>NC_092719.1:6903594-7277660 GCF_047496885.1 Scyliorhinus torazame
TTCTGAACACGCCTCGCCCAGAACACTTCCCTTAAATCATCCGAAAGAACAGTATTATTTTTCCTACAAATGTCGATGCAATTCAAATTCTAGCACAAACCTGTCAATACAATATTGTACGGTCGACTGGATTGTTGGTATGGTCTAAAATCACTTCAGAATGTGGAGCTTTCACTGTTTTGAATGCAGGCATTGAGTTTGCTGTGGTTAAGTTGGTTTCCTGCACTGGCTTACTCAGGTGAGTGCTGCCTCGATTTAAAAGTAGCTGTTGGACCAGAAGTTGATTTTACTTCAGAAACACCCATTTTGTGGCATAACCGCCAAGCTAACAAACCGTTACCAGTGAGAAGCCTCTGCATTAACAGAACTGGAAATGAGAGCAACAACCAGGCAACAAATACAAAACCGCAGCCTGCTGGCCTTTGACAAGTGATTGGTGAAAAGCGGGAGGAGGGTTGTCGCCGCCTGCAGAACGCGGGCAGAAAGGAATTGAAACGACGCGTGCAGAGAAAGACATATAAAATAAAAACTCACTTCAGACGTGATCCTCTCGAATGGTTTCCTGCTGCTCATCGACAAGGGCAGCAGGACGTTCAGAGTATCTGGCATGATGATGCCATTCCTACCCCTACCCCACACCGTCAGAAATTAGTTGGAGCTCTCCTTCGGAGGTTTACCGTCCTGGTTTTCCGATTGACGTTATTTTAGTTGCATTTTTGAAGCACTGGTTAGAATTCCATAGAACCACAGAGCTCCTAAAGCGCAGAAGGAGGCCATTTGGCCCATCAGGTCTGCACCGACCCTCTGAAAGAGCACCCTACCCAGGCCCATCCCCCCTCGGCCCTATCCCCATGACCCCATTTAACCTGCACATCTTTGGACTGTGGGAGGAATCCGGAGCACCCGGAGGAAACCCACGCAGACACGGGGAGACACAGGAGACAGTGACACAAGACCGGGATTGAAGCTGGATCCCTGGCGTTGTGAGGCAGCAGTGCTAACCACTGCGCCACTGAGCCACCTGCTACAGTTGTAATGTCAGAAACTTGGCAGGCAATTTTCACACAGCAAGTTCCCACAGACAATAATGTGACATCGACTAGATAATCTGTTTTCATGATGTTGGTTAAGGGACTACTATTGTCCAGAGCTGCTTACATCCCTGGGAGAAGGCAGATGGAGCCTCAGTTTAACATCGCACCTCGAAGGCAGACCCCAGACACTGTCGCACTTCCTCTGTACTGCACTGGAATGTCAGCCTGGATTTTTGCACTCTAGTCCTGGAGTGGGACTTGAACCTACCGCCCTCAGAGGTGAAAAGGCTGCTCAATATGGGGAAACCAGAACTGGAAGAACACTGATTCCACCAGTATCTAATGGTAATTCACTGAAAATTTCCTGTTAACTATTTCCTGTTAACTATCAGCAAAATTAAAATATCCATTGTAAACAGCAATAACTTGCTGGTAATCTATATGTAACTAGTTGTAATAAGTTTAATGCCCCATATATTACCTGTAACTGTTAGTAATCCTATAAATTGCTGATATTCATCTTCAAACCAGAACTAATTCCCCTGCACTGCTCCAGGTGGAGGTTAGGCTGCACAGTCAGCAGCTGAACAGGCCCAATCTCTCTGCAACTCCTTACATTCGGTGGGGCCCCAGTTCTGATCTGGGAACCATAGTCAGAGACTTAAAAGAAATATGTTAATTAAAAATTCTTCATATTAGACAAAACCCACTCGAAACAATTAGGTGGAGTTCGAGACCTCCACCCAAGCAGAGTTCGTCTCCGGGCTATCAACGAGGCAAAGGCGAGTACATCCGTCTTCACCCCCAACTGTAGCACCAGCAAGTCCGACATCCAGCCGACATGGATTCAAATACACATTGAGTATCTCTGAAGCGGTGTTAAAGAGGCCCAGAAGCTTACCACCTTGGGACAAGGTCAGAACATATGTTGTGTGGTTAGCTAGCCCCCGAGAACAGTGCTCACTCTTATCCTCCACCCCAGAGATAAATCCGCTCATCCTCGCTTTAGTCAGATGCGCCGTGTACATCACCTTGAATTGAATCAAACTTGACTGAGCACATGAAGACGTGGAGTTGACCCTGTGAAGTGCCACGCTCTATGCCTCACTACCCAGAATGGGACCCAATTCACCCTCTCGTTCCATCTTCACCTCACTCAATGGAGCTTTCCCTATTGAAAGGATATGGCAATATATGCCCCAAATATTCCCCCCCGTCAGACGCGGCCAAAGACAAAATCTTCTTCCACAGGGAAGATGATGGCGCCAAGGGAAAGGAGGGGAAAGCCTTGCGCGAAAAATTTGGAATTTCAAAATACCTGAAAACACTGAAACCAGGCAGGTGGATTTTCACAGCCAACTCCTTAAAACTAGCAAACCTCCCCTCCACAAACAGGTCTCCAAACCTTTCCCCTCCCAAGACTTAAACGTCCAAATCCGCCGGTAGAAAAAGCAATTGTTTCAGGTGGGGGCTAGCGAAGACATGGAACCGAGCTTATAATGCTGCCCGGACTGCTTCCAGATTCTCCGGGCGGGGACCACTGCTAGATTCAGGGAAAATCTCACCGCAGAGAAAGGCAACGATGCAGTAACTATTGCACCAAGGCTAGAGACGGTGCAGGAACTCGCTTCCATATGGAACCAGGATTACAACAATATCTTCTGAATATCAACTGGCCAACATTGACCAGGCCCCCTGCTTGTCTGTCAGTTTGGAGCAAAGCCCCATGGATCCTGGGAGTCTTAACGCCCAAATAAAGGAGGATATTAATTTGTTGACATTAACAAAAAGGGACTTGGGGAGAAAAATGGGGAGAGAGAAATAAAAATCTCGGGAGCGTGTTCGTTTTAATAGTCTGAACCCTACTCGCCAAGGATAGGGTGAGGCTATCCAAACTCTGCAAATTTGACTTGATACTGTCATAAGATTAATGTCATTTCATTTATGAAGCGAGGCCCAATTTTGGCCATCATGATACCCAAAAAACGAAAGCTTGCCTTGACAAGGCGAAAAGATAACCTCCCCAATTGGGCTCTTCTCCCTGGGGGGTTGACTGGGAAACATTCACTCTTGTCCAAGTTCAACTTGTAACCAGAGAAGGAGCCAAAAATACAAAGCAACTTCATTGTCTCGCCCATGGAGGGTACTAGGTCCATAAGATAGAGAAGTAGTTCATCTGCGTAAAGGGACACCGATACCCCACCTCTCCCCGATTTATCCCACTCCAGTTAACAGAGAACCTCAGTGCTATAGCGAGCAGTTCGATCGCCAAAGCAAACAGGAACAAACATAGAACATACAGTGCAGAAGGAGGCTATTCGGCCCATCGAGTCTGCACCGACCCACTTAAGCTCTCACTTCCGCCCTGTCCCCTTAACCCAATAACCCCTGCTAACCTTTTTTTTGGACACCACGGGCAATTTATCATGGCCAATCCACCTAACCTGCACGTTTTTGGACTGTGGGAGGAAACCGGAGCACCCGGAGGAAGCCCACCCAGACACGGGGAGAACGTGCAGACTCCGCACAGGCAGTGACCCAGCAGGGAATCGAACCTGGGACCCTGGCGCTGTGAAGCAACGGTGCTAACCACTGTGCTACCGTGCTGCCCAGGAGTGGAGATAGTGGGCAGCCCTCCCTTGTGGCTCTAGTCAACAGAAAATAACCAGAGTTCAGGACATTCATGTGAACACTAGCAGTGGGACCTCTATACAGTGGTCGAATCCAGGAAATAAACTTGTGGCCAAGTCCGAACCTTCCAAGAAGGGTTAATGTAGTGTCAAGAGTAGCCACTAGAGGGAGCTGCAGATACAACCATATAAGGCAGTGATGCTCGACCTTGGGGGAGGAGTGTACGCAGGAGATAGCTGGTGAAGGTCATCAGAGCAGTTAGTGTGAGAAGGTTAGATTATAGTTTACACCAATAGTGAGATTAGCAGTAGATGGTGTAGTTAGATGTTATTGGTCAATTCTGTATTCTTAAGGATAGTGCCATGGGATGTTTTACATGTTGAATCCCAGTTTGGTAGTGTAAATAAAATCATAGCTTTGCTTAAGTAAAAGCTATACTGTAGTCTTTGTCGACACTATGCCAACCATCCTGAAATAAGCAACACAAAAAACACCGCACTCTGGGAGGCAGCGCTCCAGCGGAGTGCCAACACCTTGGCAAGTAACTTAACACCCGCGTTCAAGAGTCAGGTGGATACACTTAATTCAGCCTTTGGTGTCAGAGCTCCAGCACATCATTGCCACTCTGAACTGGATATGGCTGCTTCAGTTTAGTCTTGTTGATTTTAACACGGACATGGCACTCAAAGGTGCGTCTTCTGGTTTGCCCTCTGCCACTCCGGCAGCGCGGCGTTTTGCTTTCTTTCTTTTCCCACTGCACAAATGAGTTGGATACAAATGTGAGGTTTCTTTTAATAAAAGGGTGTGAAAAGAATGGTGGTAGCTGAGCGGTTGTTGGAGGAACAGAAGGATACTTTGCGGGTCATAATTGCAAAGCGTGGAACCATTGAGAATTTTTTTAAAAAGTTAAAGCCTAAACGACAAAGCATGATTTAAATTTGAAAAACGGCAGTCAGTGGAACATTGACTTAAAATAACCGAGCAAATAATTGTTCCCTTGGCAACCGCATGTTTTCAGATGTCTGGTTAGCAACCACCATTCAGGATTGTGACTCCCTGGTGTTTAGTGAATGTAACTGTTATCTTCAATAGGACAAAGGTAAAAAGAAAAGTGAACGTTGGTGTACTTCGTTGTGAAGTCTCGAGGAGTAAACCAAGCCCAAGATTATCAGCTCTTAGCTCACACACTGGGACAGAGCTACGTCCAGCAGTACATAGCGTAAGAAATAGGAGCAGGAGCAGGTTATTTGACCCATCAGACTGCTCTGTAATTCGGCAAGATATTGGCTGACCGTCAACCCCAACTCCTCCTTCCCACCCCCATATCCTTTAATTCCCTTACTACCCAGTAATCTGCTCATCGGCCCCTGTCTTGTATCTACTCGATGACCTAGCATCTGTTGACTCTCTGGGGTAACGGATTCCAAAGATTCGTAAACTCTGAGTGAAGAGATTTTCTCCTCTCGGTCTCAAATCATTGATCCCGTATTCCAAGTCTGTGACCCCCCCCTATTTTAGCTTCCCCAGCCAGGGGAAGCAATCTTTTCAGGATCCACCCAGCCAAGTCCTTAAGAATTGTATATGTTTCAACAAGAGCATCTCTCACACTCCTAAACTCCAAGGAATATAGGCCTGGTCTACTCAATCTCAGCTCATTGGACAATCCCCTCATCGCAGGAAGCAGCCTGGTGAATTTTCTGTTGTTCTCCCTCTTAGGTAAGTATGTCAAGGGGACCAAAGCTGCAGACAGTGCTCCAGGTGCGCCCTCACCAAAACCTTGTATAATTGTAGCAAGGCTTCGATACTTTTACACTCCAATCCCTTTGGGATAAAAGCTAACATACCATTTGCCTACATAAACATGCCTACATTTAGAAATGAAAATGGGACAATTAATGAGGGAGTATTGCACCAGGCAACATCAATTATCATGCACCTCACATATACTATTTGTCTCTTTGTACAACTGAAACTAAGAAGGCTGCACTGTAACGTCATCATATACCCAACCCCATGGTAATGCAATTATTATCAACAACAACTTGTATGTATAAACAGACTACAGAAGGGAGATAGATCACTTGGTTGCATGGTGTACCGAAAGCAACCTCTCTTTAACTGTCGGAAAGACCAAGGAACTGATCATCGACTTCAGGAAGCATAGCACAACATACATCCCCGTCTACATCAATGACTCCAAATTAGAGATGGTCGATAGCTTTATATTCCTGGGGGTCACCATCACCAACAGTCTGTTCTGGTCCACTCGCGTTGATGCAACAGTCAAGAAAGCTCAACAACGTCTCTACTTCCTACAGAAGCTAAAGAAATTCGGCATGTCTGCATCGACTCTCACAAACGTCTACAGATGTGCCATAGAGAACATCCTATCCAGCTGCATTACAGCTTGGTATGGCAACTGCTCGGTCCAAGATCACAAGAAACTGCAGAGAGTGGTGAACTCAGCCCAACGCATCACACAAGCTTGCCTTCCTCCCATTGATTCTGTCTACACCTCCCGCTGCCTCAGGAAGGCATACAGCATTGTCAGAGACCCCTCCCACCCAGGCATTGCCCTCTTCCAGACCCTTCCATCAGGCAGAAGATACAGAAGTCTGAAGAACCGCACATCCAGACATAGGAACAGCTTCTTCCCCACAGTTACTAGACTCCTCAACGACTCCCCCTCGGACTGATCTGTTCCCTGTAAGAACACTATTCACGACGCCCTATGCGGTTCCTGTTTGGCCTTGTTCCGCACTGTAACCAATCACTATTTGTTGATGCACCACTGTCGATGTTCTCTGTCGATTATTCTTTTGTCTACTATATACGTGCTGTGTACGTTCCCTTGGCCGCAGAAAAATACTTTTCACTGTACTTTGGTACATGTGGCAATAAATATCAATCAATCAATCACTCAATCAGTGCATTTAACATAAGATATCTCAAGGCGTTTCACCAAGGTGTCATAAACCAAAGTTAGATACTAAGCTACATAAGACAACATCAGAGCAGGTGATCAAACGTTTGGTAAAAAAGAACAAATTAAAGGAGGAAATAGCAGTAGAGTGGTGGAAAGGTTTAGCGAAAGGATACCAGAGCTCAGGGTTTAGAGGCAGCTAAAGGCAAGCATATTAATGGTGGAGCAATTAAAATTGGGAATGCTCAAGAGTCACGCATTAGGGGAGTTCAGATATCTCAGAGGGTTCCAGGCCTGGAGGAGATTATAGAGACGAAGAGAAGTGAGGCCATGGAGGAATTTGAAAACTAGGATGAGAATTTGAAAATGGAGACTGCTTAGCCGGGAGTCAGTGTGAGTCAGCGAGCACAGGAGCAATAGAGAATGGGATTTGGTGTAAGTTACGATAGGGGCAACACAGCTTTGGATGACCTCAAGCGTACACAAGACACAAGAATTTTAACTAAAAACCTGGACTTTTTTTCCTCTCAATCCCTTCACTTTTTAATTTCTTGCATGTTCGATTGAGACTCTGCACCATTCCTCAAATGTGGGCCCAGTCAGCTGAACTGCCCGACCCCTCCACAGAGCTTAACATTGGCCAGGAGAGGGCTAATCTGCCTCAGCCTCCATCATGAATTGACAGAAGCAGCTCTTAGCAGAATTCCCAAAGCTGGGATGCTCTTAAGAAAGGGGGAGAATGATAGAGCAAAGCTTAGAATAGATGCACCTTTAATAGAAAAATGAACTTTGCATTTTGCCAATTAGTACAAAGTTAGTTGATTATAGTTAGCGTCTGACAGCTCGACCAAAAGAAAATATTGGATTCAATTTTCCAGTGAGTTATTTGAATCTCCATTAACATCAGCGGGAATAGAAAATCCCACTGGCACCAAGGGCTGGAAAATTCCAGCCTTGATTTTTACAGAAAAGCAACCCTCTCTGTGATCAGCAGACAAGATTTGTGGACTGGGTAGCATGGTGGCGCAGTGGTTAGCACTGCTGCCTCACGGCGTCGAGGACCCGGGTTTGATCCCGGCCCCGGGTCACTGTCCGTGTGGAGTTTGCACATTCTCCCCGTGTCTGCGTGGGTCTCGCCCCCACAACCCAAAGATGTGCAGGTTAGGTGGCATGGCCACCTTAAATTGCCCCTTAATTGGAAAAGAAAATTGGGTACTCTAAATTTTTTTTTTCAAGATTGGTGGAATACTTTGTAATTTATATTTTACTCTATTCTTTCCTAGGGTGTGGGATCTCTGGCTAGGACAGGAATTATTGCCCAGCCCCGATTGCCCTGGGGAGGTGGTGGTGAGCAGCCTTCTTCAGCCGCTGCAGCCCCTGGGGTGTAGGTACACCCACAGTGCTGTTAGGGAGGGAGTTCCAGGATTCTGACCCAGCGACAGTGAAGTTTATCATTTGTGCACCAAAAAAATCATCTGAAAATTACAATTTTCTCCTCACATTTCTACACCGACAGTGTGGTGGTGAATATGCGACATTGCGAGCAGCATTTTAGCACCTTCATGACGAGCTTCAAAAAGGTGTGACAACAGTAATTAATTCTACTTGATGATTAATCTGGTACATGACTGAACTCCCACGGGCGAGTGGAAGTTGAATTTACACTTGCAGCCTACTCCAGCAGCCGATGATGAGCAAATTGCAATTCCTGAAGGACTCCCTCTTTTAAAGGGAAAGTGCTCATTGGGTGGACGAATGATGGGGATTGAGCAGTGGAGGAACAAATCAAGCAAAATCGTTGAGGGGTGCTTTTTGTTTGTTCTTGAAATGTGACAGTTGCTGGAAGGCCAGCATTCATTGAACTGCTCCGTGTCCACGTGGTGCAGGTACACCCACTTCTGATTCTTTCAGACCTCGATTCAACTCAGCGCACCCACTCAAGGCCACATGAGGGGGAGGTTCAGAACCAACAACATTGCTGTGTTCTGGTGTCTCGTGCAGGCCAGTCTAGGTGCTGGGCTTTTCCAACAACCTGATAGTTTCATAGAATTTAAAGTGTCGAGGGAGGCCATTCGGCCTAGCAAGTCTGCACCGGCTCTTGGAAAGAGCGTCCTACTTAAGCCCATGCCTCCACCCTATCCCTATACTAGATGAACTCTAGTATGCCCCAAAGAAGTTGAAAGAGGAACATGGCCCGTTACAGTCGGTAACCAAGATTCAACTTTTGGAATAAAAGTTCCATAATTATTGTTAATGAGGGGAAGTATCGAATTCCGGATGCATTAATTATTTGATTGAATTTAAATTCGCCCAGCTGCCTTGGTGGGATTTGAACTCACGTACCTGCAGCATTAGTCCGGGCTTCTCGATTACTAATCCAGGGACACCACCGCTGCACTACCGTCCCCACCCACTGGGTGTCAACAGAGTTTTGTGAGGAGAGGGAAAAAAACCTTTTGAATATATGCTGTGAACCAAGGAGAAGTGAAGTGGAATGGAGATGCTGAGAAACTGATATTATTGGCTGGGAGCCCACACGTCCATTACACTTGTTGAAACACCTGCTCCACAGAGGGGACACTGCCTGAATGACACGTTCGGGTTCTCTGATCTCTGCGGTTAATTTCACAATGTTTTACACAAGATTAAAGCGGTTTCCGGGGATTGTGGTTTTTGTTATT
Organism: Scyliorhinus torazame; assembly: GCF_047496885.1. Taxonomy (NCBI): domain Eukaryota; kingdom Metazoa; phylum Chordata; class Chondrichthyes; order Carcharhiniformes; family Scyliorhinidae; genus Scyliorhinus; species Scyliorhinus torazame. The sequence goes on from NC_092719.1 coordinate 6,912,864, forward strand.
GATACCTTAAGAGGGTCTGGATGATTGACACTTTTATTACCTTCGAAATGAAATGACATTTTTTTTGAAACCTATGAATTAATTACATTTTTAAAAGCTATTTTTTTGTAAACAGATCCTACGACCACAGTAGGGGTCGGTGGTTCTATACGTTCTATAGTGAGTCAATGGACAGGGGAGCGTTACAGCTTGGCATTGGGAAGATGAGGGACCATGGGTAGGGGGGGGGGTAGGATGGTAGGGCGACATGAGGCATGGGGGTTTCAGGGCCTATGGGGGGTCATTGGGGGCCATGAAACGGCATGAATGGGGTATAGAGAGTGATTTGAGGGTGAGAGGGTGAATGGGTGAGTGGGTGAGAGGGCTGAAGGGTCTTCCCATTTTTATTTTTACTGGGATGATGTTTCGCTGGAGCGGGGTGGGTGCTTTAAAAACATTCAAACCCTGTGGCTGCCTTCAAACCTTTTCAACCGCGTCATCTGGCCCGACTCCAGCTACCTGGCGGAAACCCAGGATAAAAAACTGTGAGGAGAGCAGAGACAGAGGATAAAAGAGCACGAGGAGTGTGGCAGAGGGACAGGATAAAACAGCGCGAGGAGAGTGGCAGAAACACAGGATAAAAGAGCACACGGAGAGCGGCAGAGGCACAGTATAAAGTGAGCGAGGGGAACGGCAGAGGCACAGGATAAAAGAGCACATGGAGAGCGGCAGAGGCACAGGAAAAAAGAGCACACGGAGAGCGGCAGAGACACAGGAAAAACGAGCACACGGAGAGCGGCAGAGACACAGGATGAAAGAGACGAGGAGAGTGGTAGAGACACAGAATAAAAAAGTCCAGGAGAGTGATAGGGACACAGGGTGAAAGAGCGCGAGGGGAGCAGCAGAGACATGGTGGAAGAGAGCGAGGAGAGTGGCAGAGACAAGGTGAGAGAGAGCGAGGAGAGTGGCAGAGAAACAGGATAAAAAAAACACACGGAAAGCGGCAGAGGCACAGGGTGAAAGAGCACAAGGAGAGCGGCGGAGACACAGGATAAAAGAGCACACGGAGAGCGGCAGAAACACAGGATAAAAGAGCACACGGAGAGCGGCAGAGACACAGGAAAAAAGAGCGCGAGGAGAGTGGTAGAGACACAGGGTGAAAGAGCGCGAGGAGAGTGGCAGAGACACAGGGTAAAAAAGTGCGAGGAGAGTGGCAGAAACACAGGATAAAAGAGCACACGGAAAGCGGCAGAGACACAGGATAAAAGAGCACACGGAAAGCAGCAGAGGCACAGGATAAAGTGAGCGAGGGGAACGGCAGAGGCGCAGGAGAAAAGAGCACACGGAGAGCGGCAGAGACCCAGGATAAAAGAGCACACGGAGAGCGGCAGAGACACTGGATAAAAGAGCCGAGGAGAGTGGTAGAGACACAGAATAAAAAAGTGCAGGAGAGTGGTAGGGACACAGGGTGAAAGAGCGCGAGGTGAGCAGCAGAGACATGGTGAAAGAGAGTGAGGAGAGTGGCAGAGACACGGTGAGAGAGAGCGAGGAGAGCGTCAGAGACACGGTAAAAGAGAACGAGCAGAGTGGCAGAGAAACAGAATAAAAAAACACACAAAGCAGCAGAGGCACAGGGTGAAAGAGCACAAGGAGAGCGACGGAGACACAGGATAAAAGAGCACACGGGGAGCAGCAGAAACACAGGATAAAAGCGCACACGGAGAGCGGCAGAGGCACAGGAAAAAAGAGAGCGAGCAGAGTGGTAGAGACACAGGGTGAAAGAGCGCGAGGAGAGTGGTAGAAACACAGGATAAAAGAGCACACGGAAAGCAGCAGAGGCACAGGATAAAGTGAGCGAGGGGAACGGCAGAGGCACAGGATAAAAGCACACGGAGAGCGGCAGAGACACAGGATAAAAGAGCACACGGAGAGCGGCAGAGACACAGGATAAAAGAGCACACGGAGAGCGGCAGAGACATAGGAAAAAAGAGTCAGGAGAGTGGTAGGGACACAGGATAAAAGAGCGCAAGGAGAGTGGTAGGGACACAGGATAAAAGAGCGCGAGGAGAGTGGTAGAGACAAAGAATAAAAAAGTGTGAGGAGAGTGGCAGAGACACAGGGTGAAAGAGCGCGAGGAAAGTGGCAGAGACACAGGATAAAAAAGTGCGAGGAGAGTGGCAGAAACACAGGATAAAAGAGCACACGGAAAGCGGCAGAGGCACAGGATAAAGTGAGTGAGGGGAACGGCAGAGGCACAGGATAAAAGAGCACACGGAGAGCGGCAGAGACACAGGATAAAAGAGCACACGGAGAGCGGCAGAAACACAGGATAAAAGAGCACACGGAGAACGCAGAGACATAGGAAAAAAGAGTGTCAGGAGAGTGGTAGGGACACAGGATAAAAGAGCGCAAGGAGAGTGGTAGGGACACAGGATAAAAGAGCGCAAGGAGAGTGGTAGGGACACAGGATAAAAGAGCGCGAGGAGAGTGGTAGGGACACAGGATAAAAGAGCACACGGAGAGCGGCAGAGGCACAGGATAAAGTGAGTGAGGGGAACGGCAGAGGCACACGATAAAAGAGCACACGGAGAGCGGCAGAGACACAAGATAAAAGAGCACACGGAGAGCGGCAGAAACACAGGATAAAAGAGCACACGGAGAGCGGCAAAGACATAGGAAAAAAGAGTGTCAGGAGAGTGGTAGGGACACAGGATAAAAGAGCGCAAGGAGAGTGGTAGGGACACAGGATAAAAGAGCACACGGAAAGCGGCAGAGGCACAGGATAAAGTGAGTGAGGGGAACGGCAGAGACACAGGATAAAAGAGCACACGGAGAGCGGCAGAGACCCAGGATAAAAGAGCACACGGAAAGCAGCAGAGGCACAGGATAAAAGAGCGCGAGGAGAGTGGTAGGGACAAAGAATAAAAAAGTGTGAGGAGAGTGGCAGAGACACAGGGTGAAAGAGCGAGGAGAGTGGCTGAGACATAGTGTAAAAGAGCAGATTACTATCTGAGCCACAAGCTAATTGGCACAGAATCAATAAGATTAAAAAGGTAAATGCGTGGGTCAAAGGTTAGCGTTGGGGCAATGGGTTTGAATTCATGTGCCACTGGCACTATACTGGGAAGGGAGATGGCTGTTCCGATGGGATGGTCTTCACCTGAATCCAACTGGGACCGGAATGCTGGCGAATCGCATAACTAGGTGTGTGGATAGAGCTTTAAACAAAATAAGGGGCAGGTGGAGGGTTCAGTTGAATGGAAAATTAGAAAATGAAAGTGAAAGGGAGTGCAGGTTAATGGTGAGGATTTAAATCTAATTAAAGGGGGCGGGGGCTCAGGACAGGTTAATAAAGTTTCCACAACAAGTAATAGAACAGAGAATATGGAAAGCGGCAGGGATCTAACTTCAGGCACAACTATGAGAAAGGGGGCGGTCAACGCAGGACTGAGGGTGCTGTACCTAAATACGCGCAGTATACGGAACAGGATAAATGAGCTTGTTGCGCACATTGAAATTGGCGGGTACGGTGTTGTGGCTGCAAGGGGATCAGGGTTGGGATCGAAACATCCAAGGATATGTGCCCTATCGAAAGGACAGACAGATGGACAGAGGGGGAAGCTTGCATCGTTAGTAAGGAATTAAATTAAATCAACAGCAAGAAGCGATATAGAGTCAGAATGCATAGAATCTCTGTGGGTAGAGTTGAGGAATCACAAAGGTAAAAAGACCCTGATGGGAGTTATGGACAGGCTTACATTTTGCAGGGCAGATAATGCAGAGCAGCACGGGGGCGCAGTGGGTTAGCACTGCTGCCTCATGGCGCTGAGGTCCCAGGTCCGATCCCGGCTCTGGGTCACTGTCCGTGTGGAGTTTGCACATTCTCCCCATGTTTGCGTGGGTTTTGCCCCCACAACCCAAAGATGTGCCGGGTAGGTGGATTGGCCACGCTAAATTGCCCCTTAACTGGAAAAAATGAATTGGGTACTCTAAATTTAAAAAAAAAGGTTTGCAGATGATGCAAAGATATGTAGAGGGACAGGTAGCATTGAGGAAGCGGGAAGGCTGCAGAAGGACTTGGACAGGCTAGGAGAGTGGGCAAAGAAGTGGCAGATAACAACAATAATCTTTATTGTCACAAGTAGGCTTACATAAACATTGCAATAAAGTTACTGTGAAAAGCCCCTAGTCGCCACATTCCGACGCCTGTTCGGGTACACGGAGGGAGAATTTAGAATGTCCAATTCACCGAACAAGCACGTCTTTCGGGACTTGTGGGAGGAAACCGGAGCACCCGGAGGAAACCCACGCAGACATGGGGAGAACGCGCAGACTCTGCACAGACAGTGACCCAAGCCGGGAATCAAACCTGGGACACTGGCGCTGTGAAGCAACAGTACTAACCACTGCCGCCACCCACAAAACACTTCAAATTCTGCTGTGCCCCAAATTCGACACTTCCCGTGTAGATTTTCAGGGCTGAAGGAGTCAAAAGGAAATCTCAACATTTGCCTTCAAGAAATACATTGCACTTTATTTAAGTACTGCAAATGTGTTGCCGATCAACGTCTTCTGCACCATTATAAATATTTTTTGTTTTAGACAGAAAAGCTGCAATTGCTTTCATCCACCTACCAAAATCAATTTTCCCACTGAAGTTTAGAGGATTTCGCTGAGTATTGGATGTGATGTATAATTCATCATAAACAATGCTTTCACCACTTCCAGAGCTCTGGAAATGTATAATACTGTGTTGTAGAAGTGAAGCTGGGTGATTGCCCGACAATGACATCTGTGGACAGGACCAGTGCACAAGAAGCATGAATCAAATTCCCAGAAATGCAGGGTACGTAATAGATTTTCTCCAAAATTTTATAAAACAGAATTATCTTGGGCCTCGGTAAATTTGCGTGGAATTTAGCTCAACATTTAAAAAAAGTTTGCACAGCAGGAAATAGGTTCCAAAATAACAGGGTGGGTGTATTTCTAATAACCTTTCTCTGAGAACCCTATACAGTGACATCCATCCAGTTGCGCTCCAGGTTATGTACCTGCATCCAGCCATTTGTTTCAATTCTTATTCAGATTGGGATTGCCAAAAAGAACAAAGGTCCAATAATGTAGTGAGAGAGAGAAAAAACACGGAGTTCCTGACTTGTATTCGGAAAATGTCCTGTCCAGTGACCCCACTAGAATTTAAGAGCCTGGGATTGGTGAGATTGTGGTGAAAAGATAATAGAATCCCTACAGTACAGAGGGAGTCCATTCGGCCCGTTGAGTCTGCACCGACCCTCCGAAAGAGCGCCCGACCTATGCCCAGTCCCCGTGACCCCATCTAACCTGGGGCAATTTATCATGGCCAATCCACCTAACCGGCACATCTTTGGACTGTGGGAGGAAACCGGAGCGCCCGGAGGAAACCCACGCAGGCACAGGGAAACGCATAAGCTCCGCACAGACAGTCATCCAAGGCCAGAATCGAACCCGGGTCCCTGGCACTGTGAGGCAGCAGTGCTAACCACTGTGCCACCGTGTCAGGACAGCAGCTGTGGCGGATCAGATGGGTATTCTCAAACTTAGCTGCAAGAAGTCCATGAGTTCCTTGCGGTGGGAGATGGAGATGGAAAAGACAGAGGAGAGAGATTTAAGGCGATGGCAGTGGCAAAAAGAAACCCCAAGGTTATCTCTGCTCTCCGAGAACATCCAGTAATAGTGGGTGCTTTTGGCTGAGGAGAGAGAGAGACCTGATAGCACTGGATGTGGTCCAGCCACTGCATGGTCTGATCAATTGTGCACGTGATCCACTCACTCACTGTGTACCCGAGAGACTGAATTTCTGTCTCCCAATGGAGGTGTGAATCGGGTCGTGAGACATTGAACTTTGCTTATCTTTTGCCAGAAGAACAGTTTTCCTCTGCCTTACTGACGCCATGCCATTGTCATGTGGCCATTTCCCAGATCAGGAAGGCCTTGGGTGCACAGCATTCACACACCTCTTCTGAGGCCTTGGTCCCCATTGCGAGGTCCATGGGTGTGTTTTCTCCCAAACACTATTTCCGTGTGCTGGGGTGTGTTTTCGATCCCCTTGAGAAGTTTCAGCTCCTTGGAGAGTTCGTAACCCCGGGGAGACCCTGCTGAGGGGTCAGGACCATTCTGTAAGGCATGTTTAGAATGCTTTGACACCTTCAAATGTCATTGTTACATGCTGTATCATAATGCAGATGTGTTTTTAATGCAGTCATTCATTATGGGGCTGTGTCCTGCAAGGATAAGTTCACCATTATATTGACCATCATTGTGTAAATGGTGACATGTGTTACCGTAAGTTCTCGTCATGTTCAGCACTGGGGTTTAAACATACAAACTGTTTTGATTGAAAACAAGTCCCCTGCTTTTGAAAGCTAAAGCATATCTCCCTTCCATTGACTGACAGGCAGAATGGACGGGGAAACCAGCTGTTCTTTCAAATTTAGGTCTTTGTAATTTCTTTTGATGGCTGTGCCCATTGTGAATGCTTGGTTTGAGGTGCAAAAGGAATATGCAGTACTCGGTTCTGTTGACACATGTGTTCAGAGGAAATAATAACTGTTGTAATAACACCCTCTGCCTTTAATGTGGTTTCAGAGTACATGGTTGTTTGTTTACCCAACTTAATGACCACTTAAAGGATTAACTTTTCTTCAGTGGAAAACAGCTTTTTTTTTGCAGAATCAATTACAGACTTTGTAATGAGAGTTTTATTACCTTGTTGCAGGGTTTTTTTTTTACACTTGAATTCAAAACAATTTGCACATGGGGGCAAAGGACCAATTGAGGGGGCATGAAGGATCTGAGGGGACATGGGGGAATTTGAGGGGCATATGAATCTAAGGGGACATGGAGGTGGGATGAGGGATTTCAAGGGGAATCGAGGATCTGAGGGCATTCGGTGGCAGGGGAATCTGAGGGGTATGGGGGTGGTATGGGAGGGTGGGTGGGAAGGGTGAGGTGTGAGGTTTAGGGTGATCTTTCAACAATGTTGAGATCTGGGCTGCTCTGTCCAAGAACTGGGGTTTCGAGCGAGCCTGCCTCTGCACCGACACTCCTCCCATACGCCATCGCAAGCCACATTCTATTCACTCACCGGAAGTTATGGACATTGGGCTAGATGGCGAGGGACTCGCCTCTCTGTGCCAGTGAGGTTTGGAAATCTCGGCTGTTTCTTTCATCTTAAATGATGCAGCACACTCTACCTTCACAGAAAGAGGCGTCCACGCTAAAAGGAGTGCACACGGCAGATCATCTGCATGTTTCTCTCAGCCTTTAGCAGCAACGTTGCCTCTCAGTCAGACGGCTGTGCATTTAAATCCCACTGCAGGATTTGAGCACAAAAATCAAAGCTACACACTGCAGTGCAATACTGAGGGAGTGCTGCACTGTCAGAGGTGCCCTCTTTTGGAAACAAGACCCTATCTGCCCTCGAAGGGGATGTAAAAGATTGCATTGTTTATGATCAATTCTGATCCCAGCTCTTTAGGAAGGATATGAGTATCTAGGAGTGGGTGCAGATTTACGCGAGTAGTTCCAGGAATGGGGGTAGTTTTACTTCAAGGTTTATTTGGAGAAGCCGGGAATGTTGTCTTTGCAACAAAGCAGACTGGGGGAAGATTTAGCAGGTGCACAACATTATGACAGGTTTAGAGAAGCTAGACAACTATTCCCATTAGTTGATGGTAAAAGGATTAGGCGACACAAATTTAAGGTTCTGGGCAAGAGGTGGAGTTAGGGTGCAAAGAAGAATTCTTTCAGGCAGTGATTGATAATGACCTGGGACCCACTGACCGCGAGGGTGGAGGAAGCGTAGATGATGAATTTTTGGTTTTGAATGGGTGGCCACTTGATGGTCTAATGAGAACAAGTAGAGAATTAATCATAACTGGATTGTTCCATGGGAAGCTGGCATAGACTAGATAGACTGAATGGCCTTCAGTGCCACAAATGACTCTGCGACTTCTCAAGACCACTAAGGGAGTTATCCCGGTGCCCTGGCCAATATTTACCTCTCAGTCAACATGACTGAGGACAAGATCATCTGGTCATTTCAGCACTGTTGTTTGTGGGAGGCTGTAGAGCTCCGATTGGACGCTGCGTCCCCAACGTTACTATGACGACTACACTTAATTGATTGTAAAACACTTTGGAATATCCTTCGATAAATACAGGTTTTTCTTTTTTATAATCATGAGTCTTAATCATTATCTGCACCTGTTTGGACTCTGCCTTGCCTGAAAATAACACTAATGTAATATCATAAACAGTTTACACTCTGACATACTACAGTTAAAAATAATGCTGTCACACCACAGGTCTTCTCATATAATATTATTCTCCTTCAAGATCTGTTTTGCAACGACAGCAACACCCTTGGGAGGATTTTTCTTGCTCTCCATTTGTGATGAAATTACTGATGTGTTCTTTCCAGCACGCTTATAATTTTGCTTCAAACAGTGAATAGATGAAATATCCCTCCCTCTCTCAAAATCTTGCATAATCACTCCTACACACAGTGTTCCTGCTACACATGATGGTTAAAACCAGAAGCAATTATGGAACACGGAGTTTACAATATCACAAATGGCAGTGGACAATTCAAAAGCTGTAATTTAATTGAAAAGATATTTCTAATGCAATTAGAAACTCTTGTCTGAATTACTTGTTCTGCACTCCCAGGTATCTATCCATTTAAGCACTAAAGAGACTGGTATCTCTCTCCACCAACAGAATTGCCTAATTGCCTAGAACAAAAGTACCAGGTAATAATAGGAAAACAATCTACAGTCCAGAGATCGCAAGCTCTTTGATAGAGTTTTTGAACACTGAACTTTGATGAAACTTCCAAAGCATTTCTCACTATCAGCCACATTTCAGTGATACTTGTGTGGTGGTATGTATTAGGGGTAATACGGTACACCACGTGTCGACAGGCTATTGGTGGAGGGATGCCAGGTCCTGATAGGATCTGCCACCTACTGGACTCCACCCAGAAATGCCGGTATAAGAACCCAGTTTTTCCCTCCATTTCCCTCAGCAGCTGCATTCTGTAACCACGCTGCTGGGGATAAAGTTCTGCTTAATAAAGCCTTCAATTGACATTACCTCAACCTGCCTCGCGTCATATTGACGGTGCTACAACTTGTACAGGGACGTACATCAGCATATTTTCCCTCTCACGTTTCATAACACTAAGCTATATTTCCAACATGCACACAGGATGTAAACAGGATTTCTCTATCCAATGTCCTGCTTCTTATATTATTATACTTTAACAACCGCAATGTATAGTTAAATTGAACCCTTGACGTAGTAAAACATTCCATGATGCTTTGCAGGAGCATTATAAAAACTGAGCATGACTAGGTCAGACGACAAAATCCTTGGTCAAAGAGGTAGATTTTAAGGAGGAGGAAAGCGAGGTTGGGAGATGGAGGGCTTGTGGAGGGTGGGGGCAGATGGAGGGGTTGGGGGGAGTTTGATCTTCGGGCCCGTGCAATTGAATGGCAGAGCAATTAAAATTGGGGATGCACAAGAGACCAGAATTAAATGAGTGCAGAGGTCACGGAGCATTGTGGCCTGGAAGGAGATTACAGAGATAGGGAGGGAGGAGGCAATGGAGGGATTGGGAAGCAAGAATGGGAATTCTGAATTGACCAGGAGCCGATGTAGGTCAGGGTGATAAGGGCAGCACGGTAGCATTGTGGATAGCACAATTGCTTCACAGCTCCAGGGTCCCAGGTTCGATTCCAGCTTGGGTCACTGTCTGTGCGGAGTCTGCACATCCTCCCCGTGTGTGCGTGGGTTTCCTCCGGGTGCTCCGGTTTCCTCCCACAGTCCAAAGATGTGCACGTTAGGTGGATTGGCCTTGCTAAATTGCCCTTAGTGTCCAAAATTGCCCTTAGTGTTGGGTGGGGTTACTGGGTTATGGGGATAGGGTGGAGGTGTGGGCTTGGGTAGGGTGCTCTTTCCAAGAGCCGGTGCAGACTTGATGGGCCGAATGGCCTCCTTCTGCACTGTAAATTCTATGATAAAATGAGGCTTGGTGTGAGTTAGGACAGGAACAGCAGAGGTTTGGATGGCCTCAATTCTTTCACAAGGTGCGTGTGTCGCTGCCTAAGCCAGCATTTTTATTGCCCTTCCCTAACATGTTCTTGAGAATTGGGTGGTGAGCTGTCTTCTTGAACCACTGTAGATTACAAAGACGTGAATGAGGGTTTCAGCAGCAAACGAGCTGGAAGGGTAAAACCTGTAGTTAGATTCATGCTGGGCAAAAGGTGTTTTTATGGGCGGGGATTGGGTAAATTCCTCTGTGTTTCGATTGTGCTTGGAGAGGGCTAGGGCATGAAGAATAAATAGGCCAACAGAGGTATGTGGGTGTTGCTTAGCAACTGGAGCCTTGTAAGGTATGGAAGTTTTAAAGTTTTAATTTAATGAAATGAAATGAAAATCGCTTATTGTCACAAGTAGCCTGCAAATGAAGTTACTATGAAAAGCCCCTAGTCGCCACATTCGCCTGTTCGGGGAGGCTGGTCCGGGAATTGAACCCGCGTTGCTGGCCTTGTTCTGCTTTACAAGCCAGCTGTTTTAGCCCACTGTGCTAAACCAGCCCCAATTTAGCTAATTCTAAGGCATTTGGAGACAGGACATTGGAAGTGGACAGCTCACAACTCTGCCACGAGAATCTGGACAGAACAAGGGAGTTGCAAAGATGCAAGCTTCCTAAGGAACAAGTTACAGTCCAAATAACCAGGGAATTGGGACTGACAGGACATTTAAGATAACTGGAGTTAAGAGAACAGAGACCAAGGTATTGTTCTGGAGAATTCAAGGGAAAGTAATCAAAGGGCTCTAAGTTAAAGAAACAATTGCAGTAACAGGCTTAAATTGGGAAAACAGACTTCAGAGATTAATGGAACATTTATGATGCCATTTTAATATCGTCTGGGAATCGAGAGTTAAAGCAGTTGTGAACGGTTTGCACAGCAGTCAAGTCAAATAAATCCTAAAGGGGTGGATGTAAAATCCGGAACTGGATTTGCTGTTAAAAATGGACCAGGAGCTTTGTTTTAAAAGTGTCATTCGGAAAATCTAGTTTGGATTTCGGAAGGTAAACTGCTGAGGGAAAGCATTATTCCAAGAGTAGATTCTAATGTGCATTTTTGGGAGTGGAGCTTGGAAATTCTTATAAGACAATCATCTGGGGGAATTTTGAGGAGAAACCACTGACACTAACTTGGGTTCAGAGTGGAGAGTATATTTGCCCACAGTCATCTTGTGTGCTTAGAAGGGTCTTTGCGTTATTGAGACCATTGTAGATTAGGGTGTATTTCGTAATCAGTGTTAATCCTAAACATGTGTGTAATTGTTAAACCATATAATAATCCAACTTTTCATGTGTAATATTTTTTTTCTTGTTGCTAAAGTTAATTACCAGTCCTGTGACTCTGTTCCGTCACGTTTTATTTTAAGAAAAGTATAATTTACTTTCTTTTGAGCCAGGATTCCATTCTGAGATCTTCCCGTTTTAACACCAACCGGGATCGTAACACAATGTTGTGGAGGTGGAATTAAGCAGTCTTAGTGATGGCCGTGGTTATGTGGTCAGAAGCTCATGTTGAGGTCAAGTATGACACAAGGGTTATGAATAGTCTGGTTTCACCTTGGAGAGTTGCCAGGGAGATGGAGTCGGGAACTGGTGAACAGAGTTTGGAGCAGGAACTGAAAACAATGGCTTTCGACTTCGCAATGATTAATTGAAAGAAATTTCTATTCATTGGATACTGAATGTCAGATAAGTCACCCAACAGCAGCAGAGGAGTCAAAGGACCTTGTGCCGAGGTAAAAATGGGGTGGAGAAGGGGTGGCGGGAGATGGAGAAACTTGAGAAATATTTGCGTTCAGGGCTAGAGCAAGGGGAATCTTTTTTTAAAATATATTTTTTTAATTAAAGTTTTGCAAAGATTTTCATAATAAATAGTAATAATCCTAACACAGCAAAATAGAGTGAACATTAACATAGTGCAAAAAGAGAATATACAATAGCAATTGACTAGACGTCACCCCACGCGCCTCAGTCTTCCCACACAATCCCAACGGAGCACTCACCCCCACTCCCCTACGGGTCGCTGCTGCTGCTGACGTTTTAATTTTCCCTGAGAAGCCATTGGACGGTATTATGCCCCCGCTCAACAGCAGCCGCTCTGTACACTTGGCTAAATTATTTACACACATAAGTAGGCATCTGTTCGTGGTGTTATCGTCCCTTGCTTCTCCCAGACGGAGTTTGCTGCCGTTGGCGTCTCGTTACGCTTCTGCGCACTTCCGTTTCTGCGGCCCTCCCGTCTTCCCCGTTTTCTTTGTTCCTTTGGACGTTAAGTTTGTTAACGTTTCCCTGCCTCCCCCCTCCCCCTCCCTGGCTCTCCTCTATTGTTCCGTCTCTTCCCTCTACCCCCCCCCCTCTCCCCTCTCCTGCTCCCCCCCCCCCCCCCCCCCCCCCCCGGGTGGATCGCCTTTCCTTCCTCTTAGATTTAGTTGTTCCCCCCCCCCCCCCTCTCCCGGTCTATCCCTCCCTCTCATGCTTTGGCTACTCTCCCCTGTTTCTTGACTACCTGGCTATCCTTCTGCTTGTTTGTTGGCCACAAACAGGTCTCGGAACAATTGCGTGAATGGCTCCCACGTTCTGTGGAAGCCGTCGTCTGACCCTCTGATGTTGAATTTGATTTTCTCCATTTGGAGAGATTCTGAGAGGTCGGACAGCCAGTCTGCAGCTTTGGGTGGTGCTGCGGACCACCAGCCGAACAGGATTCTGCGGCGGGCGATCAGGGAGGCAAAGGCAAGGGCGTCCGCCCCCCTCCCCAGGAATAGATCTGGCTGGTCTGAAACCCCGAAGACCGCCACTTTCAGGCATGGCTCCACCCTCACCCCCACCACCTCGGACATTGCCTCGAAGAAGGCTGTCCAGTACTCCACAAGTCTGGGGCAGGACCAGAACATGTGGGCAAGGTTGGCCGGGCCTCCTAGGCACCGCTCACATCTGTCCTCCACTTCCGGGAAGAACCTACTCTTACGAGTTCTTATTAAGTGGGCTCTATGTACCACTTTTAGTTGCGTCAGGCTGAGCCTTGCGCACGTGGAGGTGGAGTTGACCCTATGCAGTGCTTCGCTCCTGAGCCCCTACCCTATTTCGATCCCAGGTCCTCCTCCCACTTCATGCTTGTTGCGTCCAGTACGGTGTCGGCCCCTTCTACCAGTGAGCAAGGGGAATCTTGATGGGGAATTTGGCCTGGTGGGCTAGGGAGGGGCACAACAGGGTCAGCTGATTGCAGGGTCTTGATCTTGGTGAAAAAGAAGTCCATGAGTTGATTTCACTTTTTGTTGGAGGTGAGGGTGAAGGAGACAGGGCAGAGGAGTTTAAGATGGCAGTTTATATTTGAGAATAGAAGCTGCGATTATCTTTGCAATTCCCGATGATGTAGATTTGGGATTCCACATATTTTGGGTGGGATTCTCCGGTCTCGCAGTCGCATGTTCCTCAGGGGCCTGCCGTTCGCTGGCGGCCGGATTCTTTACACCCCCGTTGGTCAGTGGGATTTCCCATTGAAGACATCCCACGCCCCTGGGAAACCCTTTTTTAAAACCAGAATTGAAAATGAAACCATGTTAAACTTTCCACATTTCTATCTACAATGGACGCCACTGCCGGGAAACACACCACTGGTGTCTGTAAATCTCCGGCCAACACATTCAAGCATCAAAGTTGTCACTCTAGGGCCTGGCTGATAAAGAGCTGGAAATTCATTGTTTCACTTTTATTTCGTTCATCCTGGTGGAATAGTAGGCAGTTCTGGCAGACAGCAGCAGGGCCTATTGGTGCTGTCTGTGGTCCAGCCAGATGTGGGGTAAATGGCTAAATCAGTTGTCCACCATATCCTTTCAAGTCCAGGGTGCTTGAGTCTAAAAGGCACAGAGGTGAGGGTCATACCACTGGGAACATCAAGGGCGAGGGAGAGTAGTGGTTTCCTTGAGGATGAGTGTGTTGAAGGTGGAGGTGTGGATTGTGCAAATTAGTAGTTGCGGGAATTTTGTAATGAATGGACGAGTGAAGGTTACATGGTTCGGATTTTGAAAGTGCAGTGGTGGCATCGCGGAATTGTCACTGGGCAAGTATTCCAGAGACCCAGCGTAACGCTCTGGGGACCCTGGTTCGAATCCCAACCATGGCAGATGGTGAAATTTGAATTCAATAAAAATCTGCAATTCATTGTCGATTGACGTAAAAACCCATCTGGTTCACTAATGTCCTTTAGAGAAGGAAATCTGCCATCCTTACCTGGTCCTGCCTACATGTGACACTTAATTGCCCTCGGAAATGGCCCAGCAAGCCTGTCGGTCCCAAGGGAAATTAGGGATGGGCTCAGCCAGTGACACTCCCATCCCTTGAATTAATTTTTAAAAAGTGAATTAGGGGATCGTTTTTCCCAGGACCGATACAGAAGGAGGTAGGACTGGGGCATGGAAGGGAGATGTGGGTAAGACAGTGATACAGTGATCAATTTATCTGTTACTGATACAAAATCAGCCAGCCCCTGCAGCAACCCCAAATGCTCTGCTCCATTATCAATTGCTAACGGCCAGAAATAATTTTCTTTTTCTTTCAGAGCATCTTTTAATACCATCACAGTGACAGCATGATGAGGCCTTAACACAACCTGTATCAGCTTGACTGGCATGAATTACAAGCCATACGTTCAGATCGCTCCAGATGCACTAACTATGTCAAGGTTTTTACCGTTAAGGCTCAATCTCTGCGGGTTAGAATTCGAGGCATTCCTTCTCAGAATTGAAATGTTAAACCTGCCACATTTCTAACACATTTGTAGCATTTGCATAACTCAAGGCTTTATTTGTAAAATTTCACCACCTCTCACACTCGCTTTCGTCCTTTCTCAAATATTGAACTTATTATTTCAGTCAGATTTTTGGAGCAGTGGTTTCAGGTTTCTGTTATACTGCAGGTACCAATTTGTCTAAAAAAGGGTTCAGGTTTGGGAATTACATTGTGTATTCCTGTGTTCCTCGCAGGAACGTTGGGCTCGGGAGAAGGAGTGGACCCTTCAGCCCTACGGGACAGCACCATGCTGACCTGACTGTGATCTCAATCGTATGGTACTCAGGAAGGACAGCATCGGAACACAAAAATGAACTCAAACGTTAGCAAAGAATTGGAGTATTTGTCAGCTCCATAAGGTTAAATAGTAACATTCTAATCTATTTTTTTGCACCAGATTGCAGCTGTAGGGTCACACTTCTCGCTATAATGTGAATCAAATTCCTGACCTCATTTCCAAATCTATTCTGGTTTTGTGTCGTAGAATTATATGGCACACAAGGAGGTCATTCAGCCATCATACTAGTTCTTTGAAAGAGATATCCAATTGATACTTTCTCCAACTCCCTTTTGGAAGTTACTATTGGATCTGATTCCACCACTTCAGGCAATAGACCTACCTCATACTGATATTCAAAACCCCTAGATAAATGGAGCTGTGTAGCACTATGACAGCATCATAGAATTGTTACAGTGCAGAAGGAGACCATTCGGCCCATCGAATCTGCACCGACCCTCTGAAAGAGCACGCTACTTAGGCCCCCGCTCACAACCTAAGCCCATAACTCAGTAACGGCACCAAATCGTTAGACACCACGGGCAATTTATCATGGCCAATTCACCTAACCTGCACATCTTTGGATTGTGGGAGGAAACCGGAGCACCCGGAGGAAACCCAGACACGGGGAGAACGTGCAAACTCCACACAGACAGTCACCCGAGGCCGCAACTGAACCCGGTTCCCTGGCACTGTGAGGCAGCAGTGCTAACCACAATGCCACCATGCCAGTTTAAAACCTGTTCAGATTTCAATGCTTGCATACTCTTGTCAGTTTTCTAGTACATCTCCAATGATGGCGAGTAAACAATTACAAAGCTTCTCCGAAGCAATATCCTTACATTCTAAAAAGGTGCAATGCACTGAATTTTTAAAAATGCAATGCTCAGATTCACCAGTTTTCCATATTCAAGTAGACTACAAGGCAAATTACTAAACAATCTATGCAATTATCCTCAGCAGTGTTTATTCAAATTACTTTGAACTTTGCAAATAGGCTTGGCTTATTATCAAAGAATGTCAACTAGGGTTTGTTTTTAAATGGTTTTAAATTTATAATTTGTACACAGAAGGAGCGCACTGGAAATGTAATTGTTATCCATCTGTGCACTGCATAATTTAATCACATGACATTTTTCAGGGAACGCATAGTCGGTCAATGTGGAAATTGTACATCCTGGACGGGCAGGGGGGTAGTATTTGCAACGGTAAATTTAAAATCCAACGTTCACAACACACAGCGGCTGAAATTCTACGCTCGTTCCTGCTGCCCCCCCCCCCCCCCCCCCGCCCCCCACCCCCACCCCCCACACCTCCCGGGTGTGAGCTGGGCTTGGTGGGGACAACATACAATCAGAAGGGAAGGCATGGGCTACCTTACCCATTACTTATCTGCTTCTATTGGGTAAGCAGAGTGGGAAACTGACCACTATTCCGCCAAACGGGCAGCACGGTAGCACAGTGGTTAACATTGTTGCTTCACAGCGTCAGGGTCCCAAGTTCGATTCCCGGCTTGGGGTACTGTCTGTGCGAAGTCTGCACGTTCTCCCCGTGTCTGTGTGGGTTTCCTCCGGGTGCTCCGATTTCCTCCCGCAAGTCCCGAAAGACGTGCTTGTTAGGTGAATTGGACATTTTGAATTCTCCCTCGGTGTACCCGAACAGGCGCCGGAATGTGGTGAGGAGGGACTTTTCACAGTAACTTCATTGCAGTGTTAATGTAAGCCTACTTGTGACAATAAATATTATTATTTTTTAAATGAGGCCCTTAAATGGACAATTAATAGACTGGTATGGGTTTAGGGAGGGGAGACCCCCCCTCCCTCCCCCCCCCCCCTTACCCCCTTCCCCCCGCTGTGCCATATAGAGAGCTCCCGCCCTGCTGGAAAGAGATATGCCAACTTTATGACACACCCACAGCCTTCTGACCACTACACCACCACCCCTCCAGCCTGCCTGCCTGACCCCACCGTTCCTCCACCGTTCCTGCAGCTTCTATCGCTAAAGTGTCAAAGCCTTCCATGAAAGCCAAGAAATACTTGAAAGGACTTCAAATCACTTGACAGCCTTTGAAATGCAAACCTTCCATTGAATTTCACACAGCAATACATTTCACTAGCCAGTGACTGACAGTTCAATTGGTCCAGACACAGCTGCTTAGGGGGTTTGTTTATTTACTTTTCCCTTCAAGCTTGAACGGCATCAATCACAATGCTCACAAACACTCTTGCCATGATTCACAGTTCTCCACCACATCAAAAGGAGGTAAGTGCTTTCAATTCCTCTTTATCACAGCAGTAAACTTTTAATGCTGAGTTATGGGTATCAGACACAATCTAGCAAACCGAGAGCACGTCACTTAGAACATAGAACATTACAGCGCAGTACAGGCCCTTCAGCCCTCGATGTTGCACCGACCTGTGAAACCACTCTGAATCCCATCCACACTATTCCCTTTCACAAGCGGCCCTTTCACAAGGACCTAACAAATTCATAACATGTGCGGTTCACACGCTTAAAATGTTATTCTGTGTAAGAATTCCATTTTTCACCGAAGCTGCAGGTCTTATCACAAAGATGTTTGAGACTTTAAGCGGGAGCATTCACTCCATGGTCACAACCGGAGGTTTAGCACAGGGCTGGCTTTGAAAGCAGACCAAGGCAGGCCAGCAGCACGGTTCAATTCCCGTGACAGCCTCCCTGAACAGGCGCCGGAATGTGGCGACTAGGGGCTTTTCACAGTAACTTCATTGAAGCCTACTTGTGACAATAAGCGATTTTGATTTCAAGTATCACCAAGATTGTTTTGCTGACACAGAAAAGCGTTGTGAATGGGGAGATCAACTGCAAAGTTGCATCAATATTTCCTTTCACCAGACCATTCTTGACCCCGTGTCACCTCTTGATCTTTGTGAAAATTAGACAATTTAACTTTCTTCCCATTCACTCAAACCTCTGTAAAAACTAAGTGTTCATTATCTGCGCAGTTGTCTGAGCAAGATGTGTAATTGTCTAAGTAATGTGAAATATTACAGTAGTTATTTTTAACACAGCTGAAATAATGAAAATCATTTATATCGTGGTCAAATGTGTACACTTAAAACAAGACTATCATAAATCGAAAGTATGGATGGTGGCTCCTGGTTCTAATCACCAGGGTTTCTCTCAGCCTGATGAGATCCCTCCAAAGGTACCATCCTTTTCCTGTGAATCTCTTTCACAGTGCTGGGATCCATCACATCTTATTCCAAACAAGAGATAGACGGAACTATGGAGACCCTGTGGACCTTGGATCACCACGTGCAGCAATGAGTAGAAGCAGCATCAACCACGTGGATCTTCAAGCTGCAGGTGGACAGCTGCGCTGCTGCGTGGTGATGGTCTGTCCTGGGGGGCAGAATTAGACACCGAACAAGAGGAATGAATAGGTGGGGTGGGTGTGGTGACCTGGGGTGGGAGGAGAGGGGCGTTGCAGGAGAGGTTGGGGCTGGTAGGGCAAAGAGTGAGATGCTACGGGGGTCATGGAGCTGCAAAGTGGGAAAGGCTCTGGTGGAGTGGGAGAGGGCTGCTGTGCAGTTGTGAATGGGCATGGGGGCTAATTCCTGGAATGCTATAGTTCTTATGTTACATAAGAACATAAGAACTAGGAACAGGAGTAGGCCATCTGGCCCCTCGAGCCTGCTCCGCCATTCAATGAGATCATGGCTGATCTTTGTGGACTCAGCTCCACTCTCCGGCCCGTACACCATATCCCCGAATCCCTTTATTCTTTAGAAAGGCATCTATCTTTTTCTTAAAAATGTTTAAAGAAGGAGCCTCAACTGCTTCACTGGGCAAGGAATTCCAGAGATTCACAACCCTTTGGGTGAAGAAGTTCCTCCTACACTCCATCCTAAATCTACCTCCCCTTATTTTGAGGCTATGCCCCCTAGTTCTGCTTTCCCCGACCAGTGGAAACAACCTGCCGGCATCTATCCTATCTATTCCCTTCATAATTTTATATGTCTCAATAAGACCCCCCCCGCATCCTTCTAAACTCCAATGAGTACAGTCTCAGTCTACTCAACCTCTCGTCATAATCTAATCCCCTCAACTCTGTGATCAACTTAGTGGATCTCCTTTGCACTCCCTCCAGTGCCAATATGTCCTTTCTCAGGTAAGGAGACTAAAACTGAACACAATACTACAGATGTGGCCTCACCAACACCCTATACAATTGCAGCATAACCTCCCTAGTCTTGAACTCCATCCCTCTAGCAATGAAAGACAAAACTCGATTAGCCTTCTTAATCACCTGTTGCACCTGCACACCAACTTTTTGCGACTCGTGCACCAGCACACCCAGGTCCCTCTGCACAGCAGCATGTTTTAACATCTTACCGTTTAAATAATAATCCATTCTGCTGTTATTCCTCCCAAAATGGATAGCCTCACACTTGGCAACATTGAATTCCATCTGCCAGACTCTAGCCCATTCACCGAACCTATCCAAATCCTTCTGCAGACTTCCGGTATCCTCTGCCCTTTTTGCTTTACCACTCATCTTAGTGTCGTCTGCAAACTTTGACACATTGCATTTGGTCCCCAACTCCAAATCATCTATGTAAATTGTGAACAATTGCGGGCCCAACACTGATCCTTGAGGGACCCCACTAGTTACAGGTTGCCAACCAGAGAAACACCCATTTATCCCCACTCTCTGCTTTCTGTTAGTTAACCAATCCTCTATCATGCTACCACTTTACCCTCAATGCCATGCATCTTTAGTTTATGCAGTAACCTTTTGTGTAGCACCTTGTCAAAAGCTTTCTGGAAATCCAGATATACCACATCCATTGGCTCCCCGTTATCTACTGCACTGGTAACGTCCTCAAAAAATTCTACCAAATTAGTCAGACACGACCTACCCTTTGTGAACCCATGCTGCGTCTGCCCAATGGGACAATTTCCCTCCAGGTGCCCCGCTATTTCCTCCTTAATGATAGATTCCAGCATTTTCCCTACAACTGAAGTTAAGCTTACCGGCCTATAATTACCCGCTTTCTGCCGACCTCCTTTTTTAAACAGTGGTGTCACGTTTGCTACTTTCCAATCCTCTGGGACCACCCCAGTGTCTAGTGAATTTTGATAAACTATCACTAGTGCGTTTACAATTTCCCTAGCCATCTGTTTTAACACTCTGGGATGCATCCCATCAGGGCCAGGAGACTTGTCTACCTTTAGCCCCATTAGCTTGCCCAATACTGCCTCCTTAGTGATTACAATCATCTCAAGGTCCTCATCCATCATATTTTTATTTCCATCAGTCACTGGCATGTTATTTGTGTCTTCCACTGTGAAGAATGACCCAAAAAACCTGTTCAGCTCCTCAGCCATTTCCCCGTCTCCTATTATTAAATCTTCCTTCTCATCTTCCAAAGGACCAATATTTACCTTAGCCACTCTTTTTTGTCTTAATATTTGTAGAAGCTTTTACTATCTGCTTTTATGTTCTGAGCCAGTTTACTTTCATAGTCTACCTTACTCTTCTTTATAGCTTTTTTAGTAGCTTTCTGTTGTCCCCTAAAGACTTCCCAGTCCTCTAGTCTCCCACTAATTTTTGCCACTTTGTATGTTTTTTCCTTCAATTTGATACTCTCCCTCACCTCCTTAGATATCCACGGTCGATTTTTCCCCTTTCTACTGTCTTTCTTTTTTGTCGGTATGAACCTTTTCTGAACACTGTCAAAGATCGCTCGGAAGGTTCTCCACTGTTCCTCAACTGCTTCACCATGAAATCTTTGCTCCCAGTCTACCTTAGCTAGTTCTTCTCTCATCCCATTGTAATCGCCTTTGTTTAAGCACAAAACACTAGTGTTTGATTTTACCTTGTCATCCTCCAACTGTATTTTAAATTCCACCATATTGTGGTCGCTCCTTCCAAGAGGATCCCGAACTATGAGATCATTAATCAATCCTGCCTCATTACACAGGACCAGATCTAGGACCACTTGTTCCCTTGTAGGTTCCATTACATACTGTTCCAGGAAATTATCCCGGACACATTCTATAAACTCCTCCTCAAGGCTGCCTTTACCAACCTGGTTAAACCAATCGACATGTAGATTAAAATCCCCCATGATAATCGCTGTACCATTTCTACATGCATCCGTTATTTCTTTGCTTATTGCCTGCCCTACCATCCTGTTACTATTTGGTGGCCTATAGACTACTCCTATCAGTGACCTTTTCGCCTTACTATTCCTGATTTCCACCCAAATTGATTCAACCTTGTCCTCCATAGCACCAATATCATCCCTTACTATTGCCCGGATGCCATCCTTAAACAACAAAGCTACACCACCGCCCTTACCGTCCATTCTATCCTTTTGTATAGTTTGATACTCTTGGATATTTAACTCCCAGTCGTGACCATCCTTTAACCATATTTCAGTAATGGCCACTAAATCATAGTCATTCACGATGATTTGCGCCATCAACTCATTCACCTTATTCCGTATACTACGAGCATTCAGGTAAAGTACACTTCTGCTGTTTTTTATGTCTTTGTTATGAATCCTAACACCTTGATCAGTAACTTTTTGCAAATTATTTTTCCTCTTACCCTTTCTCCTAATTTTCCTTGTCTTTGAACCCATATCTGTACATAATAACCTGTCACGTAACCTGCTGCCTTGCTCTCCATTAACCATTATACTGTCCATAGCTTTACCCTTCCCTTCTCCCCAACTTGCTAGTTTAAAGTCCTTGTGACCAACCTATTTATCCTATTCGCTAGAACACTGGTCCCAGAATGGTTCAGGTGAAGACCGTCCCAACGGTACAGGTCCCTCCTGCCCCAGTACTGATGCCAATGCCCCATGAAAGGAATCCCTCTTTCCCGCACCACTCCTTTAGCCACGTGTTAACTTCACTAATTTTCTCAACCCTATGCCAATTGGCACGTGGCTCGGGTAGTAATCTAGAGATTATAACCCTGGAGGACCTGTTCTTTAATTTAGTCCCTAGTGTTTGATAATCCCCAAACAGGTCCTCTTTCCTAGTCTTACCTATGTTGTTAGTCCCAACGTGGACCACAACAACTGCATCCTCCCCCTCCCTCTCCAAAATCCTTTCAAGCCGATCAGAGATGTCCCTCACCCTGGCACCGGGCAGGCAACATACCATGCGGGACTCACGATCTGGCTTACAAAGGATGCCATCAATCCCCCTAATTATAGAACCCCCTACAACTACCACTTGTCTTTTTGCTCCCCCCTCTAGAATGGCTTCCTGTACCACGGTGCAGAGGTCAGTCAACGCATCCTCCCTACAGCCCTCTTCCTCATCCACACAGGGAGCAAGTACCCCATACCTGTTGGACAAGGTCAAGGGCTGAGGCTCCTCAACTCAGGATCCCCCTACCTGCCTCCCTTGCAGTCACACCACTCTGTCCCTGACCACTGTCCGAATTATCAGTACTTATTCTACCGGGTGTGACTGCCTCCTGAAACAAAGCGTCCAGGTAATTTTCCCCCTCCCTGATGTGCTGCAATGTGTGCAGCTCGGTCTCCAGCTCATCAATTCTGAGCCAAAGTTCCTCGAGCAGCCAACACTTGCTGCAGATGTGGTCACTGACGGTCTCAATGGGATTCACCAGTTCCATCATCATGGTCCATTGATGGTCCATCCTTAAACAAAGGATGTGTGAATTCCCGGATGGCTGTGAATGCCCATATTTAATTAGGTGTTTGCTTGAGACTCAGAACTGTTTGGAGCTCAAAATGTTATCAGGGCGCATGATATGCTGTGGCCATTTTAATATTCTGTGCACAAAATTTTAAAGTATTGACTTAAAGTTCATAATGTACTGGAACGTGACTGTCTTGTAGAGAGAGAGTGTTGTACTTTTATTCATCTGCTGCCATGATAGCTATAAACCCATTAGAACAAAGAACAAGGAACAATACAGCACAGGAACAGGCCCTTCGGTCCTCCAAGCCTGTACCGATCATGATACCAACCTTGGCCAAAACCCTCAGTACTTCCTTGTGCCGTATCCCTCTATACCCGTCCTATCCATATGTTTGTCAAGGTGCCTTTTGAATGCCGTTAATGTATCTGCTTCCCCAACCTCCCCTGGCAACGCGTTCCAGGCACTCACCACCCTCTGCGTAAAAAAACCTGCCTCGCACATCTCTAAACTTTGCCCCATGGACATTAAACCTATGCCCCCTGGTGACTGAACCCCTCCACCCTGGGAAAGAGTGCCTGCCCATCCACTCTATCCATGCCCCTCATAATCTTATAGACCTCTATCAGGTCACCCCTTAACCTCCATCATTCTAATGAAAACAGTTTGAGTCGATTCAGCCTCTCCACATAGCTAACACGCTCCAGACTAGGAAACATCCTGGTAAACCTCCTCTGCACCCTCTCCAAAGCCTCCACATCCTTCTGGTAGTGTGGCAACCATTAATAATTACTCTTTTAAATATTGATAGACCTACTATATTTTCAGTACTTTCTGCCTTATTCACGCATGTGATAACGATAGTATGTTACAGTTCACTCAGGGAGTCCGAATTACTATGGCAACAGGCATTTTTACATGCATGTTGTAGCCTTGGGCTCTGGATAGCGATGCTGGAGGCTCCAGGGTTCCTTCCACCACATGGCTGACCAGGGATCTCTCCCGTTCTTACCATCTGCCATTGGAAGGACTTGCAGGTTGATCTCTTTGGCTGGGTTATAAACACACCTTCCTTAGCTATTGGTTCCTGTGTGCAGCTTTAACTCAAAGCCTCTGGCTCAGAGGCAGGAACATGACCCACTCCACCACAAGGCCTCCCAATCCAGCATGTACTCTTGTAGGAACGGGAAATATTAATGGACTCAAGGTCAACTCTCCCTTGACCTGATGGATGCCACCAGAAGATGGACTTGTACTGCTGCACTCAGATTGGACAGTCTATTCAACATTTCAAAAGCACAATTTGGCGCGATCCTAATTTATCCTGTTCAAAATCAACTTTGAGAAAGATTCAGCGCGGTTCAGGTATTGGCAAACCTCTTAGCACGGCGATGACGCAGGATTCCTCAGTCTGTCAGAAGAGGCAGAGCCAGATTGTGACATCATAGAGGTATGAGGGTCCTTGGGCAACGTTGTGCGGTGTCTCAGATTAGAACGACTGATCTTCCACCTCAAGTTCACCTTCCCGACGTATTCCAATGTCCTTCGTTCCTTTTGGACCCAAAAACCTGTCTTTGGACAGAAATGATTTACGTGTGCATTTTTACATCAGGCAGGTGTTGCAGGTGCCACCACGAGCAGGCAGCATTCCAACAATATGGGTCATTATCGGCAGCTTTGAACAAGTCACACCATGTCCACCAGGCTGGCCAAACTGTTTGCAGTGCATCGTCCACAATGGAAACTTCCCAGACTTTCTACAGGAGACACCTTGGATCCAGTGACCAGATAAGTAAATGTACTTTCAACATCGCTAGCTTTGTGAATCGTGTTGAATCTCTGCTCTGCAGGTATTTGTGAATTCTGTATCAGCTACAGTATTCACAAATACCTGCAGAGCAGAGATGGTGCAGCCAATAGCCAGCTACATAATTCGCCATCTCTGTTGTAAATCCTGAGCAGGTGCTGCTTAGGCAGAAAATATGAGTCATATTTAGAGCTGGGTGGTTTGTGATGCATCATAATGATGTTTTCTGCCTTATAAACCAACCACATTTCATCAAATAAAATCATATCCGTTAGCCTCAGCAGTGCCTCAGCATTGTTCCTTCCATGTCAGAACGTTGTGGGTTTAAGGCACTGAAATTGAGACACTCCGGTACAGAGAGGGCGTGCTGTTGCTGTCTTTTGGATGAGTTAATCCAAGGTCCCACCTGTCCTCGCAGGTGGAAATAAAAGGTCTCACAGCACCAATTCAAAGTAGTTTTCGAACATAATAAGTAGGAAAAGGAGTAGATCTTGAGGCCCCACAGGTCTGTTCCGCAGTTCAATAAATTAAAGTCATATTTTCTGGCTCAACTCATCTTCCCAGCCCAATCCACATAACCCTCGATTCCCTCAGAGGTTAAACACCTGTCTATCCCAACCTAGAATATACTCAATGTGGTGATATGCATCACTGTATATACACAAGGGGTTAATGTAAATACACTACAACTAAGTAAACTCTAGAGGGAGCACCAGAGACGTCATGACATGCAGACATACAGCTAATGAACACATAGAATAGGACATGACCAATGGGCAGTCAAGACACCCAGAGGTGACACTACCAGAAGGGGGCATTACACATCCCACATATAAGGACAGGGCACACCTGCTCTGTCTCTTTCCACAGGCGACACTTAGAGAGTAGGACAGGGGCAGATCAGAAGCATCACACCCACCGCGTGGCTTAGAGCAGACTGGTTAGTTAGACTGAGTTACGAAAGCAAGATTAGCAGGAGAGTCAAACTCATAGAGAACTGTGCTCATGGTTCAATAAATCACATTGAACTTACTTCAAAGTCTGGAGTATCTTTTGGTCAAAGCTGCATCGTGTTGCAGCCTGTGTTATACCAGAGTACATAACACATCACTCAACAACCATCTAGGATAGAGAATTCCAGAGATTTGCAACCCTCTGAAAGAGGAAATCTCTCCTCAACTCTGTCCTTTCTTAAAAAATAAATTTAGAGTACCCAATTCATTTTTTCCAATTATGGGGCGATTTAGCGTGGCCAATCCACCTAGCCTGCACATCTTTGGGTTGTGGGGGCGAAACCCACGCAAACACGGGGAGAATGTGCAAACTCCACATGGACAGTGACCCAGAGCCCGGGATAGAACCTGGGACCTTGGCGCCGTGAGGCAGCAGTGCTGACCACTGCGCCGCCGTGCTGCCAACTCTGTCCTAAATGATTGGCATTATATCCTGAATGCAGAAGCATTGGCTGTGTGGTTGATGCTGATGAAGAAAGTTATAGGCTGCAATAAGATACAAATAGATTGGTCAGGTGGCAGAAAAGTATCCAGGAATGGAGAATTTTAGCTGTAAGGAATAATTGGACAGGCTGAGGTTGTTTTAATTGGAACAGAGGAGGCTCAGGGAAGGTTTAATTGAGGTGTATAAAACTATGAGGGGGACTGGGGGGTGCGTGAAAAGGACCCCATTGCCATTAGCAGAGAGGTCAATAACCAGGGAGCAAGAATTAAAATAATTGGGTGAAGGAATAGGTAGGGAGTTGCGGAGAATTCCATTCACCGTCAGGTGAGTGGGTGTTTGGAACTCACTATCTGTAAGCATGATAGAGGCAGAAACCCTAACCGCATTTTAAAAATACTTGGATATGCACGTGAATTGTCATAACCTACCAGGGACCAAGAGCTGGAAAGTGGGATCAGACATGGATATATTTGTTTCCTCTGTACAAAGGCCTTAACAGCCTCCTGCTGAATTTCTATGATTCTAAGAGCAGGGGAGTTTTCCCCTTTCAATATCAAACCCTCAATCAACGTCACTGAAACAGATTATGACAGATTGTGAGAGCTTGCTGAATGTAAATTAAACCACCATATATATCTTTTACATCGCAACAGTAACCACACTTCCGAAATAGCTGCTGGGCTCTGAAATGCTTTGGGGTGCCCTGCGGACCTGAAAGACAAATCCCGATTTCTACGAAATGAAGGCGCTCGAGTGTGTTTCCCCCCAGGAAAATCCAACTATGCCCCCCCCCCCCAAGATTGGTTGAGTGATTATCAGCTTCTCTCCAGCTTTTGGGAAAATACCCGCTCACCAGCGGTGGGCCGACTCCTACAGCATCACATGATCAGTGTATCGTAGCTGCTCTCAGCCTGGTACAAACGCCTGGGAGGCGAAAAAAGTTTATTTTCCCAATGACCTTCAAAGTTACAAGTAATGCGTTTTAGTCACAGAGAGTGATAGTTGGTTCGTGTGCACCTTCTGTTCCTTGGCTTCTATCATGATGTACAAAATTGAGACTGACAGTGGTCGTTGTTCTGTTGAAGAAACCAAGTGCTCGGTTCTTTACCAGTAAATGGTTCATCACCTTGTTCCCTTTTCCTTCTGCTACTGGGCAGGTGCTAATGACGTAAATGTCCCACTTACGTGAGTCCAACATGAAGTGGATAAAGGACTGTGGGTCGGCATTCCTCTCTATTTTGCCCTCGTTTTGTAAGAATGAACCACTTTGGAATGTATCGGCTGATACAAAGCACCTTGGGTTGCGTGAAAGGTCCTTGTCATTGTTGCAATCTGGACGGCTGCGAAATATTAGGCAGAAATGGTGTTTCACTCCCAAGGTTAATGTACAATTCAGTGCCTGGGAGGTTCATTGAGTTTATTCAGGTACTCTCTGAGCCACAGGGATCTGGAAGGTCTCAGACTGATCCCTAGTCTGTGCAGAGTCAATAGATGGGACAATGGCAGGTATGTCACAATTTCATTGGGCAGCACGGCAGCACAGTGGTTAGCACCGTTGCATCACAGCGCCAGGGTCCCAGGTTCGATTCCCGACTTGGGTCGCTGTCTGTGCGGAGTCTGCACGTTCTCCCCGTGTCTGCGTGGGTTTCCTCCGGGTGCTCGGGTTTCCTCCCACAAGTCCCTAAAGACGTGCTCGTTCGGTGAATTGGACATTCTGAATTCTACCGGAGTGTACCCGAACAGGCGCTGGAGTGTGGCGACGAGGGGCTTTTCACAGTAACTTCATTGCCGTGTTAATGTAAGCCCACTTGTAACAAGAATAAAGATTATTATTATTTTAGTGTCCCAGGACTAGGGATTTGGAAATTCAGACAGTTACTGATCGCTCTTGGGTTCAGCAGTTGACCGAGACTCAGTCAAAGGTCAGGTGAACAATGGCCACTTGGAAAATGACATAAACGATAAACAAAACCTTCAAGAGAAGAGCACAGGGAGTCAAAATTGACAAGGTGAGCAATGCGCAAAACAGGGAGTGTTTTTCCTGGTCCTTGCTCAGCCTCAGTTAGTAACGCTTTCACCTCTGTCAGACAGTTCTACCTTCAGGTCCCATTCCAGGACCTGTGGACAACACTGAAGGTTGGGCATCC
Source organism: Scyliorhinus torazame (assembly GCF_047496885.1). NCBI lineage: Eukaryota > Metazoa > Chordata > Chondrichthyes > Carcharhiniformes > Scyliorhinidae > Scyliorhinus > Scyliorhinus torazame. The sequence goes on from NC_092719.1 coordinate 6,941,121, forward strand.
CAGCGCAGGACTGAGGGAGCTCTCACCCATCCTGTGTGCGCCGTTTTTTAGATCAGACATTAAACACAGGCTCTAACTCCCCATTCAGCTTGCCTTTCAGCCTGCCTGATTTGAAAGTTATGCTAGACCTATGCAATGAGCCAACCCTGGGGCAACATAAAGGGGGTGAAGGAAGAGGCAATAAAGGTCCCAGTGTAATATAGTTTTATCCCATTTCCTGACTTGTGTTCCTGGAAAAATAGGTACCCCCTGGGAGAAAAAGGTCAGGAAAAATAAAATCGACCTGCATAAGTTTGTAATAAAGAAAAGAATTTGGTGTTAAAGTAACCACCCCTTTGAGGGTATGATTCCATTCCATGGGCAGGATTCTCCGCCGACGGGATGCTCCATTTGCCGGCAGCCCGGGGGTTTCCCGACGACGTGGGGCTGCCCCACAATGGGAAATCCCACTGACCGGCCCGCATAACGGAGCACCCTGCCGGCGGGGTGAAAGTGAAATGCGGCGCAGTGGGGCGGAGAATCCAGCCCATAAGTTTGTGGGTCCAGGGAATATTTATTGAATCATCGAGAGGTTACAGCACAGAAAGAGTCCATTCGGCCCGTCATGTCGGTACTGACCTAGTTCCACTCCGCTGTAACCCTGCAAAGCTTTCCTTTTCAGATAATGATCCAATTCCCATTCGGGAACCTCCAATTGACCCTGCCTCCAGTACGCTTTCAGGCAGTACATGCCAGGTCTTAAGGACTCGATGGCGAGAAAGCCTTTTTCTCATGTGTCTATTGCTTCTTATGCCGATTAGCTTAAATTGGCGCTCTCTGCTTCTCGATTCATCAATGGGAACAGTTTCTCCCCGTCTACTCTAATCCAGACCCCTCATGATTTAGAACACTCGAGAAAATTTCCCCTTTTCAAAGGAGAGCAGTCCTAATTTCTCTGATCGTTCTACGTAGCTGAACTGAATTTAAACTGGAACACATCTGTAAGCAACGGCAACTGATACTAAACACTGCCGCCTGAACTGCTTTTCTAGCGGGAGGTTTAGGCAGAACCGGGTAGTGGTTTTTAAAAAGGGAAGCTTCAAATAATGCAGTCCAAATCAACTGTTTGTTTGACCTAAATTGAAAACAAAGCTTTTGTCCAAACAGGACTATAGCCAGACTCTACAAATCATTCTAAGAGAACAAAACAGAAAAATAAACAAGCACGGCTACGTCTACCTGCCCAGCTGGGCTCTTCCTTGCTTGATACTGTGCCCCTGGTGTGAGCCATTAGACAACTTGCTCAGAGTGTTTGGCTTGTTACTTGTACAATAATGTGCGTTTATTTAAAAAGCAAACTAATTGAATTATCAGCAGGCCATGACTTTACAGTAAATAAAATGGAGGAATTGCCCGCTTTCAATTCAGCATTGTTCATTACTCTTCCCACTGCCGTGTAGCTGTTGCCATAAGAAGAGCAAATAAAGAATGTTAAACCATTTAATTCCATTATCGAGGAGGAGCTAATCATTATACTGAGCAACATTTGCTGAAAAAAGAGACATGCTATCAAAGCTTTGTGCCTTGCACTCATCACAGTAGCTAGCACGAAATTGCCAACTGTAATGGTGGGGGAACAACAATTCATACTGCATGAGAAGAGGGTGCTGATTGGTTGGCAAGTAGACGCTGATTAGTGGAGGCGTTGCCATGGAGAATGCAGCAGGGAACAGTTAACTGCCCAGCTTTGTTCAAATTTGAACATGGGAGGTCGATTCTGATGGGTCAAGACATTGCCATGGAGAATGAACCTGGGATCGACTGTTCCCTAATATTTTGTTCAGTTGGAAAAGGCGCAATGTGCACACATGTTCCTTCGGTCTGCAAAGGACAGGATCTTGTGTGTGATATGTGTGGTGTATCGCGTGCTGTGAGACCAACTGATTTAAGATTAACACAATCAGGATTGTTTAGCAAGTGCTGTCCAGTCGCGGAATCACATATAATGTTGGACACTATGGGCGCGTTCCGTGGACAAAAGTTAAAGTCCCCCTTTGGGCTCATTTGGCAGAGTATTATCAGCAGCTACAGTGCCGATACTCACCCTGCTATTCACTGGCACTTTGCTGGTTTTTGTGGGCCCCGAGGAACTTCTCCCTGCCAAGGCCACACTTTATTGATTTCCTGCTAGCGGCTGATCTCGCCAGCAGGAACGGCTCCTCACAGATTGGGGCGCCATTTTGAATGGCAGCCCCAATCTCTATGTGCCCCCCCCCCCCCGCCCTGCTTTCTGGACTCCCCCCCAGCACCTGGCAGTGCACCTGGCACCCTGACAGTGCCAGGGTGCCCAGGTGGGATTGCCAGGGTGACCAGGGTGGTAGTGTCAAGGTATTTAGGTGCCAGAGGGAGTGCCTGGGTACCAGCCTGCCCTGTCCCCAACTGCCGAGGTTTCTCTAATGGCTTGTGAGACCCCCCCCCCCCCCCCCGAAATGTTGCTATGCCTGGTACCACGTTTGAGGAAACTAGCGTTAAATGGCGCCTTGGTGAGTTCTTGCAGGCATAGCCGTTGACTCCCGGTTGCCGGATGCATACGCCGTCTGGGTATTCAAATGAGTCTAATGGTTCATTTAAATATGCAAATCTGGATCATTTTAATTTGTTCCATCGATCTGCTTTTCCCTCACCATTATCCCCCATTCTCCCAACCCACCTGGGACATCTTCCTAGTTCCCCTTTGCCACACTGCTTGCATTTGTTCTGCATTCACACACTCTAATCTCTTAATTAATTCCTGGCACGGGCAACCTGGCACCCAAGCGCCTTGGCACTGCCATCCAAGGTGCCAGGCAGCAGTGTCAAGTTGCCCAGGGGTCAGCGGGAAGTCCAGGATACTACCCTGCCGAAAGCCCGACCAACTGGGTGACCCTCAAAAGTGAGGTTACGCCTTGCCCAAGTTTGGTGTGGACCAGTGGTTAACGTTGCCATGGCGAGGTCTCCCAGACGTTAGCGTTTGCTCCCAGCCTCGGGAACATCGAGCGCAGACATATTTAAATGATGCTAACGGTTCACTTAAATATGTAAATCTGGATCCTCTCGAGCGGAATGAAGCTCGGCTCAATTAAATATGTCGAGGCCGCATTCTCCGAGGTCAGGGAAACCTCACCAGGATGCCATTTCGTACTGGTCTACACAAACGTAGACCAGGTGTAATGACACCTGGGGGGGAGGCGTGTCTCTCAGGCCATTGGAGACTCCCGGGTGGTTGTGCTCTGGGCAGGTTTGGACCCTGGCAGTCCCGCAGGCACCCAGGCACTACCGGGCTGGCAGGGGCACTGTCAGGGTGGCCGGCTAGCAGTGCCAAGGTGGCCGGGTGCCAGTTTGCCCGTGCCAGGGGTTGGGCCGGGGGTTGTCTTTCCCTTAAGAGGTGGGGTGAGGGGGGCTTTCACGACCCTGTAAGAGGTATGTTGGGTGAGGTAGGGGGGGGGCGGGTCCGAGGCCACAGTGGGGTGACTGAGGGGCGGGTGGAAAGATCGGGGCGCCCCAATTCGCAGCTCATCTTCCTTCACTGGCGGGCTAAGCTCGTCTGTACAGGAACTGATGTAAATGCGGCCTCAGCAGGGCGTTCCTCACCGAGGCTAAAAAAACGGCAAAGTGCCGTTAAAAAGCAGTGCCTTTCTCTACAGTGCTGGTGTGAGAAACACCACCCTAATCGGGCCCATAATAGGGCTCTGTGCCCAACGTTTTGAGTCTGAATGACTCTTTTTTTAAGACTGATAGTGAAAAATCTGGGCCCTTTTTAACCTCATATGGACCAGAAATCCCACCAAATTTCACTGGGTAAGAATCCCCAAATGTCCTTTATTACAATGGGGCCAACCCTTCAAAAAGTACTTCATTGGCCGGAAGGTGATTTGGCACATCCTGTGGTCATGAGAAAAGGTGCAGGGAGACACTCCTTTCCTAATCTAATGCCCAGAAATCACTGATGCGAACCCTGGCTATGCAACCTGAACAGATTGCTGTCTGACTGAAATGGTCGATATGTACTTGGAGCACTTCAAAGAAAATTAATAAGAATTATTGCGTGAGCAAGATGCTTTGTTGTTAGGGGGCCCTTGCAGAATTAAACTTGGTTTTCCCTGCAGGAAAGAGACTGAACGAGTTATGGATGATGTGGGTGAGGAAAGGCGAACATATTTTATCCTTGTGGGCTGCTTATAGATGCATAAGATGAAGTCCACATATAAAGTATAAATCAATGTTGCTACTAATTTGCATGCCTCCAGCGGCACATGTTAACAGATCTTGGTATTCAGATTTATTGCCATTAATAAGGCAACAGTGCTGAACAGCTTTTTCCAAACCCCCAGACCCATGAAATTCAATTCAGGACAAACCAATGAATAAGGCATTTAGATGTCAATCAAATGGAGCTTCGTGGGCTTTTTCAGCCTCACTGTCGGCGGAATGTGACCCGTGGCCTCCTGCTTGGATCAATAATGAAATTTAGGTACATTTTTTTTGAAAGCAAAGATGGGAACACTGCGGAATTTCACAACCCTGTCGCAGTGAAGACAAGGCTGGAAAATGGAGTGAGCAATTTCAAATCCATGAATCGTCACGGGCGATATGAAAAGTTTGACGGGCCATTGAGAGGTCCGCTGACCTCGGACTGGGAATTTCTGGTCTCAGGGCGGGTGAAACCGGAAAATCCTGCCATTGACTTGGGCGGGACCGGAAGATCGCACTAGTCGGAGGGGCCAAGACCATGATGTCTCAAATGAGACTAGAAATTAGAGGAAACCTTTTCACCCCAAGGAATGGGGGATTTGCGAGACTGGCTCCATAACAGTGGCAGCTGTGCCAACCTTGCACCCTGGCAGTGCTGCTGGGACTGTGCCAGGGTGCCATGCTGGCAGTGTCAAAATGCATGGGTGCCAGCGGAAGTGCCAGGGTACCACCCTGCCCTGAGCCTGCCCACCTGGGGGCCTCCGATGGTCTGGGAGACCCTTGCAGGTGCCGTTGGACCAGTGCCAAATGGCGAGATCGCGCAGGCACGGGCTTTCGCTCCTGGGCTCGGAAAGCTTGGGCACCAACATATTTAAATGAGCCCAACGGCTCCCTTAAATATGTAAATCTGGATCCCGACCCAGATCGCGACGCGATCTCGCGATGCGTTCCGAGCGTTGCAAATCTCACGAGAGGTTTCTCGCGAGGTTAAACGGCCTCGTGCTTCACCGAGACGGGCGCGATGAGGCTGTTTGATCGCACCTGCGATTCGCACATGAATAAATATTCTGGAGTCCTCCCCTGTGAACAAAACAAAGCCAGACTTGCATTCGCGTGAAACCGCATCACATCTCTCTGGAATGTGTCACAGTATTTCACTTACAACGATTTTTTTTTTTGGGGGGGGCGAAGTGACGGCAGCAATTGCAGCAGCCACCTTATACACGACAAGATCCCAGAAATAGAGGCGAGGGAAATGGCCGGTTAATCAGCTTTCAGTGGCATTGCTTGAAGGGGGGGGGGGGGGGGGGTGGAGGTGGTGGGGGGGGGGGGGGGGGTATGTTCACTGTTACGCTGGGTGAACCTCGAGCTGGTGATCAGCATAATGGGATCGTAAACATTCATTAATAGCCCATTGTTGAACGTCGGGGTGTAATTGTGCACAAGCTTCACTCAGCATGAGATTTCAGGAACACCACGAAGGGGATCGTACATCGCTAATTCAGCAGTTGACTTGATGGGTCTTTCCCCATCGCGCGCCGTCTTATTTCGCGATCTCAGAAATGAGAGACAATGGGTGGAATGTACCAGCCCTGCCCACCGACGGGGTCTTCCAGTCCCCCCGAAGGCGACCCCCCCCGCCCCCCCGCGCCAGCAGCCGATGACGCGCAGCCTCCATTCCTGGAAAACCCGCCGTGGGTGGGGCTGGGAAATCCCAGGACAATGTTTGCACTGTGATGAAGAGGCCGGTTCTAAGCTGTGACGGCTCCGACGGGCAAGCTGCAAGCAGGATTTGCATCTGTAACTCCCCTCCACCGGCTGAAAAAGACTCCAAAGTTCAAAAATAAACCACTCTCAATCTGAAGGTGTGTTTGTCTGGCACACTGGCTCGATGTTGCAAATTACTTCCCAGCTGCTGTTTACAGCTGCTGAAAACTTTGTTTACAATCTCATAAATATATTATCTGTTGGCTTCCCAGGAAGATACCTGACAAAAATAGTAAACTGCTATTGATACCGAGAAAGGATAACAACGTTATTTTAAAATACTCCGATAAACAGCCAATAATTTTGCTACATCTTAAGATTTGCTTGTTGGCCATGGTATTCACAGAAGAATCACAGAAAAGTACAGAGTAGAAGACGCCCTTCGGCCCATCAAGTCTGCACCGCTGCGTGGAAGACACCTGACCTGCCAGTCCTAATCCCATTTGCCAGTACTTGGCTCATAGCCTCAAATGTTAAGATGTGCCGAGTACTCATCCTGGTACTTTTTAATGGATCTGCCACCCTCCCAGGCCGTGCGTTCCAAACCGTCATCACCCTCTGGGTAAAAAGGTTTTTCCTCAAATCCCCCCTAAACCTCTTGCCCCTCACCTTGAACTTGTGTTCCCTCATAACTGACCCTTCAACGAAGTGGAACAGCTGCTCCCTATCCACCCTGTCCATGCCCCTCATAATCTTGTTCACCTCGATCAAGTCGCCCCTCAGTCTTCTCTGCTCCAGCGAAAACAACCCAAGCCTATCCAACCTCTCTTCATAACTTAAATGTTCCACCCCAGGCAACATCCTGGTGAATCTCCTCTGCACCCCCTCCAGTGCAATCACATCCTTCCGATAATTTGGCGACCAGAACTGCACACAGTACTCCAACTGTGGCCTCACCAAAGTTCTATATAACTCCAACATGACTTCCCTGCTTTTGTAATTAACATTGGGTAAATTTAACTTAGTTCACATGTGCAAGATTACCTCAAACTCTATGTGACGGGGGGCAGTCTGAATATTAGAATGGGGAAGGAACCAGGCTGTAACCCATTTTACAGAGATCATGGTGAGCATTGAGATTGTATCACTGACGTAGGCTGTGTGTGGAAGGTTTGATAGGATGGGTCATTGAATGAATGGTCAATCAAGAGGTTCGAATATTTGGGACTGTGGAGTTTCCTTTGTGCTGCGTTTCTAAATATTCTGAAATTACACTTTAGGTAGTCTGATGTTGCATAACTCTTCCCCCCCCAAACCGTGAAAGTCCTTGGTTTGCTCTTTGAGAAAAGCTGTTTACAGTTTTTAAAAGTACCAGGTTACTGCCTCCCCAAAACAGCAAAGAATAGATTTCCACGCAAACCTAATAACAAGTAGGCACTATTTTTCTATAGAATAATTTTCACATCCATTCTTGTTAGCAGTTCAGAATAGTTGGAATCCACAGCTTCCCTCTTGCCTCGGCAAGAGAAAGGTGAGGGAAAACACTAAAAGGTCAATAGCCACAGAGACAGGAGGAAAAACATCAGAAAAGGGGGGAAAAATGATAAGAAAGAGGATCTATTAGTGCTCATGTGATGGGCTCAGCTTGTTCATTTTGATCATGTTTGTCTTCTGGTACGGGGAATATCTCAGCTACAAAGCATGTGACTCACACCTTAGATCACACGTTAGATCTATTGAATGTTAATAACTTGGTGCCTTCAGGATTTCAGTATATAACTTCAATGGGGATGAGAGAGCGCAATGTATAATGGATGGCTAACCTGTTATTGTATTCGAAAATCAAAGTTCAAATTACTGCCCACACGGCTCTCTTCCAGTGGAACAGAAGGTTTGACCAATGACCCTCACCAGTTTTTCCATCCCTGGGATTGGTCAGCTGAGCTGCCAATCAAACCAACAACTGCCTTATTTTGGGTTGTGGGTATGGGGCGGCCAGCCCTGGCAAGACCGCAGTCATTGCAACACATCACTTGTTCACATTTACTGCAGAGCTTGGAGTGTGTTCATGGTCTCACATCCGTCTCAAACTGAGACATAAAATAGATCAAATGGCTGGCCTCCTCTTGGGGGAATTCAGTAATAAACCCAGTTTGTCCCAATACTTTCAGCCATCTCCCTCCATCAATATTGTTTCTTTCGTAAAATGCTAACTCTTAAAGAATTAAAATTTGGAATCCTGGATTGACTTCATTTTAAAAGCATTTTATAGTTTAAATCAATAACCCCCTCTGGGCAGAATCATCAATATCTCGTTAGAGAAAGGGCAGCACGGTGGAGCAGTGGGTTAGCCCTGCTGCCTCACGGTGCCGAGGTCCCAGGTTCGATCCCGGCTCTGGGTCACTGTCTGTGTGGAGTTTGCACATTCTCCCCGTGTTTGCGTGGGTTTCGCCCCCACAGCCCAAAGATGTGCAGGGCAGGTGGATTGGCCACGCTAAATTGCCCCTTAATTGGAAAAAATTAATTGGGTACTCTGAATTTATATATTTTTTTAAATCTCGTTAAAGAAATAGATCTTTGAAGGTGTGATGGTGCTCTAAGAGATGATGAGGTAAAAAAAAATATATTGTTTATTGTCACAAGTAGGCTTATATTAACACTGCAATGAAGTTACTGTGAAAAGCCCCTAGTCGCCACATTCCGGCGCCTGGTCGGGTACACAGAGGGAGAATTCAGAATTCTCAGCCGGTACAGGAATTGAACCCGCGCTGCTGGCCTTGTTCTGCATCACAAACCAGCTGTCTAGCCCGTATGGGTAAAAGTGGGCATTCCAGCTGGAGAAGTGATTTAGCAGTCTTAGGGATGCTGAGTAGTTTAAATTTCGGCTCAGAGTTAAAGCGAATGCCATGGTTCTGTGGCACCAACTTTGACCTGACCAGGAGGTTTATGGGAGTTGACACCAGTGACCCAGTTTTGCTGACACTTGGCAGGTAAGAAACTCTGATCGCGAGAAAGCCACACAACACTGTTGCTTAAAATCGAGAGGGATAAAAACGAGGTTGGGATGGTCAAACGGAGGAACAATAAACCTAATTACTAATACCAGAGAAAGAATGTTGCCACAGTCCCAGTGCACTCCCTTTTGAGAGAGGGCTGACTGGTGGTGACCTAACCTGAGGTTACCATACCTCAGGCAAGAGGCAAGGTTGAGAAGGTGAGTCCTTCATGGATAACCTCAGCCGATACGGGAATCAAACCCCCACTGAGCTATCCAGGAACAGTGAGATTACTGCAAAATATGACATCACTGTGTGTAGGCACGTGTGGGCAGCATAGTGGGTAGCACTGCTGCCTCACAGCGGCAGGGACCCGGGTTCAATTCCGGCTTTGGGTGATTGTGGGGTCTGCACTTTCTCCCTGTGCCTATGTGGGCTTCCTCCGGGTGCTCTGGTTTCTTCCCACAGTCCAAAGATGTGCGACTTACAAGATAATGAATGGCTTAGATAGGGTGGACGTAGGGAAGTTGTTTCCATTAGCAGGGGAGACTAGGACCCGGAGGCACAACCTTAGAATAAAAGGGAGTCACTTTAGAACAGAGATGAGGACTTCCGGTTGCGGCGATGCCCAGCTAAGCCGCACGTTTCGGCGGCTCCAGCTCAAACGGACCTTCGGGCTCTTTTAAGAGCCCCAACGGGGAATTTTTTCAGGACGAAACCCGGTGTGGGGTGAGTTAATAGGGAATCCCCCCCAACGAAAGAGAAAAATATCGGTGGCGGCACAAAGGACCCAGGAGACAGAGCTCCGCGTGGTGGAGCAGAAGGTGACGGATAATGAAGACGAGATCCTGGGCCTGGCGGTCAAAACACAGACGCACGAGGTGCTCCACCAAAAGTGCATTGAAAGGATTGAGGCCCTAGAAAACAGAGCATGAAGGAAGAACCTTCGGATCCTGGGTCTCCCTGAGGGAGTGGAAGGAGCGGACTGCGGGGCTTACGTGAGCACGATGCTAAGCTCGCTGATGGGAGCTGAGGCCCCTTCGGGCCCCTTAGAAGTGGAGGGGGCGCATCGGGTCCCTGCGAGGAGACCAAAGGCGGGAGAACCACCTAGGGCGACAATCGTGCGATTTCACCGCTTTAAAGATAGAGAAGTGGTTCTGAGATGGGCCAAAAAGGTACGGAGTAGTAGATGGGAGAATGCGGTGGTACGGGTGTACCAGGATTGGAGTGCAGACGTGGCGAGAAGGAGGGCGAGTTTTAATCGAGCCAAGGAGGTGTTACACAAGAAGAAGGTGAAGTTCGGGATGCTGCAGCCGGCGCGACTATGGGTCTCGTACCAGGAGAGGCATCACTACTTCGAAACAGCGGAAGAAGCATGGACCTTTATTAAAGATGAGAAATTGGATCGGAACTGAGGGACTGATATTAGAGGGAAATGTCACTGTCGATGTATATAGAGATGTAAATTGGGAAGGGGGGGGGACATTAAGAAATGTGGGCGCCGGTGGGGGGAAAGAAGAGACATAGGCGGAGGACGAGGAATGGGAGTGGGGCGGGAGAGGGAGCTGCGCCACAAGGGGCGGGACAGCTACAGAGAATATGGAGCCTACTGTCCTTGTTCCCGCGCCAGAAAGGTGATGGTGGGAAGATAGGCGCAAGGTAGATGGGAGTTCCCCACACAGGGGGGTCAAGGAGTGAGCGGGAGAAGCCGGGGTCAGTTGAAGTCAGCTGACTTGCGGAAGTAATATGGGGGAGCAATCACGCTAGATGGGGATCTAGCGGAGGTGGGGGGAGGATAACTGGGTTGCTGCTGCAGAAATCAAAGAGGAACTGGCTAAAGAAAGGGTGGTCGGGGCTGGAATGCGCCACCTGGGGAACGGGTGGGAGCGCGGAATCGGGACGTGGGACTGGCCTAGAGAGGGTGATGGCTAGTCGACACGGGAAGGGGGCAGGTAGCCCCCCAGTGCGGCTGATCACGTGGAACGTGAGAGGCCTAAATGGACCGATTAAAAGGGCCCGAGTGTTCGCGTACTTGAAAGGACTGAGGGCAGACGTGGCTATGCTCCAGGAGACGCACCTGAAGGTGGCGGACCAAGTTAGGCTAAGGAAAGGATGGGTGGGACAGGTGTTCCATTCAGGGCTGGATGCAAAGAACAGAGGGGTGGCCATACTGGTGGGGAAACGGGTATCATTTGAAGCAAGGAGCATTGTAGCAGATAGTGGAGGCAGATATGTGATGGTGAGTGGCAGGCTGAAGGGAATGGAGGTCGTGTTGGTTAACGTATATGCCCCGAATTGGGATGATGCGGGATTCATGAAGCGGATGCTGGAACGTATACCGGACCTGGAGGTAGGAAACTTGATAATGGGGGGAGACTTCAACACCGTGCTGGACCCAGGGTTAGATAGATCCAGATCTAAGACCGGAAGAAGGCCGGCAGCGGCCAAGGTGCTTAAGGGGTTTATGGACCAAATGGGGGGAGTGGATCCATGGCGATTTGTTAGACCGAAGGCCAAAGAGTTCTCCTTCTTCTCCCATGTTCATAAGGTGTACTCCCGGATAGATTTTTTTGTTTTGGGAAGGTCGTTGATCTCGAGGGTGGAAGAAACTGAGTATTCAGCCATAGCTATCTCGGATCATGCCCCACATTGGGTGGACCTGGAACTAGGAGAGGAGAGGGAGCAGCGTGCACTCTGGCGATTAGATGTGGGATTGTTGGCGGATGAGGGAGTCTGTGGAAGGGTGCGGGGATGTATCGAGAGATACCTGGAGGCCAATGACGACGGGGAGGTCCGAGTGGGAGTGGTAAGGGAAGCACTAAAGGCGGTGGTCAGAGGAGAGCTGATCTCCATCAGGGCCCACAAAGGGAGAACAGAGGCCAAGGAAAGGAAAAGATTACTGGGGGAGATCTTAAGGGTGGACAAAGAATATGCGGAGACCCCGGAGGAGGGACTGTACAGGGAGAGACGACGACTCCAGACAGAGTTCGACCTTCTGACCACCAGGAGGGCGGAGGTGCTGTGGAGGAAGGCACAGGGGATGAGATATGAATATGGGGAAAAGGCTAGTCGCCTGTTGGCCCATCAGCTGCGAAAGAGGACAGCGGCGAGGGAGATAGGGGGAATTAGAGACGAAAAGGGAGCTACGGTGCGGAAAGCAGGGACGATAAACGAGGTGTTTAAGACCTTTTACGAAAGACTTTATAGGTCCCAACCCCCGGAGGGAAAAGAGGAGATGCGGCAGTTTTTGGACCAATTAAAGTTCCCGAGGGTGGAGGAGCAGGAGGTGGAAGGCCTGGGGGCACCAATTGGGGTGGACGAGGTGACCAAAGGGCTGGGGAACATGCAGGCAGGGAAGGCCCCGGGACCAGATGGGTTCCCGGTGGAATTTTATAGAAAATATGTGAACTTGCTGACCCCGCTGTTGGTGAGGACTTTTAACGAGGCCAGGGAAGGGGGGACTCTACCCCCGACAATGTTGGAGGCGACGATATCGCTAATTTTGAAGCGGGATAAAGATCCGCTGCAGTGCGGGTCCTATAGGCCTATTTCACTACTAAATGTGGACGCCAAATTGCTAGCAAAGGTGCTGGTATCGAGGATAGAGGACTGTGTCCCGGGAGTGGTGCACGAAGACCAGACAGGATTCGTAAAGGGGAGACAACTAAATGTCAACGTGCGACGGCTATTAGGGGTGATAATGATGCCCCCAGTAGAGGGGGAGGCAGAGATAGTGGCGGCAATGGATGCAGAGAAGGCATTTGACAGGGTGGAGTGGGAGTATCTATGGGAGGTGCTGAGGAGGTTCGGGTTCGGGGACGGGTTTGTTAGCTGGGTCAAACTCCTCTATGGGGCCCCAACGGCAAGTGTGGTCATGGGTCGGCAAAGATCGGAGTATTTCCGACTATACAGTGGAACAAGACAGGGATGCCCGCTATCTCCATTACTGTTTGCGTTGGCAATTGAACCACTGGCCATGGCGCTGAGAGACTCCAGAAAATGGAGAGGGGTGATTAGAGGGGGAGAAGAACACCGAGTGTCACTCTACGCGGATGACCTACTGTTGTATGTGACGGACCCAGTGGGGGGGATGACAGAGGTCATGCAGATATTGAGGGAGTTCGGATATTTCTCGGGATATAGGCTTAACATGGGGAAGAGTGAACTTTTTGTGATACACCCTGGGGACCAGAGTAGAGGGATAGAGGGCCTGCCTTTAAGGAAAGTGGAAAGAAACTTTCGATACCTGGGGATTCAGATAGCCAGGAGCTGGGGAACCTTGCACAGACTTAATCTGACACGACTGGTGGAACAAATGGAAGAGGACTTCAAGAGGTGGGACATGCAGCCGCTGTCACTGGCGGGCAGAGTGCAGGCGATTAAGGTGATGGTCCTCCCGAGGTTCCTATTTGTATTCCAATGTCTCCCTATACTGATCACTAAGGCCTTCTTTAAAAAAATAGACAGGAGCATCACGAGCTTCGTGTGGGCAGGGAAAGTTCCGAGGGTAAGGAGGGGGTTCTTACAACGTAGCAGAGACAGAGGGGGACTGGCGCTGCCGAATTTGGGCGACTACTACTGGGCCGCCAATGTGGCGATGATCCGTAAATGGATGATAGGGGGAGAGGGAGCGGCGTGGAAAAGACTAGAGAGAAAGTCCTGTAAAGGGACGAGTCTAGAGGCGCTGGTGACGGCGCCACTACCGTTCTCACCAAAAACATTTACCACGAACCCAGTGGTGGCGGCAACATTAAATATCTGGGGGCAATGGAGGCGACAGAGAGGTGTGCTGGGAGCCCTGGTGGGGTCCCCAATTAGGAACAACCATAGGTTTGCCCCAGGGAGGATGGATGGAGGATTCCAGAGCTGGCACCAGTTGGGAGTTAGGAGGGTGGGAGATTTATTTATAGACGGGACGTTTGCGAGCTTGGGAGCGTTGGAGGAAAAGTATAAGCTGCCCCGGGGAAATTTCTTTAGGTATATGCAGGTGAGGGCGTTCACAAGACAACAGGTGAGGGAATTTCCATTGCTCCCGACACAGGGGATCCAGGATAGAATGCTCTCGGGGGTGTGGGTCGGGGAGGGCAAGGTGTCAGAGATATACCGAGAGATGAGAGAAGAGGGGGAGGAGCTGGTGGGCGAACTGAAAGGAAAGTGGGAAGAAGAGCTCGGAGAGGAGATAGAGGAGGGTCTGTGGGCTGATGCCCTAAGTATTCCTCTTCCTCGTGTGCCAGGCTTAGCCTGATTCAATTTAGGGTGCTACATAGAGCACACATAACGGGAGCAAGGTTGAGCAGGTTCTTCGGAGTGGAGGACAAGTGTGGGAGGTGCGGCGGAAACCCGGCAAACCACACACATATGTTTTGGTTGTGCCCGGCACTGGAGGGGTATTGGAGGGGAGTGACGGGAGTGATTTCGAAGGTGGTGAAGGTCCAGGTCAAACCAGGCTGTGGATTAGCTTTATTTGGAGTTGCGGATGAGCCGGGAGTGCAGGAGGCGAAAGAGGCCGATGTTGTGGCCTTTGCGTCCCTAGTAGCCCGGCGTAGGATTTTACTCATGTGGAAGGAAGCGAAACCCCCCGGACTAGAGGCCTGGATAAACGATATGGCGGGGTTCATAAAACTGGAGCAGATTAAGTTTGCACTGAGAGGATCGGCTCAAGGGTTCACCAGAAGGTGGCAACCGTTCCTCGACTACCTAGAGGAACGTTAGAGGGAAGATAGATGACCAGCAGCAGCAACCCAGGGGGAGGGGAAAGTTTCATTTTATGTTAATTGGTTAGTTTACCATGTTAGTTAGTTACTCTTTGTTAGATTGTAGTTATCATGTTACTTGTACTGTTAAACTTTCTTTATGTTTGATGTGTAAGGGGAAAAAATTGTGAATGAAAAATTTCAATAAAATATATTTCAAAAAAAAAGAACAGAGATGAGGAGAAATTTCTTCAGCCAGAGAGTGGTGGGTCTGTGGAATTCATTGCCACAGAGGGCGGTGGAGGCCGGGACGTTGAGTGTCTTTAAGACAGAAGTTGATAAATTCTTGATTTCTCGAGGAATTAAGGGCTATGGAGAGAGAGCGGGTAAATGGAGTTGAAATCAGCCATGATTGAATGGTGGAGTGGACTCGATGGGCCGAATGGCCTTACTTCCGCTCCTATGTCTTATGGTCTTATGGGTTAGGTGGATTGGCCATGCTAAATTTTCCATTGCGTCTAAAGATGTGCAGGTTAGCTGGGGTTATGGGGATAGGGCAGGTGAGTGGGTCCAGGTAGGATGCTCTTTCAGAGGGTCAGTGCAGCCTCGATGGGCTGAATGGTCTCCTTCTGCACTGTAGGAGTTCTATGATTCTATGGTTCTTTGGTAAGAGTGGAGGATAAAAGATACAGCCTTCCTGTTACATGTTCACTACTGCTTGTCACCCCTACTGCAAGAGTTCATTACTGTCAGTGACTCTGTATAAGTAATAGTTCATGTATACCTTATGAGTCAGACATATAGTCATGCAATTAATCTATGTCACTGTTAGGACCCAGGCTATACCAAGGCTTGTGCAGAGCTGTATGTAGTTGTTGCTAGTAATAAATTTCATGTAATTGAGTTCAACCAGACCCCTCGTCATTCTCAATATCTTGCTTAGCCTAGATAGCATGTAGACAAACCCCCTGAGGTCTACATTGAGACCCTCAACATACATGCAGACTGCAAAAGACCATGACCGTCCCCAAATTATACATCAGAGTTCTCATTGCTGGGATTCTCCGATCCCCGCGGCTAAGATCGGGAATCCCGAGCGGGTGACCAATCCCGCGTTGGCCCAAAGGCTGGACTGACGATGGGCAGCGGACCCGTCCCCGGTCTCCCCCCCCCCCGCCCCGCTGGTCATAGCGGCATTCCCAACCCGCCCCGGCGGGAACATGCAAACAGCTCATTTGCATTGATTTGAATGAGATTAATGGGCTGGAAGTCCGAATCTTCGCCCCCTGTTACACTCCAACCCCCCACAGCCGGAACGGTGGGCTACGGTGCAAGAATTACCAATGCAGGCCTGGCCGCTGGACCCGCAAGGGGGTGAGGCAATTGCTCATGTGCCCCTCTGCCACTGCCAGGCTACAGAGGCAGGATAGCCCAAGGGTCATGGGGGTTGGGTAGGGTTGGGCTGTGGGTAAATGTTTGACCCCAGCAACTTCCACCAGAATCAGAATGGGGGTCCCATGTCCAGAATGCCCCTTCCAGCCCCGAGCGATCTGAAGATCACTCTTGGCAACCCTTAGCATGGTGATCGCAGGCAGCCCTCTGTTCAAGATCATCAGCCTGGTCTGACCTGCTCAAATTCTGAAGAGGCCTCCTAGTTCTGAACTGCTCTGCCTAACAGCTGATGAGCAGATCAGACGATTCAGTAAAGAATCACGCCAGACAAACTTGAAGACAAACTAGCTCAGCTGTGTGCCCGTGACAAAGCCACCTGTCACGCAATGACAGTATTATAGCCCAGTCCATGCCAGTGCCTTTGGCAGAAGGGGCTATTTAGGAGCGTTGTCACCCTCTGTTATAAAATATATTCGTTCCCTCGAACAACAGCACAATCGGTACAACACAAATAGAATGGAGTAAGAGCCACATTTTCCCCATTTACTACAGAACAACACCTTGTTTTTCCCATTTCGCTGTTTGCTGGCAATCAGGCGTACAAAAAATTATAATAATGATCGCTTGTTAATTCATGCTCATTTTTAGTTTTAAAGCATATTATACTTGCATTTAGCATACAACAGATTTTCTTGAAATGTGACATTATTTTGACTGTTTTCTTACTTCTGCACCAATACTGCAATTATTCAGCTGTCAAGTTATGGTTTGCGCAGAGATTGTAGAAGAGAGAAGTGGTTCAATCCACCAATAAACTATGATTCAGAATTTTAAAAAATCATGGCGTGAAATTGAGCTTTTTTTAAACCGCATTCTTTTATTCTATAGTCAGAGATTTCTGGACAACAACAACTTGGATTTATATAGGGCCTTTGACCTAATAAAACATCCCAAGGTGCTTCACACGACCGTTTAATCCTAAAATCCATGTCTCCCACTGAGCCACATAAGGAGATATTTGAGCAGATGACCGAAAGCTTGGTCAAAGAAGTCGGTGTTAAGGATTGGATAAAGGAGGAAAGTGATTCAGAGACATGGAGAGGTTTAGGGAGGGAACTCCAGAGCTCAGGGTCTGACAACCGAAGGGACGGCCAAGAGTGATTGAAATCGGGGAAGCACTAGTAATCCAGAGACCCAGAGTCATGATTCATTAGGCTTATTTAAATATGCGCACGCCCAATTCACCCGGGGGCCAGGGTTCACCGACCTCGTCATCAGGGCCTCAACCGGGCGACATTTGGTACTTGTTCACAAAGTCGTCAAGGCACCTGGGGGTCTCACTGGGGAGCTGAATCCCCTGGGTGTTCGGGCATTGGGCAGGGTGGCACCCTGGCACGCTCCCTCGCACCTGGGAATCCTGGCACAGCCAGCCTGGCAGTGCCCAGGTGCTAGGTTGCCCAGGACTCGGGCCCGGGGGGAGGGCCTTGTCCATAAGAGGTTGGATGAGGGAGGGGCTCCAGGACCTCAGAAGAGATAAGTTGGGTGAAGTGGGGGGTGTTCGGAGGCCACGGTGGGAGGGAGTCGAAAGATCAAAATTGCGCCCGATCCGCAAGTAGCAGAAATTACTGAAAGAATGGCCTTGACGGGGGTTCCTCGCCGGGGCCAAGAAAACAGCAAAGTGTCATTGAATAACGGGATCTTTCTCTTCACCTGCACACCAAGAAACACCCGCTAAACACGCCGTTCAGCGAACTTTAACTCTGAATGCACCCTGATCATGGTCTGCTGTCACCTTCACATCTCACCACCATTTCACGTATTAAATTCGGATTACCTGACCAGTCATTCTTAAAATTGCTGTAATTGCACGCAATCACCCCCAGTTCCTGTACTCAGCTAGGCTACAACCAGCAGAAACTCACTTGGCTTAACAGAGCATGGACAGTTTGACAGAGCATGGACAGTTTGACAGAGCATGGACAGTTTGACAGAACATGGACAGTTTGACAGAACATGGACAGTTTGACAGAGCATGGACAGTTTGACAGAGCATGGACAGTTTCAGAGTATAATTGGTGAACTCTGCCTGGAACTTGGTTGTGTTCTTGGCTGATGGCAATGCTCAATATTTCAACTCCAAAGCCCTGTGTGTCTTAGGAACTTGAATGCAAGGATCAGGCGCAAGTTTAAAATTGTCACTAGGTGGCAATACCCAGACAGGAAATACATTTTACAGACTCTTAACTGGGACAATTAATAAAAACCTATGAACACAGTCTCTATCGAACACTACACATTGCTGCCATTAAACAGAATGCAATGCCACCAAACATTCCAAATTTCTTCATGGTATTTATAATGTTGTTGTTAGCTTCACTTCCCACCTTTTTTTTTTGCAGTGGAAGGATTTCCAAGCTGATTGTCAGCCCGACGAACCGCGTTATGATCGCTCTTTCCCTGACCAACAAGTCCTGGCGTAGGACTCGAACCCGGAGCTTCTGGTCCAGCGGTAGCGGGGCTACCATCCTGCCACAAAGCCTCCATCGTTATCATACATTAATTCCACCTTCTTCCTCGGATTTTCAATGTGGGCTGCAAGCTACGTTACACAGCAAATGAATTTTTCAGGCATTTATTTAGCCGTGAGAGAGGCCTCACAACTCACAATGTATGGAAATGATGGGCCTTTGAAGAGCACAGCACCCAATCAGCACAATGACACCAGTCAACATCCTCCATATGCAGCACAATCTGTTCTGGGTAAACCAGAAATTTGTGTGGTGCTGACAGCAGAAGCAATTTACTAATGACTGTTTGCAAAGCAGTCCTGAAATTGTCCTGTTGAGATTAACACCAAGACTCTACTTGTGATTGTTAAACACCCAGTGGAGCAGTGGGTAACGCAGTGGGTTAGCTCACAATGACTTCGGGTACCTGAGCCCCCTTGGAAGAGCAGGGCAATATTTTGTGCAATTGCAGCACCTTTAAGTGTCGGAAAGGATATTCACCAGAGGTGAGGCGAGAGTGACTGCCCTTGGCATCAAGGCGGCATTTGACCGAGTAAGGCATCAAGGAGCCCTAGCTAAACTGGAGTCAATGGGAATCAGGGGGGGAACTCTCTGCTAGTTGGAGTCATACCCGGCACAAAGGAAGATGGTTTGCGGTCAATCATCTCAGCTCCAGGACATCACTGCAGGAGTTCCTCAGCGTGGTGTCCTCAGCCCGAACCATCTTCAGCTGCTTCATCAATGACCTGCCTTCCATCCTAAGGTCAGAAGTGGGGATGTTTGTGGATGACTGCACAATGTTCAGCACCATTCGCAACTCCTCAGATAATGAAGCAGTCCATGTTCAAATGCAGCAAGACCAGGACAATAGCCAGGCTTGGGCAGACAAGTTACATTCACGCCACACAAGGGCCAGGCAATGACCATCTCCTGCAAGAGAGGATCAAACCATCGCCCCATGACATTTAATGGCATTACCATCGCTGAATCCCACACTATCAACATCCTGGGGGTTACCATTAACCAGAAACTGAACTGGACTAGCCACATTAATGCTGTGGCTACCAGGGCAGGTCAAAAGCTAGGAATCCCACGGCGAGTAACTCACCTCCTGACCCCCCAAAGCTTGCTCACCATCTACAAGGCACAAGTCAGGAGTGTAATGGAATACTCTCCACTTGCCTGGATGAGTGCAGCTCCAACAACACTCGTGAAGCTCAACACCATCCAGGACAAAGCAGCTCCGCTTGATTGCACCCCTTCCACAATCATTCACTCCCTCCACCACCGACGAACAGTGGCAGCCGTGTGTACCATCTATAAGAAGCATTGCAGTAACTCACCAAGGTTCCTTAGACAGCACCTTCCAAAACCACGACCACTGTCATCTAGAAGGACAAGAGCAGCAGCTACCTGGGAACCCCACCACCTGGAGGTTCCCCTCCAAGTCGCTCACCACCCTGACTTGGAAATATATCAGCTGTTCCTTCACTGTCGCTGGGGTAACATCCTGGAATTCTCTCCCTAGCAGCACTGTGGATGTACCTACACCTTAAGGAGAAATGAAATGAAAATGGAAATCGTTTATTGATACAAGTAAGCTTCAAATGAAGTTACTGTGAAAAGCCCCTAGTCGCCACATTCCGGCGCCTGTTCGGGGAGGCTGGTACGGGAATTGAACCGTGCTGCTGTCCTGCCTTGGTCTGCTTTACATGCAAGCGATTTAGCCCTGTGCTAAACCAGCCCCTTCTGCAGCAGTTCAAGAAGGTCTGCAGCAGTTCAAGGAGACAACTCATCATGACCTTCTGAAAGGCAACTAGGAATGGGCGATAAATGCTGGTCCAACTGCGACGCCCACATCCCACAAAAATGAAAGGAAACTAAAAACTTTGAAACAAAATGTCCAAGGACGAACAGATATGGGGAAATATACAATTGACTTTGTGGTAACAGCATTCCTGCCTTGGAGTCATAGGTAATGGTTTATAATAATAATCTTTATTATTGTAGGCTTACATTAACACTGCAATGAAGGGCAGCACGGTGGCACAGTGGTTAGCACTGCTGTCTCACGGCGCCGAGGTCTCAGGTTCGATCCCGGCTCTGGGTCACTGTCTGTGTGGAGTTTGCACATTCTCCCCGTATTTGCGTAGGTTTCGACCCACAACCCAAAGGTGTGCAGGGTAGGTGGATTGGCCACGCTAAATTGGCCCTTAATTGGAAAAAATGAATTGGGTGCTCTAAATCTTTTTTTTTTAAAAACACTGCAATGAAGTTACTGCGAAAAGCCCCTAGTCGCCACACTCCGGCACCTGTTTGGGCACACTGAGGGAGAATTCCGAACGTCCAATTCATCTGACAAACACGTCTTTCGGGACTTGTGGGAGGAAACCGGAGCACCTGGAGGAAACCCACGCAGACACGGGGAGAACGTGCAGACTCCGCACAGACAGTGATCCAAGCCGGGAATCGAACCTGGGACCCGGGAGCTGTGAGTTTAAGTCCCACTCCACACGATGCTGCCAAATGAAGTGGGGACCCTGCATAATAACCATAAACATCTGATCGACATCAGGACAATGGCTTAAGCTGGCCCTGCAGGTGGTTTAAATGGTGTAGTTGCAGTTGCAACTAGTTGCAGTTCCGAAAGGGGCACCGAAGTCTAGGCGTACCGAGCAAACCCGCACAATGAGTAATAGCAGGAAAGTGTCGACCGGACCCATCCACACCAGAATGGAAATTCAGCCCATTGTCTCGGAATACTGGGTTAGTAACTTTTTCCCAGGGTAGAGGGGTCAATTACTAGGGGACATAGGTTTAAGGTGCGAGGGGCAAGGTTTAGAGGAGATGTACGAGGCAAGTTTTTTACGCAGAGGGTAATGGGTGCCTGGAACTCGCTGCTGGAGGAGGTGGTGGAAGTAGGGACGATAGTGAGGTTTAAGGGACATCTTGACAAATACATGAATAGGATGGGAATAGAGGGATACGGACCCCGGAAGTGTAGACGATTTTAGTTTTGACGGGCAGCAGGGTCGGCGCAGGCTTGGAGGGCCGAAGGGTCTGTTCCTGTGCTGTACTTTGTTCTTTGTTTGTTCTTTGTTCTAACAGAGCGGCTAAAGGTGTGAAAAAGGAAATGGCGCAAATGTGTCAATTAAATCTCCAGCCCCTCACTTCCCATTGGAGATTATCGTGGTGCACCAAGTCACTTTACTGTTACCAAGCTGACACTTTAGTTTGAAAACTAATGAAAGCAGCAAGGTTTTAAGGAAGTGTACCGTTCCAATATTTTAGAAACTATATTTGATTCTGATTTACGAATGCTTAACTGAAAATTATGCTTCTAAGTGCTTTATTAAATTTAATTGCTTCACAGGTCACTGATCTTATTTATCTGACAGACAACCAGAGTGATCTTTGAAATGGAACAGCGATTAAGCATATACATCTATGAGAAGTCATCATTAACTCGCCTGATTACCTAGGCCTGGAGTTCAACAGTAGGAGGAATGGCGCTGGTAGCTCTATGATTTACAACAGCGTGTGTGGGTGGGGGGTGGAGGCGAATCCTCATGTCGTTCTTTCATTCTGCTGTTGACCTCTTCCCCATCATCCCCACAAACCACTATCATCAGCGCAGAAAGAACAAACTAACCAATTATTAAAGGTGAGTGTGGATTCGAAGAAAAGTGAAGTTAAAGGAAGATTGTTGCAAAGCCACTATTATAGGGAGACTTCCGTGGGTCTGTACTGTTCGGATTGGATCAGAGTGCAGAGAATAATGGAAAATCGAATCGGTCGCTTGCCTGTAAAGGAACGCATCCAACTTTCTCGCATCCAAACTTACAAGTCCAAAGATGTGCGGGTTTAGGTGGATCAACCATCCTAAATTGCCTCATCGGTTACCGGGTCACAGGGATAGGGCAGGGGAGTGAGCCCAGGTAGAATGCTCTTTCAGAGCATCGGTGCAGACTCGATGGGCTGAATGGCCTCCTTCTGCATTGGAGGGATTCTCTGGATTCTATGAAGTAAAGTCAGGCAGCTGAGTATTCAGTCTGACTCACCTGATATTCCATCATGTGGAGGGAGCCGAAAGGAAGGTAGTGGTAGGGGACAGCATAGTTAAGGGTAATCACTGTTACCTGCAACCAAGAGCATGTGTCTCGAGGCGGTGGAGCCTGCCCAGTGCCAGGGTCAATTACACCTCCTTGGGGCTGGAGAGCAGCTTGGAGCGCGAGTGGTTGGGTTCACGTGAGGGGAGATTTGGAAAGTTAACGAGAATGGACAATGTGCAGAGTCGCAATGCAGATAATGATGAAGTGTGACAGGAAAGGGCAAACATGAGAGTACACCAGCAAATAAAGTCACAGCTGGGAAAATGGTAAGAAGACAAAATTACATGCTTTTTATTCTAAATACATGCACATTCATAACAAGATGGATCAATTGATGGTATCAATAGGAATAAATGGGTATGGTATGATAACCATTACAGAGGCAAGGTTACAAAGTGACCAAGGCTGGCAGCTGAATATTCAGCAGTATTTGACATTTTGAAACGGGCAGAAAGAAAGGAAAAGGAGGTGGGGTCGTTCTGTTAATCAAGGGCGAGGTCAATACGGTATTGAGAAATGATCTTGGCTCAGAAGATCAAAATGTAAAATTAGGTTGAGTGGAGATAAGAAATTGCAAAGGAAGGAAGTTACTGCTGGGATAGTTCATAGGCCTGACAGTTTCTGCACTGTAGAACAGAATATAAATCAAGAAATAATAGGGCTTGTAAGAAAGGTACCACAATAATCGTGGAAGATCTTAATCTTCATATAGATTGGACAAATCAAATTGGCAAAAGTAGCTTGGAGGATGAATTCACAGAGTATATTCAAGACTGCTTCTTAGAACATAAGAACATAAGAACTAGGAGCAGGAGTAGGCCATCTGGCCCCTCGAGCCTGCTCCGCCATTCAATGAGATCATGGCTGATCTTTTGTGGACTCAGCTCCACTTTCCGGCCCAAACACCATAACCCTTAATCCCTTTATTCCTCAAAAAACTATCTACCTTTATCTTAAAAACATTTAATGAAGGAGCCTCTACTGCTTCACTGGGCAAGGAATTCCATAGATTCATAACCCTTTGGGTGAAGAAGTTCCTCCTAAACTCAGTCCTAAATCTACTTCCCCTTATTTTGAGGCTATGCCCCCTACTTCTGCTTTCACCCACCAGTGGAAACAACCTACCCGCATCTATCCTATCTAGTCCCTTCATAATTTTATATGTTTCTATAAGATCCCCCCTCATCCTTCTAAATTCCAACGAGTACAGTCCCAGTCTACTCAACCTCTCCTCGTAATCCAACCCCTTCAGCTCTGGGATTAACCTAGTGAATCTCCTCTGCACACCCTCCAGTGCCAGTACGTCCTTTCTCAAGTAAGGAGACCAAAACTGAACACAATACTCCAGGTGTGGCCTCACTAACACCTTATACAATTGCAACATAACATCCCTAGCCTTAAACTCCATCCCTCTAGCAATGCAGGACAAAACTTCATTCGCCTTCTTAATCACCTGTTGCACCTGTAAACCAACGTTTTGCGACTCATGCACTAGCACACCCAGGTCTCTCTGCACAGCAGCATTTTTTATTTTTTATCATTTAAATAATAATCCCTTTTGCTGTTATTCCTACCAAAATGGATAACCTCACATTTGTCAACATTGTATTCCATCTGCCAGACCCTAGCCCATTCACTTAGCCTATCCAAATCCCTCTGCAGACTTCCAGTATCCTCTGCACTTTTTGCTTTACCACTTATCGTAGTGTCGTCTGCAAACTTGGACACATTGCCCTTGGTCCCCAACTCCCAATCATCTATGTAAATTGTGAACAATTGTGGGCCCAACACTGATCCCTGAGGGACACCACTAGCTACTGATTGCCAACCAGAGTAACACCCATTAATCCCCACTCTTTGCTTTCTATTAATTAACCAATCCTCTATCTATGCTACTACTTTACCCTTAATGCCGTGCATCTTTATCTTATGCAGCAACCTTTTGTGTGGCACCTTGTCAAAGGCTTTCTGGAAATCCAGATATACCACAACCATTGGCTCCCCGTTATCTACCGCACTAAATTCCACTAAATTAGTTAGGTACGACTTGCCCTTTATGAACCCATGCTGTGTCTGCCCAATGAGACAATTTCCATCCAGATGCCTCGCTATTTCTTCCTTGACGATAGATTCCAGCGTCTTCCCTACTACCGAAGTTAAGCTCACTGGCCTATAATTACCCGCTTTCTGCCTACCTCCTTTTTTAAACAGTGGAGTCACGTTTGCGAATTTCCAATCCGTCGGGACCACCCCAGAGTCTAGTGAATTTTGGTAAATTTTGGTAAATTATCACTAGTAGAAACCTTAAAGGGATTCTGGGGGTGTCTCCTTATTTAGGGTGTTTCTGTTGGAGAGTTGGATTGGGTCATCCCCATACTTGGGGGGGGGGGGTTGATGGGTGACTATTAAACATCGGGGGGGGGGGGTTGCTGAATTGCGCTGGGGGGGGGGGGGGGAGTGGCCAATTGAGTGACCTCACTCTCAAAATGGTGGCCGGATAGTGGGATTTCCTCGCAATCCTCGCCACGCAGAAATTTGTATGGCTAAGGATTGGGAATCGCTTCCTGATTTACACTCCTAGTGGGAGCCCAAATCAGGTGCAATTCAGCTCCGGCGGGACAACATAGTCTCCCAAACAGAGAATCCTGGCCCAGGTTGGGTCGACATGGTTTTGAGAAATGGGAATCATGACTGACAAAATGTATTCGAGTTCTTTGAGGATGTAACAAGCAGGGTGCATAAAGGGGAGCATTCCTGCAGAAGCTTATGGTGTCGGGAGTGATACATTAGCATCTGGGCTAACTAAGAGAGTTGGGATAAATGGGTCATTTTCAGATTGGAAAACTAACTAGTGGATCAGTGCTGAGGCCTCAACTATTTACGATCTGTAGGAATAACTTGGGTGAAGGAGCCAACTGTATCACAGTCAAATTTGATCGCCTTGAAATGAAATGAAATGAAAAGAAAATCGCTTATTGCCACAAGTAGGCTGCAAATGAAGTTACTGTGAAAAGCCCCTAGTCGCCACATTCCGGCGCCTGTTCGGGGAGGCTGTTACGGGAATCGAACCGTGCTGCTGGCTTGCTTTCAAGAACGGTAGAAGAGGCTAGATAGGCCGAATGGCCTACTCCTGCTCCTATTTCTGGTGATCATGCTCAAATAATCCAAGATGATCTGAGCAAAACCCAGGAAAATCTCCCAGCATGACTTAACAGCTCTCTGTCACAGGCAGTTTACCAGAATGAACAGATCGCCTGTGCTGCAATTGCAAAATAGTAAAAATCTTACTGCTCCGGGTGCTCCAGTTTCCTCCCACAGTCCAAAGATGTACAGGTTAGGTGGATTGGCCATTCTAAATTGCCCCATAGTGACCAAAAGGTTAGGTGGGGTTACTAGGTTATGGGGATAGGGTGGCGGCGTGAGCTTAGTGCTTTTTCAGAGGGTCGCAATAGGCCTCCTTCTGCACTGTGGGAATTCTATAAATCTCCCCCCCCCCCCCACCCCCCACCTAAGGAGGAAAGTGTAACAGGCAAGCTGCTGGAGATGGCCTACTCCAGCTAACGCCTGCCCTTATTCAATTACCCCCTCAATGCACCAGCCACCCACCTTCCCTCACACCACCCCATATGGGTAAAGCCACCACACCAAACAGGAACAGCTGAGGACTTTTAGTAAGAGGATTGGCAGGAGAAAACATCCAGCACAATCCACTCTCTCAGCGTAGACCCCACTGCTCGTGCACCTGGCTTTGATCTCCCACGGCGACAGAAGGCCCTTTTGAACCATATCCTGACTGGTCAAGGAGTCTGGTGCAGGCGCCCAACATCAGCGATGTCACCAAGACCAGGCTGCGGCTGTGGTGCAGTCGGTACAATAACTCCCATTGTGGAGGGGTATCCGCGGACTACATTTGAAGGTGGGCTTTAAGAACCCGAACTAGGCCACTGACAGAGCTAATGCTTGGCTCTGTGACTAGACACATAGGAAATTAAATACACAAGGAAAGAATCTTGTCCAATGGACAGCATCCTCCTCCTCCCCACCGCCCCCCCCCCCGCCTGAATTAACTCATTTGCTACAATGGGAGACCTACCTATTGCATCAGTCTGCACTCATTATGAGGTGGCCCTTGTGCATGAACCTCTTGAGAAACAAACAAGATACAAAAGATCTCAATTCATTTGGTTGAACTGCTTGCAGCTGGCAAAATACAGCTCACCGATGTGTCAGCCCAGAGCCAGAACACACTGGGAGTATTCCCTGCTGTGACCCTGACACTAGAAGGATTGATGTTAGGTTAAGTGAGTAGCATTCACTGTAATTACTTCAATATCACTGTTCACCTCAAAGAATGTTTCCGCACTGCATTTGGCATGATACCTTCAATCGGCTGTGAAAATCACCAAGAGTAAGTTGTGCTTTAATTGAGGGAAGTTGCTGGGTAAACTGAGCAGGGAGAGACAGAATCTGAACACAGAGGGCTGGACTCTTCGGTCAGCGACGCAGAAATCGGGTTCGGCGGACGGCCGGAGAATCACATTTCCCGACCGCATCGGGGGCGCCGCCGCTTTCACGATGCTCCACCCACTTCAAAGCGGCGTACTCCAGGAGTACGCCGCGCGCCGTATCGATGGCCACAGGCAAGGCTCCGACAATTCTCCGGGGCGTATCGGCAGCTGGAGCTGGGTGCCCTCCGCTGCCGGCCTGCTAGCCCCAAGCAAAACGGGGAATCGGTGGCCGTATTCCTGGCATAAAAAGCCACCATTCCCACGCCGGCGTGGGGACAGAGCCCCAGAATTGGAGAATCCATGAAAAGGGAACAAAGAACAAAGAACAAGAAAAAGTACAGCACAGGAACAGGTCCTTCGGCCCTCCAAGCCCGTGCCGACCATGCTGCCCGACTAAACTACAATCTTCTACACTTCCTGGGTCCGTATCCCTCTATTCCCATCCTATTCATGTATTTGTCAAAATGCCCCTTAAATGTCACTATCGTCCCTGCTTCCACCACCTCCTCCAGCAGCGAGTTCCAGACACCCACTACCCTCTGTGTAAAAAACCTAGCTCGTACATCTCCTCTAAACCTTGCCCTTCACACCTTAAACCTATGCCCCCTCGTAATTGACTCCTCTACCCTGAGAAAAAGTCTCTGGCTACACACTCTGTCTATGCCCCTCATAATCTTGTAGACCTCTATCAGGTCACCCCACGACCTCCTTCATTCCAGTGAGAACAAACCATGTTTACTCAACCTCTCCTCATAGCTAATGCCCTCCATACCAGGCAACATCCTGGTAAATCTCTTCTGCACCCTCTCTAAAGCTGCCACATCCTTCTGGTAGTGTGGCGACCAGAATTGAACACTATACTCCAAGTGTGGCCTAACTAAGGTTCTGTACAGCTGCAACATGACTTGCCAATTCTTGTACTCAATGCCCCGGCCAATGAAGGCAAGCATGCCGTATGCCTTCTTGACTACCTTCTCCACCTGTATTGCCCCTTTCAGTGACCTGTGGACCTGTACACCAAGATCTCTCTGACTGTCAATACTCTTGAGGGTTCTACCATTCACTGTATATTCGCTATCTGTTTTAGACCTTCCAAAATACATTACCTCACATTTGTCCGGATTAAACTCCATCTGCCATCTCACCGCCCAAGTCTCCAAACAATCTAAATCCTGCTTTATCCTCTGACAGTCCTCACCGCTATCCGCAATTCCACCAACCTTTGTGTTGTCCGCAATCTTACTAATCAGACCAGTTACATTTTCCTCCAAATCATTTATATATACTCCGAACAGCAAAGGTCCCAGCACTGATCCCTGCGGAACACCAGTAGTCACAGCCCGCCAATCAGAAAAGCAAACGGTCGCAGTAATCGGCCTAGAGGCAGGTGTCCTG
The DNA here is from genome assembly GCF_047496885.1 of Scyliorhinus torazame. Lineage (NCBI taxonomy): Eukaryota > Metazoa > Chordata > Chondrichthyes > Carcharhiniformes > Scyliorhinidae > Scyliorhinus > Scyliorhinus torazame. The sequence continues at coordinate 6,969,640 of NC_092719.1, forward strand.
CTGATTACTCCATCTCGCGTGGTTTTGCACTTTCCTCTGTTGTTTGTAGGAGACTCCCATTTTTTTCATCATCATCATCCTCTCTTTCCCTATTGGTCTACATCCCGCTAATATTCCTTCAATCACCTCCTGCAGCAATTTCTCAAGGCTTAGAATATGGGCCAATCCAACCTTGTTGACTTTTCTTGATGACGTTCACCAACGATCCTTCCTCCTCCACCGCCCTGAGGACCTCCTCATTGCTCATGTTCTCTCCAATTTACCCGCTCCAGCCTTCTCCAGAACCAAAAGTCACAAATTTCCAATTTTCAGATGTCTGCTTTTCTTCAGGCCCAAGTTTTAACCCCATACAAGGGGATTATAATTCCATTAAAATTACCTCAAATGCCACTCCCAAACTAAACCGTAACTCAGTATTTAATCAATGCGTATATGTTCTGTGACAGAATCCACGTACAAAATTATTATTTTTTGTTTTGCTCCCTATGTTGGGACATACTGCATTTGTTCTGTTTGCATCTCAGACTCATTGCGAACAAATATCTCAGTCAATGTGGACCCTGGGAAAGAGGGCAGCGCGGTAGCATTGTGGATAGCACAATTGCTTTACAGCTCCAGGGTCCCAGGTTCGATTCCGGCTTGGATCACTGTCTGTGCGGAGTCTGCACATCCTCCCCGTGTGTGCGTGGGTTTCCTCCGGGTGCCCCGGTTTCCTCCCACAGTCCAAAGATGTGCAGGTTAGGAGGATTGGCAATGATAAATTGGCCTTAATGCCCAAAATTGCCCTTAGTGTTGGGTGGGGTTGCTGGGTTATGGGGATAGGGTGGAGGTGTTGACCTTGTGTAGGGTGCTCTTTCCAAGAGCCGGTGCAGACTCGATGGGCCGAATGGCCTCCTTCTGCACTGTAAATTCTATGATCTATAATCTATGATCACTTATCCATGGTGCCGACAAGAACCAAAGCTTTGAATGATGCCCTCTACTTCGGATTATCTCTGTTGGAAAAGCTGCCCACAGTGTAATCAGCTAATCAACGTTAGCACCCACTGCAGTCTTTGATAATTAGCCCGTGAGAAAAATTGGCATTTGACTGGATGAGTGCAGCTCCAAAAACACTGATGAAGCTTGACACCATCCAGGACAAAGCAGCTAACTTAATCAGCACCCCATCCACCAGCTTAAACACTGATGCGCTGTGGAAAGCAACATGTATATATGTACAAGGAGCGGGATTTACCGGCTGTTCACGTGGCGGGATATTCCGGTCCCACCAACGGCGTACCCGCCTCGGATTTCTCGGCGACGAGGGGTGCATTCGACGGTAAATTTTGTTGACAATGGCGGGACTAGAAAATCCCGCGGGCGGGCCGCTTCCGCCGCCGAAGAACACGCGGCAGGTTGCTCGGTAAACCCCGCCCAGTGTGCACTACACTGACTCACCAAGGCTCCTTCAGCAACACTTTCCAAACTCGTGCCCTATGCCACCTAGAAAGACAAGGGCAGCAGGCACATGGGAACATGCCAGCCACACACCATCTTGCTTAGAACTAAATTGCTGTTCGTTCACTGTCTTGGAATCCCAATTGACCCCGATATCAGGGTCCCGACCCAAGAAGAATATCCTGCCCCTTGTTTCCTGCCTACCCAACTCAATGGTTGGTGAGCCATGTCCTGATTACCAGGACAGATGAACAATTTCCTTATTAGTTGGGGACCAGTTTAGCTCAGCTGGCTGGACAGCTGGTTTGTGATGTGGAGCGAGGCCAATAGCGTGGGTTCAATTCCTGTAACGGCTGAGGTTATTCATGAAGGTCCCGCCTCCTCAACCTCGCCCCTCCCCTCAATGGGGAAAACAGCCTTTAGTCATCTGGGACTATGGCAACTTCACTTACCTACTTACTTATAGGGCGATTTCTCCCAAAAGGGTACAAAGTCCCCTGGTGAGCGCCTTTACCTGCTTCCTGAGGCTTGCAGAGCCGAGGTCCCCGTTTTGTACAGTGTAGCAAGACACCAGGATGTCTTTTTAAATGGTATCCCCATCTCCCAGGCCCCCAAAACGATCCCCTCCCCCCCCCACCCTAGCCCGAACACACACTAAGGGAGGGCACCTTGGCAGTGCCCACGCCAGCTGAGCTGGAAGTGCTACCTGGGCAATGCCAGGCTGGCACCCAGGTGGCACTGCCAAGGTGCCAGGTTGGTACTGCCAGGGTGCCCAGGGGACACCAGCGTTGGATCTCGCGAGGCATAGTGAGCCAGGTTGATCCCAGGAGTGGGATCCCCCGGCTTTCATAGGCCACGCTGTGCCGCGGCAAGCTACTTATCCGGCACATTGGATCGCGCCCTTAGTCTAGAGAGAATCAAGAACAAAGCTTATGGCAGTGGCATTTTAACCACTTATAATGTCAGTGTCTTTATTACTGTTTGTTTTAAAACCTTACGTTTTTAACCCTTGCTTTGGAAAAATGGTTAAATATCCCTGAATAAGATTATTGTTACATGGTATAATGTCCCTGTCCTTGTAAAACATCGTATCAACCAATTTACTTTCATCAATACCACAGGGTCTGTTGCATGCAGCTAAAACAGCAACATCACATATCAAACATTCAAAGTTTGAGTTAGAATAAAATCGAATTGACTCACATGCCATTCTGAATACAGGAACAAACCACAGTTGACGAATTGTTGTTCAATATTAAAGAATGAAAACCAGGTTTTCCTGCTAGTTTCCACTAGTCTTGATAATCTGGCTGTTTTCCCAAAGTCAGGAGTCCAAGATTTATAAGAAATTGCTAATCTTAATACAGTTTCCTTAGTAATTAGCCTTTAACTTGCTCAGATTTGGCCCCATAAATTCACTACCGCTAGTACACAAAATTCTGATTGTCAGCATACTTGTCCGCGTCCACAATGGTCACAGGGTCTTTGCCTTGATTGGGTTGCATTCTCGAACCTTATGTGTAGGTAGGCAATTAGACATGGTCCATGAGGGAGTGTCGGTATCTCTCTCTATCTAAGAGTGACAATTGGTTGTAAAACTAGATGGGCACTGCATTTACACACAGGCAATGAGACCGATTCGAAGTCTACCTCAGCCAGAAAAAGAATTGAATTCATGCAGTTGACATCACTCTGAACTACACACTAGCCATCTGCGATAACCAGCTCCCTATCCTAGATTCCTTTCCAAAGTTTGTTTTTACTCAGTCATGGGATGTGCGTATCGCTGGCTGGGCCAGCATTTATTGCCCATCCCTTAGGGCAGTTCAGAGTCATTGCTGTGGGTCTGGAGTCACATGTAGGCCAGACCAGGTAAGGATGGCAGATTTCCTTCCCTAAAGGACATTAATGAGCTAGATGGCTTGTTCGGACAATCGACAATTCCAGATTTTTATTAAATTCAAATGTCACCGTTTGTCGTGATGGGATTAGAACCCAGATTCCCAGACGATTACTCTGGGTTGCTGGATTATTAGTCCAGTGACAATACGACTACGCCACCGCCTCTCCTAAGCAGCAATTGCCACCTCAATTGACACTTTCGTTGGGGTCTCATTTTGTTTAGGGAGTCACCAATAGGGGAGGAGTCAGCAGCAGTCTGGAGCTTTCATTTTAATGGGATTTTCATGTTCAGATCAGCCGGGAGAGTTTTTCTCTAGACAGGCCACCAAGGAAAAAGAAAAGAAAAAAAAAATTGCTTATTGTTACAAGTAAGCTTCAAATGAAGTTACTGTGAAAAGCCCCTAGTCGCCACATTCCGGCGCCAGTTCGGGGAGGCTGTTACGGGAATTGAACCGTGCTGCTGGCCTGCCTTGGTCTGCTTTCAAAGCCAGCGATTTAGCCCTGTGCTAAACAGTGAAAATGGAAGATGAAGGGATTGCCAATAAATTGTACAAGCATTAGAATGCTAATATCACAGTGTAATTACCTCCCAACTGAGTTTCCTATTTTACAATAAAGACAACTGAAAAGCGTGAAAACAGAGATATCAATGAGTTGTAACAATGAGTTGTATCAATGAGTTGTATCAATGAGTTGTATCAATGAGTTGTATCAATGAGTTGTATCAATGAGTTGTATCAATGAGTTGTAACAATTAGTTGTATCAATGAGTTGTATCAATGAGTTGTATCAATGAGGTGTATCAATGAGTTGTAACAATGAGTTGTATCAATGAGTTGTATCAATGAGTTGTAACAATGAGTTGTATCAATGAGTTGTATCAATGAGTTGTATCAATGAGTTGTATCAATGAGTTGTATCAATGAGTTGTAACAATGAGTTGTATCAATGAGTTGTATCAATGAGTTGTATCAATGAGTTGTATCAATGAGTTGTAACAATGAGTTGTAACAATGAGTTGTAACAATGTGTTGTATCAATGAGTTGTTCATTCCAAAAGCCACCATTTCATGGGACATTTTTAAAGATCCACACACATTCTTTTTCGTTTTGATTGACCACTTTCAGGTGTTAGTAATAAACTAGTGGAAACGGAATAAATAGACTGTTTGAAAGAAGTCAGTCATCATCCAATCAGCCTGCTTGATTTCCAATAGCGTCCGAAGGTGGGCACCTTGAGGATGGACATACTCTCAGGCAGCTCATTCCATTTCCAAAGCACTCGCCGTGTGAGAAATGGTTTCCTTATTCTGGTTGTGGATCTTTTACCAATCACCTTGAATCGATGTCCTCCGATGCCCAATCCTTCCACCAATGACAATGATTTTCCTCTATCTACCCTATCTCAACCCTTCATGATTTTGAACACCTCAAATATACACTTAACCTTCGCTTCTCTAGGAATAAAAACAACTTCTCCAATCTCCCCACATAACTGAAGTTCTCAGACGACCACTGGCAGAATGTGGTGTTGGGACACTTGGGGCGGGATTCTGTGATCCTGAGGCTCAGTGTTGACGCCGTCGGAAACGCCGTTGCGATTCTCAACAGCGTCAACACGGCCTCAGGATCAGCAATTTTGGCCCCTACAAGGGGGCCAGCAGGGTACTGGAGTGATTCACGCCGCTCCAGCTGCTGATCCTGTCTTGAACTGAGCGCCGCGGGGTCCGTGCATGCGCAGTGGGGCATGCGCAGTTGTTCCCTTCAACGCACCGGCCCCAACGCAACATGGCGCAGGGCTACAGGGGAAGAAAGGGCAGAGAGGCCGGCCCGCCGATTGGTGGGCCCTGATCGCGGGCCAGGCCACATCGGAGGCCCCCCCAGGGTCGGACCCCCGCCTTACAGGCCGCCCCCCCCCCCGACCCTTCAACGCCGAGTTCCCGCTGGCTGAGAGCAGGTGCAGACGGCGGCGGCGGGACTCGGACTTTTTACAACGGCCGCATGGCCCATCCCGGGCCGAGAATCGGCAGGGGGGAGGCGCGTAGAACGGCCCTCGACTGGCGCGCGCCAACCACGCCGGCGCCAATGGCGATGATTCTCCACTCTGCGGAGAATCGTGTGCTGGTGTCGGGGTGGCGTGGCGCGATTCGCGTCAGTCGTGGGGATTCTCCGGCCCGTCCCCGGGCTGAGAGAATCCCGCTCTTGGAGTCCAGGTGATGAAACATCCAGGAATGCTTCGGGCCAAATTTGACAACGATATCCAAAGGATTCTAATATTTCTGGTGCTCCATTTAACTCTCCAATTTTATTTCAAGCTAATCAATTGTTTTGCCAATCTTTGCAAAGTGGTTACTTTTGACCAATTAATTGTGAGAGCGAAAATTGTATTTAAAAAGGCAACTACTATGTGCTTCATAGCCTAAAGAGATTTGATTGCTGGGAACTGTCTGCTCTCCCAAACAGTCAGCGCTCCAGAAATCATTGCATTTACACTGTCTGCGTTCCAGAAAACATTGCATTTACACCGTCCGCGTTCCAGAAAACATTGCATTTACACTGTCCGCGTTCCAGAAAACATTGCATTTACACTGTCCGCTTTCCAGAAACTATTGTATTTACACTGTCCGCGTTCCAGAAAACATTGCATTTACACTGTCCGCGCTCCAGAAAACATTGCATTTACACTGTCCGCGTTCCAGAAACTATTGCATTTACACTGTCCGCGTTCCAGAAAACATTGCATTTACACTGTCCGCGTTCCAGAAAACATTGCATTTACACTGTCCACGTTCCAGAAACTATTGTATTTACACTGTCCGCGTTCCAGAAAACATTGCATTTACACTGTCCGCGCTCCAGAAAACATTGCATTTACACTGTCCGCGTTCCAGAAACTATTGCATTTACACTGTCCGCGTTCCAGAAAACATTGCATTTACACTGTCCGCGCTCCAGAAAACATTGCATTTACACTGTCCGCGTTCCAGAAACTATTGCATTTACACTGTCCGCGTTCCAGAAAACATTGCATTTACACAGTCCGCGATCCAGAAAACATTGCATTTACACTGTCTCATACTCACAGCTGCATCACAAGATACAAGTGGTTTGGACTCTCGTAAATGTCCTCCAGGGCCACGATGTTTTCGTGCTTTATTCTGGAAGCAAGAAGATAGCACTGTAAATGTTCAGTTCTGATTCAGAGAACAAAGACTTTGATTTGAGTCCTGGGCCAGTGTTTGATCTAGCAGCCATGGCACCTTTAATCCAGTTAAGTGAGTACTGTGCAAAAGAATGTACGGACATGTAAAGTTATGCTCTTTGGTAGGAAGAATAAAGGAGCTGAATATTATTTAAATGGAGAGAGACTGCAGAAAGCTGCAGCACAGAGGGATGTGGGGGTCCTCGTGCATAAATCACAAAAAGCTAACATGCAAGTTCAGCAAGTAATAGGGGAGGCAAATGGAATGTTTGTCTGTATTTAAAAGGGAACGAGTATAAAAATTGGTAAGTCCTGTTAAAACTATACAAAGGGCTAGTTAAACCACACCTAGAATACTGTGAACTGTTTTGGTTCCCTGATCTAAATAAATATATATTGGCATTGGAGACAGTCCAGAGAAGGCTCACTCGGTTGATCCCGGGTATGGAGGGACTTTCTTATGAGGAGAGCTTGAGTATGTTGGGCCTGTACTTACAGGAGTTTAGTAGAATAAGAGATTAGAATTCTCAGGAGCCTTGACAGAGTAAATGTTGAGAGGTTATTCCACGTGTGGGAGAGTTTAGGACCAGAGGGCATAATCCCAGAGTAAGGAGTCACCCATTTAACACAGAGATAAGGAGGAATTTCTTCTCTCAGAGGGAAGTGAATCTGTGGAATGCTGTACCTCAGAGAGCTGTAGAGGCTGCGTCATAGACAAGGCGGACATAGACAGATTTTTAATCTGCAAGGGAATCGAAGGTCATGAGAATATGGTGGAAATATGGAGTTGAGGATTATCACATCAGATCAGGAAAACAAAGGTAGTTTTAAGGGGTTTATATTTATATTGGTAAACATTACAAAAAAGATATGGTTTTAAATGGGTTTAATTTAATGTTTCTGTGCCTGGAGGGGTAAAACCTATAGTTAGATTCATGCTGGACAAAGGGTGTTTGTATGTGTGGGGGTTGGTTAAGTTCCAACTGTGTTTCTATTGTGCTTAGAGAGGGCGACAGCATGAAGAATAAATAAAAGGCATAAGCATGTGGTTGTTGCTTAGGAACTGGGGCATTGTAAGGTAGAGAAGCTTTTAAGTTTTAGCCTAGCTAATTTTTGATTACAGTTGGAGCTTTGCTCATAGCTCTGCGAGAAGTCATTGGTTTAGAAAGCTAGAGAGGGAACATCTCTCTCAGTTTTGCTGGAAGAAAAGCCATACCATGGAGTAAAGGTTAAGAAAAAAAGTACAGAGTTCTGAAGAGCATCTAGTTATGAAAACTAGAAAAATGAAGATAAGTTTCCAAGACATCTGAGGTTAAAGATACTAGATCAGAGAACTGTTCAGTAAAGACAAACAGAGCTGAGAAGAAGGCTGAGAAGCCAGAAAGACATCTGCAGAGATTTTCATGTTTGTGAGATTTTACTAGAGAATGTGAATTGAAATAAGTATGGAAATCAGTGGCCGGATCTCTGAGTTTGTGCAAAAAACAGTTAAGACATAGGAAACCTAGAATGGGGTGGTGTAAAATCCTGGACTGGATTTGATGTTAAAACTGGAGCGGAAGTTTGGGTTAAAAGAGTCATTTGTAAAACCTGGTCTGGATTTCAGAATGCAAACCACTAAGGAGACACATAATTCCAAGAGAAGATTTTAAAGCATGTTTTTGGGAGTGGAGGTTGTAAATTCTTATGTGACAATTATCTGGTGGGATTTCTGAGGAGATATCCTCAAACATTCACTTGGGGTTCAGAGCGGAAAATGTATTTTCTCACAGTCATCCTGTGTGCTTAAAAGGGACTTTGTGTGAATGAGACCATTGTAGATTAAGATATATTTTGCAATCCATGTTAATCCTAAAACATGTGTTTAATTGTTAAACAAAGGGGGGTTTAAAGGCGTATTGTATTTTAATCCAATTTTTCATGTTTAATAAATGTTTTGTTCTTGTTACAACTAATTAGCTGTCCAGAGACTCTGTTCCTCCACGTTTTCTAAAAAAAAGGTAAAGGCAGTATGGTAGCACACGTGGCTAGCACTGTGGCTTCACAGCTCCAGGGTCCCGGGTTCGATTCCGGCTTGGGCCACTGACTGTGCGGAGTCTGCACGTTCTCCCCGTGACTGTGTGGGTTTCCTCCGGATGCTCCGGTTTCCTCCCTCAGTCCAAAGACGTGCAGGTTTGGTGGATTGGACAAGCTAAATTGCCCTTAGTGTCCAAAAAAGGTAAGGTGGGGTTATTGGGTTATGGGGATAGGGTGGAAGTGAGGGCTTAAGTGGGTTGGTGCAGACCCGATGGGCCAAATGGCCTCCTTCTGCACTGTATGTTCTATGTTCTACAGTCGTTTGAGCCAGGGTTCCATTCTGGGATCTTCCCGCCCAATTATAACATCAACTGGGATCGCAACATCTGACATGATCTGATTGAATGGTGGAGCAGACCCGATGGGCTGAATGGCCTACTTCCGCTCGTTTATCTTATGCTCTTGTGGCACTCTTGGACCTATAGTTCCACCTCTGCTTCTCGCGGGATATTAGATCATAGAATTTACAGTGCAGAAGGAGGCCATTCGACCCATCGAATCTAGACCAGCCCCTGAAAGAGCACCCTACCTAAGCCCATACCTCCACCCTATCCCCGCAACCCAGCAATCCCACCTAACCTTTGGACACTACGGGGAAATTTAGCATTACCAATCCACCTAACCAGGACATCACATTGCAACTTTGCCAATGGCCCACCGTCACCCACCCCCACCTCGCATGATGCACCATTAAGGTGCCAGAGAACGGGGGGGGTGGAAAGACAGATAGCATGTTCCAAGATTCCCCCCCCCCCCCCCCGTCACCTCCTCTTCGGAAAATGTGCCTCATACCATCCAGACTTTATGCACCATCAGGTGTTTGGGACTTTTTCTCCCTGCAATAAAAATGAAGGAATGTTGCTTGTACCTTCAGCTGCATTGCAATCTCAGAGGAATCACAAGCTTCTACATGTCAAGTAGGACCATTTATGAGTTGCCAGTTATTTGGATGGTTTGCAAATCGTTTGAAATTGCTCATTAGATTTTTAACAGGACTTCCAGGTTGGCATGTATGAAAAAGAAAACATTCTGAGTACATTTAGTGATGTTCTTGAGATGCCAACCATATTCTCATCAGTTTTGTTTGTACATTATACAACATTTCATCACCGATTGAATGATACCCAGCAAGCCACTTTTTTACATGCCTACTAGATTCAGAAGATAAGAATCGCGATCTTTGTCACAAAACTTTAGTATCTATCAATGAGAAGGAGAAGGACACCTAAGGTGGAGCATTTGAAGCATAAATTTGTGCTGATTCTAAGCACCATGCAAGGAATATCTGACGATGGGATGGTGGATCATAATGTTTCATTTCAGTGAATTACCAATGCTGGTAACTTAAAAAAATACTTTTCTCCATGAAAAAAGATGAAATATGCTTTCAATTATATTTCAACACACAGCTTTAAAAATATTCAAAGAATTAGTATTCACATTTCAATCTGCCAAAGGAGCCTCCACTGGCGTATCCGTAAGAGGAATCAACGATTTCCTCAATCTCATTAGCTTGACCTTCATCCCAAGAAAAATGACACAGGGAAGAGTTGCTGGCAGCCCTTCAGTGCAGCGAACAGACTGACGTTTGAGGCTGACTCAGTTTAGTCCTGTTAAGTATCGCAATGCGAATGGATAATGCCAGTCTGCAGCTGTTATAACATCCAAATGACTGGTAACATTCGCTATCCCTGGGTCCTTGGAGCCTCCTCCGTCTCAGCTTTCCAGAATGGAGCTCCATCTCCTGACAGCTGTGGCGAACACTTTCCTTCCTGTGTTGCAGCACCAGGGGAATCTTCATGCATTCAAAACCCACCGAAAGTGAGATCTTCAGCCATGTCTCACTTTAGTCTATTATATGAAGGGGAACAGCAAATGAAACAACTTAAGTCGGCAGTCTGCCGGGGAGCTTACTTATTACAATCCACTGTCACAGGCAGTAATACCACTTGTATTCCATACTCTCCTGAGGGTGATGGCCTATCAATGTCATCACACACTGCATTTGTTGAGCAGGTTGTCTCGGAGGCCGCAGGGAATACCATTGGGAAACATCAAATACAGCAGCAACATCGTTACATGGAATTGTACCCCGAAAGACTGAGAATCTGCATGCAGAAGTCTTTGGGACATTTCATTGTTCTAACAGCCATGTAAGAAGTGTTATTTACTCTTTATTGTTGTTAGCGAGCATTTCCAAGAGTCAAACAAGAGTTCATGGGCTGGATTCTCCATTATTGAGACTATGTCCCCACGCTGGAGTAAAAATGGCAGAGTTTTACTCCTGAAATTCCTGTAAAAAAGTTAAACGAATCCTATGCCCTGCAGGGCGGTAGCAGGGACCTGGAGTGAATCTCGCAGCGTTTGCTGCAGATAGGGCCTCCGCATTCCCAGGTCAGCGGCCGTGCATGTGCATGACGGCGGCCTCCAGCGGCTGCATCGTGCTCCATGGCGGACACGGACCAGGGAGCCAGACCGAAGAAAGAGACCCCCCCCCGATAGGCCGCACACCCGAGCCTCAAGCCACGGATATTAAATCCCTGGTCGCCGGTAAGGCCACCCCCCCCCCCGGTCTCCGAGCCGCCCGCCCCCGACCAAGGCGGCCGCGGACTGAGTCCAGCATCCCAGTCGGCAATAGGTTCCACGCATCGGGATCTTGGCCGGTTGGGAGCAGAGGATTGCTGAGCGGGCCTTTGGCAATGGCCCCCTGGCGGTGCGGCGTACTCCACGGTGAAGCCGATTTTCGGTCCCCGGAGAATCGCCGAACTGGCGCCGGGCCCGATTACATCGCAAAGCTTGATTCTCCGCCCCGGCACTGGCCGCGATTTGGCATCGGGCTGTGGAAAAGTCCCATATTTTTCCATATTGAGCAAACTGACTGAATGACCAAGACCAAAGCACAAGGCATCACCAAAACAAATGAACGTGTGGAGTTGGAGCAAGAATAGATCCCTCTAGCCTGCTCCGCCATTTGATAAGAACCTGGCTGATCTAATTGTGGCCCCAGCTCCACTTTCCTTCCTACCCCCGATAACCTTTGACTCCCTTTGTCAATCAAGAATCTATCCCGCTCAGTCTTCACTGCTCTCTGGGGGAGAGAGTCCCACAGACTCAAACCCTCGGAGAGAAAACATTCCTCCTCATCTCAGTCCTGAATGGCCGACTCCTTTATTTTTTTGCAATGTATCTCGTTATTGGATGTTTGCATTTTTACAAATATTGCAACAAAGCAAAAGAAAACAAAAATGTCATCAGTGCAGGGGACAGTCAGCAACGTGGAGATACATCACACCCGTCACTGCAAAAGAAAATTCATAAGTAGCCCAGAACTGAGGGGGAATTGCACTAAATGTGTACCTCACAACACAATCCACCACGTCCAGGCTCAGGCAGAACAGACACCAGCCAAACAACTACAAAACTATGAAGAGAGGACCCGCAGCGACAGGTCCAAATTATTCTCAGACCTAGGGTCTCCCATAGACAAAGAAGAAAAAAAATAAAGACCAGAGTGACCAGTGGAGCCCACTGGATCCCAGGTCTGAAGCGCCCATTAAGCAACCAAAAGGAGATAGGCCACAGGACCACCAGCAAATAACCCCCCCCCCCAAGGGGAACGACCAGATAGCCAAGAAGCCAGAAGTTTGAGTCAGGATAACCTCAGTCCCAGTCAAAAGGGGGTGCCCCAATACGGGGAGAAAGGAGCCGTTAAGACGCTCCCTGAAAGGGGGTTCCTGGGAGGGAGGGCTGACCCACCTTCCCCCATCCCAGCCACCAGGACCACCCAGCAAAAACAACCAGCGCCACCATAAAACCAACTCTCAAGGTGGACCCACTTCTAATCAGCCAGAACACCGAGTCCCAACCATCTACCACGAACACCAAGGCAAAACCTCACCTCAAGTAACTCGGCAGGAAAGCTGGTGCAAAGTGAGAGACACAAGGGCAGAATCACCTCCGGCGTCTCTCACAAAAGTGGGGGAAAGAAGAACGAATTAGAACCATCAAAACCATCAGAACACAGGTGACAGGCAATCGGCAACCAACCCAGACCCCTAACTTATCGAGCAGCCACCCGAAATGTGCCAACGAAGAGAAGAGGCAGCCACTGAAACAACAAGGAGATATTACTCCTACCCCAGGCAATAATGAGCAAGCTATCCACCAGTCAGAGCACTCAGTCCATCTCAAAATCACAACCAGCTGGAAGTCAAACCCAGCTCCTCCGCGCTCCCCCCACAGGTACCCTCAGGGAAGGGCACCCCCAATCCATAGCAACAATGAAAATCGCTTATTGTCACAAGTAGGCTTCAAATGAAGTTACTGTGAAAAGCCCCTAGTCGCCACATTCCGGCGCCTGTTCGGGGAGGCTGGTACGGGAATTGAACCGTGCTGCTGGCCTGCCTTGGTCTGCTTTCGAAGCCAGCGATTTAGCCCTGTGCTAAACCAGCCACTACAGCACACAACATACGGCGTCAGGCATGGCCTAGCCCAGCACCATCCCAAAATAAGAGAGAGACAGAGCCAGAGATCCTCAATTACAGAGAGGACACACTAACCCTGCCAACTCCAATCTTCATCCCTCTCCTTGCTCCAACTCTGCTCATCTTCCCGCTAAACGAGACAGGGGGGAAACAACAAGAATTGCCCCCTCTCACTCCACCACAAAGGTTGCCAGACATTATGAGAACCAATACGTTTAGGATTGAAACTGCGCACAAATCCCACATTCATCTCAACATGACATGAACGCGCCAAATCAGGATAACCAATGGTACAGGCCATCATATGCATATTACACGTTTCCCTGTCAGGAAAGAAAAAGACAACATCAAGCCAAAAAAACAACAGGATCAACAGGGAGCAATGTCCCAGACAGTGACTGAATTGCAGGGCAATCCCCGGGATAAAGACTTCATCACGGACGCACAAAGAGAGCAGAGGCTAAGGATAAAATAGGATCAACAAGCACTCCTCAGGGTCTTGTCAGGCTTCCAACGATCAAAACGTGAGACACCACGACGTACATCATGCCACCTCACCAACACCCAGGTGGTCTACAGCCTAGGCCCTGGCTGGAGGGATGTAACAACCTGTTTGGCCACTTTCCAACCCCTCCCGACTAGCATCAGTAACAGGACAAAACGGGACCAGAGATTGGCACCCAAACAAACGCCAGGCCTCGAAGACAGGATATATTATGTTCCATCGAATCTGATGCGATACGTCCATCCTCTAAATGAACATCCCCGAAACATGGAAGCCAATTCTCGAACTCACTCGGGAGTCTTCCACCACCTCCCATCGAGGAGCGGGTACAATGGAGTGCCCCACCCGGCTCTCTTCCCTCTCTCCCGAATCCATCAGGATGTGTGACTGGCCACGCAGCAGGATCTCGACACTGCGGAGGTGGGCCGTCACAAGGGACAGTGCTCTCCCTCTATTGCAAGAAGTTCTTCCTGTGCCTCCATCGCCTCCACAAAACTACCCCACGACTCTTGGAATTGAGCCCTGACGGCCCGTACTGCAGAGACGGGGTTTTCAGCCAGAGGAACATCTTTGTTGGTAGCCAACATCCGTCAAGGTACACAGCACCGCCAAGGCGGGAGCCCGTTCCGAAGCAACTGCACCACGAAAAACAGAGCCCCACACCAGCCCACTACAGCTGCCACGGACAAATGAGGATTTAAGCATCTTATTTCGACTCTTTCATGTAAGGACACAGGACGTGGCGCAAGCTATGTAGTCCCAGAGAAAGGAAATACAAAATTTGCACTCGGATGCAAAGACGGATTAGAAGATCAGCAGGATCCTGTGAAAACGCAGCCTCTCCCGTGTTCATGTGACCCCCAACTCCTTATTTCTTATTTGTGTCCCTTAGTTCAAGTCTCTCCCACAAGGGGGACCAAAGAGAAAGGAGTAACACAATCAAAAGTGGAGTTGAAGCAAATCAAATATGTGTTTTAAAATGTGTAGGAGGATGTCCTGACCTAAAAGCTGAGTCAAGCACAATGCATCGCATTCACTCAGGAAATGTCAGGAAATACTTTTTAAAAAAAAATATTTTTATTCTCCTTTTTCACATTTTCTCCCACATTTACACCCATCAACAATAAACAATGATCAGCAAGATATGTCAGTCCCCATAATAACAACGATCCCATCCGCCCACCAACCCCCAAACATCAGCCCACATGTTTACATAAACAAAAGGAATCCGGGATTACCCATAGTCACCCTTAATCTACACAGCCCCCCTCCCCCCCTCCCCCACCCCCCCAACTAATGTTCGATGTTATCCAGTTCTTGAAAGTGCATAATAAATAGTGCCCATGACTTGTAGAACCCCTCCGAGCTTCCCCTCAGTTCGAACTTAACCTTCTCAAGGGTCAAGTATTCCAACAGGTCCCCCCGCCGCGCCAGGGCACTGGGGGGAGAGGCTGCTCTCCATCCCAGCAGGATCCGCCTTCGGGCGATCAACGAGGCGAAGGCTATGATATCTGCCTCCGCTCCCGTTTCCAACCCTGGCTGGTCCGACACCCCGAATATGGCCTCCTGGGGACCCGGGTCCAGTTTCACACGCACCACCTTGGAAATTACCCGAAACACCTCCTTCTAGTACTCCCCTAGCTTTGGACAGGACCAAAACATATGAACGTGATTCGCGGGGCCTCCCCGCAACGCTCACACACATCCTCTACTCCTTCAAAAAATCGGCTCATCCTCGCCCTCGTGAGGTGCGCTCTATATACCACCTTCAGCTGTACCAGCCCCAACCTCGCACATGAGGTGGAGGCATTCACTCTCCGGAGCACCTCACACCAGACCCCCTCCTCTATAACCTCTCCCAGCTCTTCCTCCCACTTTGCTCTGATCCCTTCCAGTGGTGCCTTATCCTCTTCCAGAATAGCTCCGTACACCGCTGACACTGCCCCCTTCTCCAGTCCCCTTGTCGTCAACACCTCCTCCAGCAATGTGGAGGCCGGTTCCTCTGGGAAGCTCTGTATCTCCTTCCTGGCAAAATCCCGAACCTGCATGTACCTAAACCCTTCTCCCTGCTCTAGCCCATACTTCGCTTCCAGCTCCCTCAATCCTGCAAACCGACCCCGAAGAAACAAATCTTTTAGCGTCTTAATCCCCTTCTCTTCCCATTTCCGAAAACTTCCATCCCACCTCCCTGGCTCAAATCTGTGGTTCCCCCGAATCGGCATTTCCCTTGACCCTAAACCCAACCCGAAGTGTTGGCGAAACTGCCTCCAGATTTTCAATGAAGCTATTATTACCGGACTCCCTGAATATTTCCCCGGAGCTATCGGGAGCGGTGCTGTTGCAAGTGCCTTCAGCCCCGACCCCCTGCACAAACTCTCCTCCATTCTGACCCACTGAGAATCCACCCCTCTGTCAGGAAATACTTGTTTCAAGAAATCAAATTTCATTTACTAAATGTAAAGGAGAGGGGAGAAGAATGACAATGTTAATAGCAGAAGCAAAATAGGCAACAGCACAGGGAGACTGTTCAACCTCTCACATTCTGACATTCTATAGCCTTTGACATTCTGTGCGTGTCACTGCTTCGTATAAAAGTTGTGAAAAGTATGTTTTCAACCGAGGAGCCAGGTAAAAGGATGACCCTTTCTCCTGCTGACCCTTCCACACAATCGTAGAGGAAAGGATAATCCAATGAAGGAAAGATAAATAAACAGGAAAAGAAAGAAGCAATATGTTGAGTTCTGGAAATTAATGTTGAAACACAAATAGAAGTTTGGACTAAAAATGCTTTATATTTCTCGACACATTAATGTCACACTCAGCAGGCGAAGACTCCTTTTCCCAGAAACAAGGGGCGGGATACTCTGACCCCCCCGCCGGGTCGGAGAATCACCGGGGGCTGGCGTGAATCCCGCCCCCGCCGGTTGCCGAATTCTCCGGCACCGGATATTCGGCGGGGGCGGGAATCGCGCCGCGCCAGTTGGCAGGCCCCCCCCACCCCCGCCGATTCTCCGGCCCGTGATGGGCCGAAGTCCCGCTGCTGGAATGCCTGTCCCGCCGGCGAGAATCAAACCACCTCTCTTACCGGCGGGACAAGGGGGCGCCGGCGGGCTCCAGCGTGGGGCGATCTGGCCCCGGGGGGTGCCCCCACGGAGGCCTGGCCCGCGATCGGGGCCCACCGATCCGCGGGCGGGCCTGTGCCGTGGGGGCACTCTTTTCCTTCCGCCTTCGCCATGGTCTCCACTATGGTGGAGGCGGAAGAGACCCCCTCCACTGCGCATGCGCGGGGATGCCGTGAGCGGCCGCTGACGCTCCCGCGCATGCGCCGCACGGCAAAGTCATTTCCGCACCGGCTGGCGGGGCACCAAAGGTCTTTCCCGCGAGCTGGCGGGGCGGAAATCAGTCCGGCGCGGGCCTAGCCCCTCAAGGTGAGGGCTCGGCCTCTCAAGATGCGGAGAATACCGCACCTTTGGGGCGGCACGATGCCAGACTGATTCGCGCCGTTTTTTGGCGCCGGTCGGCGGACATCGCGCCAATTGCGGAGAATCCCGCCCAAGGAAACTGAGGGGGTGATCTGATGGAGGTCCATAAGATTATGAAAAAGGTTTCATAATAATAATCTTTATTAGTGTCACAAGTAGGCTTACATTAACACTGCGATGAAGTTACTGTGAAAAGCCCCCAGTCGCCTCAATCCGGCGCCTGTTCGGGTACACAGAGGGAGAATTCAGAATGTCCAATTCACCTAACAGCACGTCTTTCGGGACTTGTGGGAGGAAACCGGAGCACCCGGGAGAAACCCACGCAGACACGGTGAGAATGTGCAGACTCCGCACAGGCAGTGACCCAAGTCGGGAATTGAACTGGGGACCCTGGCGCTGTGAAGCAACAGACAGTGCTAACCACTGTGCTGCCATGCCGCCCAATAGGGTAGACATAGAGAAGGGCAGGAATTCTCTGGCCCCTGGGATTCACTTTTCCCAATGGCAGCGCACCCCCGCCCATGGGTTTCCCCGACAGTGTGGGGCGGCTTCAATTGGCAAGCGGCGCACCATCAGGAAACACCCAGCAGGGGGACCAGAGAATCCAACCCCAAGGTGTTTACACTTTCTGGGAGAAACGAGAGCAAGGGATCATAAATTAGACCCTAATAAATCGAACATGGAATTCAGGTGAAACCTCTTTATCCAGAGAGTTGCTACGATTTTAAAGTCGCCACCACTGGGAATAGTCGAGGTGAAGGGTGTCGATGTATTTAAGGGGAAGCTTGATATGGGAGAAAGAAATAGACGGTTCTGCTGATGGGACGGGTTGAAGAAGATTGGGAAGAGGCTCGTTTGAGCATCAGCACAGATCAGTTGGGCTGAACAGTGTGTTAATGTGTTGAATATTCTTTTTAATGCAATGCACCATATGATGTACCTAAAATGCACTGAAAACATCTCATAAAGCAATGCCTGTACTTTCCCCCATTACCTTCTCCTGCCTTTTACTCCACCTAATTCCCATTAGTATTCCAATCGCTTGGATGATGACCTGTTACTCAGCACTTCTGTGAGCTGAGCTGTCTGCCTTCTCCAGGCAAATGGCTTCATCTGCAATTTCATACGTCAGTGGCAATCACAACAATACTCTCATTAAATAATCCAGATGCTTATCCAACATAAAGCTTCCCCTTTCTGCCGACTTAAATTTATCAGCCTCTGAAATACAACCCCATGTCGCACAGGCTAGTCATTTTGTATGACGGTCCTCCCGAGGTTTCTCTTTGTGTTCCAGTGCCTTCCCATTATGATCTCCAAGGCCTTTTTCAAACGGGTAAGCAGGAGCATCATGGGATTTATGTGGGCGAATAAGACCTCGAGGGAGAAGAGGGTGTTTCTGGAGCGTAGCAGGGACAGAGGTGGGGGCTGGCGCTGCTGAATTTGTGTGGCTATTATTAGGCAGCCAATGTGGCGATGATCTGTAAGTGGGTAATGGAGGGAGAGGGGGCGGCGTGGAAGAGGCTAGAGATGGTGTCCTGTGTGGGCACGAGCCTGAGGGCGCTGGTGACGGCACCACTGCCGCTCTCGCCAACAAGGTACACCACGAGTCCAGTGGTGGCGGCGACGCTGAAGATCTGGGGGCAGTGGAGGCGACACAGGGGCGAGGTGGGAGCCTCGGTTTGGTCCCCGATTCAGGAGAACCATCGGTTCGTCCCGGGAAGGATGGATGGGGGGTTTCGGAGCTGGCATCGGGCAGGGATTAGAAGAATGGGGGACCTGTTCATCGATGGGACGTTTGCGAGCCTAGGAGAGCTGGAGGAGAAGTTTGGGCTACCCCCGGGAAACGCTTTCAGGTGCATGCAAGTGAGGCCGTTTGTGAGGCGGCAGGTGAGGGAATTCCCGCTGCTTCTGGCACATGGGATTCAGGACAGGGTGATTTCGGGTGTATGGGTTGGAGAAGGCAAGGTTTCGGCGATTTACCAGGAGCTGAAGGAAGAGGAGGAGGCCTCGGTGGAGGAATTAAAGAGCAAGTGGGAGGAGGAGCTTGGGGAGGACATAGATGAGGGTCTGTGGGCTGATGCCCTGAGTAGGGTTAATTCTTCCTCCTCTTGCGCCAGGCTCAGCCTAGTACAGTTCAAAGTTACTCACAGCGCATATGACAGGGGCGAGGTTGAGTAGGTTCTTTGGGGTGGAGGACAGATGTGGGAGGTGCTCGGGGAGCCCGGCAAATCACGTCCATATGTTCTGGTCGTGCCTGGCACTGGATGGGTTTTGGATGCGTTTTGCAAGGACTATGTCCAAGGTGGTGAACGCCCGGGTCAAGCCGAGCTGGGGATTGGCATTATTTGGGGTATCGGACGAGCCGGGAGTGCAGGAGGCGAAAGAGGCCGGTATTCTGGCCTTTGCGTCCCTGGTAGCCCGGCGGAGGATTTTGTTACTGTGGAAAGATGCGAAGCCCCCGAGTGTGGAAGCTTGGATCAATGACATGGCAGGGTTCATCACGCTGGAGAGGATAAAGTTTGCCTTGCGAGGGTCTGTGCAGGGGTTCCTCAGGCGGTGGCAACCGTTCCTAGACTATCTCGCGGAGCGTTAGGAGGAGGTCAGCAGCAGTAGCAGCCCAAGGGCGGGGGGGGAGGGAGGGGGAGGTTTCTTTTGGGGTGGAGTTTGGGTGAAGTTGGGGGGGGTTTCCCTATTTGTGTTTTTTGCTTATATGGGGGGTTATTGTACATGGGGGAAATCCAATGTATAATTTCTGCTTGTTGTGTTCTTGTTTCTTTCTGTTTGTTGGGGGGGGGGGGCGGTTTGTTGAAAATTTGTTGAAAAATTTGAATAAATATATTTTTTAAAAGGCTAGTCATTTTGTGTTAAATTTGTGAAAGTGCGTCTCAACCCTCTGAAGCTGGTGTGCTGTTGCCTGGGACATGTTCTCGATGTTACAGACCCAGCTTTCGGAAGATTCAATAATCCAATACAATACAGGATTCAATACAGGAGTGTGTTATTGAACATAATTTGACACAGAGCCACTCAGGAGATATTAATAATAATCTTTATTGTCACAAGTAGGCTTACATTAGCACTGCAACAAAGTTACTGTGAAAATCCCCTAGTCGCCACACTCCGGCACCTGTTCGGGTACACAGAGGGAGAATTCAGAATGTCCAATTCACCTAACAAGCACGTCTTTCAGGACTTGTGGGAGGAAACCGGAGCACCCGGAGGAAACCCACGCAGACACGGGGAGAACGTGCAGAGTCCACACAGGCAGTGACCCAAGCCGGGAATCGAACCCGGGTCCCTGGCACTGTGAAGCAACAGTGCTAACCACTGTGCTACAGTGCTGCCCCCGAGGCGTCCATAACAGTGAGGCTGCGCCTGTTTGAGGACATTTGTGAAATCCTGAACAGGTCACCGCTCGAATCCTGGAATGAGCCAGAGACATAAACGTTCAGGATGGCTGCCACCTTGATGGCCACCTGGAGTGGGTGTCCTCCTCCATACCCCCAGGGTGCCATGTGCACCACCATCTGGCTCAGGTGGCACACGGTCTCCCTGGTGTGCCAGAGTCAGCAGCGGCACATGTAGTCCGACAGCTCCCCGATGGACAGGCGTCGACGATGTACACGTGGTCTGATGCAGCGTCTCCTTCGTGACTCCTCCTCAGCCTGTTGGACGGCCGGCAGTTGAGCCTCACCCACTGACCCCTGCTCTTCTGGGGCAGGCTCCTGTTGTACAGGATCCTCCCTGGACTGAGCCCGGCTCTCTCGCCACTGTGCATCTGCAATGGCAGCAGTGGCCAGGTAGATAGCTTAGCTGGCTGTAGTCTGAAATCCATGTCTCGGCGGGGGGCGAGGCAGAGAATATCAGCAAGATGAAGATTCCTTTGACCACCCAATGCCCCCAGGCTACATGGTTACGCTGAGCCGTGCTGCTGCACCACCCTCAACACGTCCCCACCCCCCCCTTCCGGCCCATTCAGCAAGATGTATTCTGCACTGCACCCCTGTACCATCAGTGAGTGGCACCTGGTCTGTGATGTGGGTGATAGGCTCTGTGGCCCCTGTCCTGTTTCTCCCAGTGGGTCTACCAGGTGGTTCTCCTCACTGGGTGGGCTTTGTGTTCTCCACCAGCAGGTCAAATGGTCGTGTGGTGGAGATGGGCAGATTGTGCAGCCAATCATCTCAATGCTAAGATGTGTGTAAGTCCAACAGAGGGTGAGCGAGGGATGTGTGCATTTGCTGGGACCTTAGCTGAGTTGTTATGTGGAGCCTGGGTTTAACGCACAGATTATGAGAAGGAGCTGGTCAGGTTTCCTGGCTGGGAGTAGGATGGATGGGATCAGGGACATGCTGGACAGGCCGGGCTTGGAGACATCTCGCGATCCTTGGGGATGGGCTAGCTGATAGTGTCACTGGTGAGGCTTCTACTCTGAGAGGGGCTGTGTGCCAGGAGGGTGCCAAAGGCCACGGTGCATGTGACCTTTGTTTGGGGTGAGCTCCTGCTAATCCCCTGCAGTGGGGCTGCGCTTCTGAGGAGTGGCAGCACCTGGTGGGCCGGCGATTCAGCTTGGCCACGCCCATCCCCTTGGTGATACTGCTGGGATAGGAGGGTCTCCAGAGGGGTGGGCTGGTGGGTTTCCACATGACCAGGAGCCCTCACAGCCTGGTCCAGGATGCTGTCAGCAGTCTCAGCAGCCAGGGGCCTGTAGGTTGCAGCCAGGAGATGGGTTGAAATGAATTTATGCAGCAATGGGGGTCTCAGCCAGGGCACCCCGATCCTGAGGGAGTCACCCCGAGTCCAGCACTTTCCACCAACTCATTCCTGAGGTCCAGGTTTACACCTTCAGCAAACCTGAGCAGTTGGCAAAGTTTTCTTCCCTCCTTGCTCTCACTCACCACATTGGCTCCTGGGTCCCGCTTGCAAATACCTGTACCAACTCACAGCCGTGTGACCCCCCAGCTGAGAGGGCAGGAGCATCGTGGAGGGGGGGGGGGGGGACATCGGGATTCCAGCCATTAGTTATATTTAGATCCATGCAAATTGCGGTTTTGCATGTGGCCGCTGGCACGGGACGTATATCTCGCTGCCAGCGGGCGACTGGAGCATCGGAACTTGATCAGAGGCTGACACTCGCTTCTCCATCAGACCAGGGCAGCGGAGAATTCAAACTTGTTGAGAACCAAGGTACTATCAAGTGCTAAATGTTACAATTCTAAAATGTAATAGGAACAAAGAAGAACAATGAAAAGTACAGCACAGGAACAGGCCCTTCGGCCCTCCAAGCCTGCGCCGACCATGCTGCCCGTCTAAACTAAAATCTTCTGCACTTCCGGGGTCCGTATCCCTCTATTCCCATCCTATTCATGTATCTGTCAAGGTGCCCCTTAAATGTCACGATCGTCCCTGCTTCCACCACCTCCGGCAGCAAGTTCCAGGCACCGACTACCCTCTGTGTAAAAAATTTGACTCGTACATCTCCTCTAAACCTTGCCCCTCGCACCTTAAACCTATGTTCCCTAGCAATTGACCCCTCTACCCTGGGAAAAAGTCTCTGACTATCCACTCTGTCTAAGCCCCTCATCATTTTGTAGACCTCTATCAGGTCGCCCCTCAACCTCCTTCGTTCCAGTGAGATCAAACCAAGTTGATTCAACCTCTCCTCATAGCTAATGCCCTCCATACCAGGCAACATCCTGGTAAATCTCTTCTGCACCCTCTCTAAAGCCTCCGCATCCTTCTGGTAGTGTGACGACCAGAATTGAACACTATACTCCAAGTGTGGCCTAACTAAGGTTCTGTACAGCTGCAACATGATTTGCCAATTCTTATACTCAATGCCCCGGCCAATGAAGGCAAGCATGCCGTATGCCTTCTTGACTACCTTCTCCACCTGTGTTGCCCCTTTCAGTGACCTGTGGACCTGTACACCTCGATCTCTCTGACTGTCAATACTCTTGAGAGTTCCATTCACTGTATATTCCCCACCTGGATTAGACCTTCCAAAATGCATTACCTCACATTTGTAATGAGTTCTCTTCAGTTATAAAGCAGAATCTTTTACAATATTTAAAAATGTAATTGCTCTGGTCTTGTATGCAGGCAGTCAACTTGCATAATTGTTCCTGTTTTTTATTGTTACTTTCTCAACTTTTGGCATTTCCCAAAATCTCACCAGCCTCAGTGCTGACTTCAGCACCTGCTTCGTTTTTGGGAATTGCATGTTACTTGATTCAGATAATAATACCTTGTCTTCGAGCGCCTGTTTGCACTGTCTGCTGCTGCTGTGCTTCTGACAGCCTTCTGGGACAACTGTAAGTGCCAGAGTCCCAAGACGTATGTGCATAAAACCCAAGAGAGGTTGCACAAATGAAGCTCTAGGATTAGCAGCGAGTAATGTGTGAATTCAGGTCGTGAACAGGGATAGAAAAGAATGAAAGGGGCTAATAGAATGCTGCCCTTTATATCCAGAGGACTAGAACTCCAGAGGGATAGAAGTCAGGTGACCTCCAGAAGAATACATTGATGTTCGACAGGGTGCAGCGTAGATTTTCCAGGGTTACTACCAGACTGCAGGAATTAAATTACAACAAAGGATTCCCTGGAATTTAGAAAGCTGAGGATGGTTTGGTCAAGAATGTCACAATATTAAGGGAAGCAAACAGGGCTAAACAATTTGCGCTTGTTGGGGATTGTAGGATGAAGGGATGTGGTTAAAAAAAAATGTGCCAGACCTTTCAGACATGAAATTTTTGCAAAGGGTGGATTGGTGCTCGATCAAGTGTTCATTTTAAAACTGATGGACCCTTTTTCTTTTCAAAGGTATTGAGGGATATGTGGTAAATGTGGGTCGATGGGGTTAAGTCACAGATGCACAATGATCTCCAGGGACGGTGGAACGGACTCAAAGGGCCTCCTCCTGCTCCTGAGTTCCGTACCAGAATTCCTGATTCGCGCAGGGTTCTGTGCTCGGAATGCAAACCCATAAAATCCATGCCTGTGTGTCGTGCACAGTACAAGAACAATGATTTCTGGGGCCATTTCTGTTGAAATAAAGATCTTGTCAGTGCACTCCATCACTTTAGAAGCAAAGAAAAGCAGCGTCAGCTATGCTGCATTTTGATGTCTGTCTGCAGGAAATTGCACAAATTCATTAAGTTTCATTCAGCTGCCAAGAGGACACTCTATTCCGGGGAATGGTCAATGCTTTACTCAATATTTGAATATGAGCCAGTAAGGCTTTCTATTTGCTTTTAAAATAAATAGATCTGCCCCTCTTATAGAAATCATGTAAAATCCGAATAGGCTGAAACATCACCATTACGTAAGTCACTATAATCTTTGGTGATAAAGACATTACTG
Source organism: Scyliorhinus torazame (assembly GCF_047496885.1). NCBI lineage: Eukaryota > Metazoa > Chordata > Chondrichthyes > Carcharhiniformes > Scyliorhinidae > Scyliorhinus > Scyliorhinus torazame. The sequence goes on from NC_092719.1 coordinate 6,994,093, forward strand.
TAAAATATTAGTCTCCTACCAACATCCAGTTCCCGGGGAGATTTACTGGAGAAATAAATTATGAAAATCAACTAGGATTGTTTCATTTGACAAATAGATTTGCTTATGCGCATAATATAGAGGGGAGAAATTCCACTGCTGCCAATGTGTTTATCCTGCAGTAATCCGACCTCAAGTCTTGTGCATTCAGCTTGTCTTACTCCCCACGTGTCTGTCCTGTTTCTGTTGGTCTCATGGGTCTTGCTGTTAAGGGTTCAAGTCCCACTCTAGGCCTTGAGCAGAAAAATCAAGACCGACACTCTAATGCAGGACGGAGAGAGTGCTGCACTGGCGCAGGTGGCATTTTTCGGATGAAATTCTAACCCGAGTGTGGTGATATGCATCACTGTAAATACACAAGGGGTTAATGTAGATACCCTCGGACTAAATAAGCACAAGAGGGCCATGGAAGACCTCAATGGTGCCCATAGACACCGTATTAATCATACAATTTACATGCAGAAGGAGGCCATTCAGCCCATCGAGTCTGCACCGGCCCTTGGAAAGAGCACCCTACCCAAGCCCACAGCTCCACCCTATCCCCGTAACCCAGTAACCTCACCCAATCTTTTGGGCACTAAGGGCAATTTAGCATGGCCAATCCACCTAACCTGCACATCTTTAGACTGTGGGAGGAAACCGGAGCAGCCGGAGGAAACCCACGCACACACGGGGAGAACAAACCCCACACAGAAAGTGACCCAAGCCGTGAATCGAACCTGGGACCCTGAAGTTGTGAAGCAACTGTGCTAACCACTATGCTACCGTGCTGCCCCCCCCCCACCCACCACCATGCACGTATGAGGCTGACGCGAACCCCCTCCCCACCCGTCCCCCTCAGCACTCCCCTTCAGCCCCCCCCCCAGGCACCTCCTTCAAGTCTCCCACTTAAGTCCCTGACACCTGACATTGCCAATGGTGCACTGCCCCCTGGCACCGACACCCTGGCAGTGACACCCCAGTCTAGCGTGATGGAACCCGAGGCGGATCTAGGAGGCTTGCCTATTGCTCCCATTCTCCTCTGCCGCTGCCAGGCCGCAGATGGAGGGTCCCCAAGGGTCCTGGTGTTTGGATGGGCATGAGCTGTGGGTAAGGGGTGGAGCCCGGGACCCTTCCCCAGGATCGAAATCCAGTGTCTGGACTTTCGCTCCCAGCTCTCGGAAACCTGAAGGTCACTCTTGGCATGGTGATCTCAGGTAGTCCTCGCTTCAAAGTCTTCATCCTGATCTGATCTGTTTAATCACTGACGCAGCCTTTTTACTCTGAATTGCTCCGTCTGGCAGGTGCAGAGCACATCAGACAGTTCATTAGAGATTCCGGTCAAGAGGACCTTTCCTTTCCTCTCACCTGCTTCCTCAGCCCAATGATTGTAAAACTGCTGCTTTTTGAAGAGCCAGGGAATACCTAGAAAGCCCAACTGCACTTCAAAAGTCTGAAATCCCTGGAGATCTCTTGAAATGGGAAGCATTCATTCAATTTCACAGTCAGTACCTTTAACCAGCCTTTGATTGACAGCTTAATGGTTTCAACATAGCTGCCAGGTTTGTTTATTTATCTTGTCCTTCACGCTTGAATGCATCTGATGTCCCCCCCCATTGATTCTAACTGCAATGTTTATAAACATTCTGGTTATGATTGACAGCTGCTCACCACATCAACAATGCTGAGTGCTTTCTGTGGTTACAACAGAGGAAGTGAAACCATTTAGCTGCTTTGAAGTGTCAGGATTTGTCAATCGTAACCAGGGTGTGTATTAGGCTGGTTCAGCACACTGAGCTAAACAGCTGGCTTGTAATGCGGAACAAGGCTAGCAGCGCGGGTTCAATTCCTGTACCGGCCTCCCATTACAGGCGTCGGAATGTGGTGTTGGAATGTGGCGACTAGGCATTTTTCACAGTAACTTAATTGGAGCCTACTTGTGACAATAAGCGATTAGTACTTGAGATGCATTCAAGTGTGAAGGCAAAGATAATTAAACAAACTCCCTAGCAGCTGTGTCTGAACCATTAAGCTGTCAATCATAGGCTAGCAATAGCTTTGCTCTGTGAACCTGAATGGATGCTTAGCATTTCAAAGGAACTCAGGGGATTTGAAGCCTTCTCAAGCATTGAGGGTTTTCCAGGAAGGCTCTGACACTTCAAACAGATGCAGTTTCAAAGGCACATGTCTGAGGGAATAGCTGTTAGGAAAAGGGTAAGTGTTCCTGCACTGATTCTTCACTGAACTGCCTGGACCACTCGCCACCTGTCAGGCAGGGCAGCTCAGGGTAAGGAAGCCACTTCAGAGTTTAAAAATCCTGAACAGGATGATGCTGTATTTGATTGCAGGGGCATGAAACAGAAAATTCTGGAGGGTCAAGGTGATCTGGCAGACAGCTGCAGGGACAAAGAGAAAGAGGAGCACACTAAATTCTGGAGAGGAGAAGAAACAAATCTCTCTCAGGAAGAGGCCAGTTTCTCTGTTTGGCAGAAGAGGAGGTAGGAGCTTTTGGAGGCAATGTGCGAGCTGGCAAAAATGGTCTAACACCTGTAAAGCTGTGTGAATGGCTGGCAGCGTGAAAGAGGTGAGTGTTTTCCCAGAAGTGGTCAAACCATGAACTGGAGTGTTATTGGTTGGTCAGTTGAAAAGGAATTCGGAAAGCTACACTGACATGACTTGAGGGCGAGAGGGTTCATGAACGTGTCCCCCGCTGACGATAATGGTACCTGTGAAACTCAAAAGTGAAAGCCGTTGTCAGACAAGCTCCTGATCTATGCTGCGTGAATAAAGATAACGTATGGTGAAACTGTGTAGCTACGTTGTGCCGCATCTTTCTGGGGAGCAATCCGGGTGCTGGTGGTTGCGTAAGACACCTTTATTGTATCAACTATCTAAAGAGAAATTTACCTTTTTGTTTGAAGCATCATTTGCCTGTTAATTCAACATTAATTTGCTTTGGTTCTAATTCAGGTTAAAGTAAAAGTTGCAAAAAGTTAAATCTTGTTAATAATTTCTTTATTTGGGGGTTGACCCCCGCTGGGTCACTGTCTGTGTGGGGTCTGCACGTTCTCTGTGTGGGATTCCTCCGGGTGTTCCAGTTTCCTCCCACAAGTCCCGAAAGACGTGCTGTTAGGTGAATTGGACATTCTGAATTCTCCCTCTGTGTACCCGAACAGGCGCCGGAATGTGGCGACGAGCTGATTTTCACAGTAACTACATTGCAGTGTTAATGTGAGCCTAATTGTGACACTAATAAAGATTCTTATTATTAATATCTCCTGAGCGGCTCGGTGTCAAATTATGTTCAATAACACACTCCTGTAAAGCAGGTGCCATATAAGCTCAAAGATGTTGTTAAGCATTGAAGGAATTTACATTTGTTTTTTGAGGTCTAGTTGGGCCCAAGAGAGTGCAGGCTCTTTGGTGTCATGGTTATTGGGGTTTCCTCTCACTGTCCAAAGATGTGCAGGTTAGGTGAATTGACCATGCTAAATTGCCCTTCGTGTCCAAAATAGGTTAAGTGGGGTTGCTGGGTTACGTGGATAGGGAGAAGGTATGGGCTTGAGTAGGGTGCTCTTTCCAAGGGCCGGTGCAGACTCGATGGGCCGAATGGCCTCCTTCTGCACTGTAAATTCTATGAACACAGCAATAAAATAGTACTGAACCTCATTCAGAGAGACCGCAAATTTGGCTGGTTCAGCCGGTCTGGAGTAGGCCATTCAGCCCCTCTAGCCTGTCCCACCATACCATGAGATTGCGGCATATCTACATCTTACATCCATCCACCAGTTTTGGCTCCATGGTTTTGTATACACTTAACTAATAAGAATCCATCAATCTCAGATTTAAAATCATTAACTGGAACTGGGCTTCACTGTTGCCTGTGGAAAAGAGTTCCACATTTCTATTGCCCTTATACGACGGACTATTTCCGAACTCCTAAATATCCTGGCTCTGATGTTAATGTTGTGTCCTCGTGCCTAAATGTCCTCACTGCTTTTCTCTTTATCTACCTTATCAATTCCTCTCAAAGTCTTAAAAAGTGGAGGTTGACCTATATAGTTTATTCCAAATCAAGGAGGTATTGTACTGTAACTGTTCTAACCTACAGCGCGGACCAGAATTTGGCCGCAAATATGGGAAAGTCCTTAATTTCCAAGATGAACATACACAAAGGAATGATTCAACCGAGCTGTTTTAAAGTTGTCTGGGAAATTAAAATTTGGAGGGGGGGTGAGGGGGGGGGGGGGGGGGGGGCACAGTAGCACAGTGGTTAGCACTTCTGCCTCACAGCTCTAGGAACACAGGTTCAATTCCGGCTTCAGGTGACAGTCTGTGTGGAGTTTGCACTTTCCCCCCGTGTCTGCGTGGATTTACTCTGGGTGCTCCGGTTTCCCTCCGCACAGTCCAAAGATGTGCAGGTTAGGTGGGTTGGCCATGCTAAATTGCCCCTTAGTGAACAAAAGGTTGGATGGGGTTACTGGGCTACAGGAAAAGGGTGGCAGCGTGGGCTTAAATAGGTTGCTCTTTCCACGGACCTTGCAGACTCGATGGGTAAAATGGCTTCCTTCTGCACTGTCGAGATTCTATGATTTTCCATGCCTCCGTGTATTTCTTGGTGGGGGGGTCCGGCAGTGGGATCTTCTGCTGCTGTCAATGGAATTTCCTCCGGATTCTAGTCCCAGCCTCCGGGAAACATTCTACGGGAGTTCGCCGTCAGCAGGACAGGAAGATTCCGCTGGCAAGAACGACCAGAAAATCCCACCCATAGTGAAAGTGGTGAATCAAGTCAATTGAGATTAACCGTAACAGCCCCCCCCCGAACAGGCGCCGGAATGTGGCGACTAGGGGCTTTTCACAGTAACTTAATTTGAAGCCTACTTGTGACAATAAGCGATTTTCAATTTAAGTCATTTGAATTAGACGCTGTAAGAGCGCGACAGGAAAGGTGGATGTTTGCAGAAATCTGTAGGCTCCCTGAGATAGAGGTCGAATGTAAAAGGCTAAATATCTATCGGACTAACTGATAGAAATGATGAAGCCGAAAGATAAAGATAAAGATCCTTTATTGTCACAAGTAGGATTACATTAACGCTGCAATGAAGTTACTGTGAAAATCCTCTGGTCGCCACACTCCGGCGCCTGTTTGGGCACATTGAGGGAGAATTCAGAATTCTCAGCTGGTACGGGAATTGAACCCGCGCTGCTGGCCTTGTTCCGCATCACAAACCAGCGGTCTAGCCCACTGAGCTAAACCAGCCCCTAAACCAGCCTCAAGAAATAGCGGAAATGTTAAGCTGATGAAAAATGTATTGTAAACAAGATCCAAATTCTGACAAATTGCTTGAGGAATCGATACCATTCATGGCAATGTTAGCACAGGAGACCATTATTTGGCCCTTCGTGCTTAAGTTGAATTTCGACCCTTTGGGACTGGATGGGCAACAGTGAATCGTGACTGATAAAGAAACTGAAGAAATTTAGAGCTAAACGTTATAATTTGATGCTCGTCCACCAGAGCACGTCACACAACTGGAGCGTGCAACTTCAATTCGGGCCCAGGTATTTGTGAACACCAGGAGACAGACCCACGTGGGTTAGCAGTTTTGCCCTTCCACGCTCGACACCTGTCATAATATGCACATCACGAGGTAAAACCAGGCAGTGACAGACACCCAGGTGAGCCAATCAACATACAGAACAGAACACAACCAATCACCAGACAAAACACCAGAGGGCGGCTTCCAACTATAAAACACTCGAGGCATCAGCACTCCGCCTCTTTCCACTGGTGACAACTGTAGTGACAGTCAGGGTGCACAAATCATTCAACACCTTCTACACGTGGATCAGAGCTAGCCTGATCTAGATAGTTAGAGTTAGTTTACTGAGAGTAGTAGAGGGTCAGCCCACAGCCAGCTGTGTGCTTCGTTACTGAAGTTCAATAAATCTTATTGAACCAACGCCTACGTTTGGTGTATGCTTTATCGTTTAACTGCATTGTGTTGCAGTCCGTGTTACCCCAGGGTGAACAACACGACAACACCCACTGGAGGTTCTATGGTGGGAGCACTACATTGTAAAATGCATCCTTAACATAGAGGATACTTAACACCGAGAGACCCCATTGTTGTACACAATGAAATATCAAATTCCTAGAATTTTGTAGCGATTCAATAAACATGGGTTGTGTGCAATAACTGAAGGCTGGGCCACTTTATTCTGCAAACAACAAAAAGAGTGAGACATGAAGTAACAGGAAGCTCTTGCTGCTCATCGAAAGAGTGCAAAGGCCATAAGGAGCACACTCTGCAGTGTAATTACAGACCATTTGGTGAACACATTCAGTGAATGTGAAGTGTTCAGGTGCATCTCAAGAACATTTGATTGTAAGTCAGGAAGAGAGACTCACAACGGAACTTTATTTTTAACTGGAGGGAAGATCAAGATGGAACATCATCCAGTTCATGAAACTTTGGGAGGCGAGAGGGACATACGCACACAAGCAGACTATTCAAGTTAGCCAGGAAAACTAAACTAGACTCAAGAAAGACCAGCAGTTTGAAGAATTTCCTCTCTGACAAAACAATAGTTTCAGCTGTAGGTAAAGCAGAATCGGTAACTGGTAAGGAATGTACAATACAATAAACGATGATAAATTACATAATGGAGCACAAAGATGTGCAGTTTAGGTGAATTGGCCACGATCAGTGCGTAGGGAGTAGGCCGGGGAAGTGGGTCGAGGCAGGGTGCTCTTTCGGACGGTTTAGCCAAGACTACTACGCCACCACCACTCCCCTAGAACTAGGTTTGAATCCAGATTGATGGGGTAAAAGACCCGATGGGCCGAATGGCCTCATTCTGCACTGTAGGGATTCTACGGGAATGTTCATTTCATTCATTTCAATGTGTAACTCGTGGATTCTGTTCCAAATAGTGTTGGCTACAAAGTTAGATTAGTATTCTGGAGTTTTGTGAAGTTACTTTTAAGATTTAGGAAGACATTTCAGAGAGCTTTGACTTCTTACAGGTTTTAGCTTTTTAATGATTCATTCTTGGGAAAAGGACATCGCTGGCTGGGCCAGATTTGTTGCCCATCCCGAATTGCCCTTGAACTGAATGGCTTGCTCAGCAATGGGGTCTGGAGTCCCATGTAGGCCAGAGCGGGTAAGGACGGCAGATTTCCTTCCCTGAAGGACATTAGTGAGCATTACCCTGGGGTCTCTGGAGTGTGAGTCCAGAGACAATACCACTACCCCATCGCCTCCTTGCCAGGTGCTTCCTTGTAGTCGGAATTGAACTGAATCCATCATTGGGGGGACGTCAGAACAATGGGGTAGAAGACCCTCATTTGTTCCATACTGGCTTACTTCCTTCAACAGAGAACTTTAAACCCATCAATCAGTTCTAGGGGAGGGGCAGTGGAGTAGTAGTCTTGTCACTGGACTAGTAAACCAGAGGCCCGGAGTAATGGGGTCCTGGGTTCGAGTCCCACCATGGCAACACAAATCTGGAATTAAAAGTCTAATGATGGCCATGAAACCATTGTCGAAAAACTCCACCTGGTTCACTAATGTCCCTTAGGGAAGGAAATCTGCTGTCCTTACCCGGTCTGGCCTACATGTCACTCCAGACCCACAGCAATGTGGTTCACTCTTAACTGTTCCCTCAAGGGCAATTAGGGATGGGTAATAAATGCTGGCCGGGCCTGTGACCCCCATGTCCCATGAGCGTATTAAAAAAAGATGAAAGTACATTGACATTGCCTGCCAATCTCATTTGCGTTACTACCTGTTTTAAGTTCTCTTGAATGAGGGATATTTCTCTGGCTGAGGGTTGGTGAGCAGTTTACCTGCAGGCCTATCTCAGTGTGGGGTGGATCTCAATGTGAGCTCCATCTCTGCAATCTGTATTTTCCACCTGTCCATGGTCTTTGGGGGCACCTATGTTACATACTTACCACCTAGACCCATAGGTGCCACACTTGAAAATGCTTGCGCCAATTCACCCTCGTGTGAATCCTGGCCTAGAGGGCCAGAGTATCATGGGGGCATGGAGAATGGGGCTTCCAGCCCATTAACCGGATACAAATGGATTCAAATCACCCACTTGCATCCTCCCGCTGGCGGTGTAGCCTGCTGAGTTGCCGGCGGGGGACTGGACGATCGGAACGGGATCGGTGCCAGCCGCCTTTCCTGATTTTAGCCCGCGCTCAATTCTCTGCCAGATCAGGAACCCTGCTACCGGCGGCAAAGAATCCATGCCCAAATCTTGCAGGATTTGCCACAATTCAACTTGGTGGAGTGTGTGGTAGTATGCATTAGGGGTCATGTGGGACTGTGAAGCCATGATGTCATTGGCTGACAGATCCCGGGTCCTGGTTGGCTGTTGATCTCTAGCTCCGCCCTGAAGGCAGAGTATAAGAACCAGGAGTTCTCCCCCGCAGGCCAGTCTGTTGCTGAACTGCGGGGAACAAGTCACGCTTAATAAAGCCTCATCGACTTCATCTCTATTCGTCTCTCGTGAGTCTTTGTGCGCTACAATTTATTAAGCGTGCTTAAAGGACTATGGAGCTCAGGATCATCCCGGAATGCCTGAGGATCAGCCCCCACGCAGTGAACTCAGCAGCAGTTTTTAAACACTGGCAGACTTGTTTCGAAGCATACCTCCGAACGGCCCCCGGCCGGGTCACAGAAGACCAGAAACTACAGGTCCTGCACTCGAGGGTAAACCCGGAAATTTTCCCTCTCATAGAAGACGCAGAGGATTTCCAGACGGCGTTCGCAGCACTAAAGAGCATCTATGTTCGCCCAGTGAACCAGATCTACGCACGCTACCAACTCGCAACGAGACGGCAAAGTCCCGGAGAATCGCTAGACGAATTCTACGCCGCGCTGCTAATTTTGGGACGGGCCTGCAGCTGTCCGCCGGTAAACGCGATTGAACACACGGACATGTTAATTCGCGATGCGTTTGTGGCTGGTATGAACTCTCCCCAAATCCGCCAAAGACTTTTAGAAAAAGTCGCTAGGACTCTCAGAGGCACGGGCCCTTGCAGCCTCACTGGATGTGGCCGCGCGAAACGCCCGCGTGTACGGCCCCGACCGCGCGGCAGCCCCTTGGGCTCCGTGGACCCCCGTCGCGACAAACTCCCCCCCCCCACCCCACAGGCTTGCGCGGTTCAGACGCCAAGTCGTCCCGGGGGAGCCCGCTGCTATTTCTGCGGCCAGGCGAAACACCCCCGGCAGTGCTGCCTGGCCCGCGCAGCGATTTGCAAGAGCTGCGGGAAAAAGGGCCATTTCGCGGCTGTGTGCCGGTCCCGGGAGGTCGCCGCTGTCCCCGGAGAAGAAGGAGTCCTGCACGTTTCTAACGCTCCCCAACCCCCACAGCGCCCCATGCATGACCCGCAGGCGCAACCATTATGGGTCGCGGCCACCGCTGTCCCCGGAGAACAAGGAGGCCTGCGCATTTCAAACGCTCCCCAACCCCCCCAGCGCCCCATGTGCGACCCGCAGGCGCCGCCATTTTGGGTCCCGGCCACCACGAGGGGAGGAGGGGCGCCACCATCTTGGGACCCCCCAGCCCTGTGCGACGCATGGGGGTGGCCATTTTGTTCACCCCTGCCACCATCTTGGACGGCAACAATGGACCCCAGCATCGACGGCTCCACGGGGTTCGAGGAAGACGCTGAAGCACTACGACCACGTCTGGCCTCAATGACGCTGGACCAAGCACGGCCCCGGACGCTCCAGACGACGACAACAATGGTGCTGATCAACGGGCACGAGACCCCATGCCTGGTCGACTCCGGGAGTACAGAAAGCTTCATCCACCCCGACACGGTAAGACGCTGTTTTTTGACCATCCGTCCCAGTGCGCAAAAGATTTCCCTAGCTGCAGGATCCCACTCCGTACAGATCAAAGGCTTCTGCATAGTGACCCTAACGGTGCAAGGGAGGGAGTTTAAAAACTACAGGCTCTACGTCCTTCCCCAACTCTGCGCGCCCACATTACTGGGATTAGACTTCCAGTGCAATCTGCAGAGCCTAACCTTCCAATTCGGCGGCCCAATACCCCCACTCACTATCTGCGGCCTCGCAACCCTCAAGGTTGAGCCCCCATCCTTGTTTGCAAACCTCACCCCGGATTGCAAACCCGTCGCCACTAGGAGCAGACGGTACAGCGCCCAGGACCGGACATTCATTCGGTCCGAAGTCCAGCGGCTACTGAAGGAAGGCATAATCCAGGCCAGCAATAGTCCCTGGAGAGCACAGGTGGTAGTAGTAAAGACAGGGGAGAAGTAAAGGATGGTCATAGACTATAGCCAGACCATCAACAGGTACACGCAGCTAGATACGTACCCTCTCCCCCGCATATCCAACATGGTCAATCGGATTGCCCAATATAAGGTCTTCTCCACCGTGGACCTCAAGTCCGCCTACCATCAGCTCCCCATCCGCCCAAGTGACCGCAAGTACACAGCCTTCGAGGCAGACGGGCGATTATACCACTTCCTAAGGGTCCCATTTGGCGTCACAAACGGGGTCTCGGTCTTCCAACGAGAGATGGACCGAATGGTTGATCAACACGGGTTGCAGGCCACGTTCCCGTATCTCGACAACGTAACCATCTGCAGCCATGATCAGCAGGACCACGACGCCAACCTCCAAAAATTCCTCCAGACCGCTAAAGCCTTGAACCTCACATACATCGAGGACAAGTGCGTTTTTAGCACAAACTAGCTAGCCATCTTGGGATATGTAGTGCGCAATGGGATAATAGGCCCCGATCCCGAACGTATGCACCCCCTCATGGAATTTCCCCTCCCTCACTGCTCAAAAGCCCTAAAACGCTGCCTGGGGTTCTTTTCATATTACGCCCAGTGGGTCCCCCAGTACGCAGACAAGGCCCGCCCCCTAATTCAGACCACGACCTTCCCTCTGTCGACAGAGGCTTGCCAGGCCTTCAGCCGCATCAAAGCGGATATCGCAAAGGCCACGATGCGCGCCATCGACGAGTCCCTCCCCTTCCAGGTCGAGAGCGACGCCTCCGATGTAGCTCTAGCGGCCACCCTTAACCAAGCGGGCAGACCCGTGGCCTTTTTCTCCCGAACCCTCCACGCCTCAGAAATCCGCCACTCCTCAGTGGAAAAGGAAGCCCAAGCCATAGTGGAAGCTGTGCGACATTGGAGGCATTACCTGGCCGGCAGGAGATTCACTCTCCTCACTGACCAACGGTCGGTAGCTTTCATGTTCGATAATGCACAGCGGGGCAAAATGAAAAATGACAAGATCTTAAGGTGGAGGATCGAGCTCTCCACCTTCAACTATGAGATCTTGTACCGTCCCGGAAAGCTGAACGAGCCGTCCGATGCCCTATCCCGCGGCACATGTGCCAACGCACAAATTAACCGTCTCCAAACCCTCCACGAGGACCTCTGCCACCCGGGGGTCACTCGGTTCTACCATTTTATAAAGTCCCGCAACCTCCCCTACTCCGTGGAGGAGGTCCGTACAGTCACAAGGAACTGCCACATCTTCGCAGAGTGCAAACCGCATTTTTTCAGGCCGGATAGTGCGCACCTGATGAAGGCCTCCCGTCCCTTTGAACGCCTCAGTCTGGATTTCAAAGGGCCCCTCCCCTCCACCGACCGCAACACATACTTCCTGAACGTGGTGGACGAGTCCTCCCGTTTCCCCTTCGCCATCCCCTGCCCTGACATGACAGCGGCCACAGCCATTAAAGCCCTTAACACCATATTCACACTGTTCGGTTGCCCTGCATACGTCCATAGCGACAGGGGGTCCTCCTTCATGAGTGACGAGCTGCGCCAGTTCCTGCTCAGCAAGGGTATAGCCTCGAGCAGGACGACCAGCTACAACCCCCGGGGGAACGGGCAAGTAGAGAGGGAGAATGGCACGGTCTGGAAGACCGTCCTACTGGCCCCACGGTCCAGGGATCTCCCAGTTTCACGGTGGCAGGAGGTCCTCCCGGACGCCCTCCACTCCATCCGGTCGCTACTGTGTACCACCACTAACCAAACGCCTCATGAGCGCCTCCTTGTCTTCCCCAGGAAGTCCTCCTCTGGAACGTCGCTGCCGACCTGGCTGGTGGCCCCAGGACCCATCTTGCTCCGGAAACATGTGCGGGCGCACAAGTCGGACCCGTTGGTCGAGAGGGTTCACCTCCTCCACGCGAACCCGCAGTACGCCTACGTGGAGTACCCCGACGGCCGACAGGACACGGTCTCCCTGCGAGATCTGGCGCCCGCCGGCAACACGCACACCCCCCCGCCACCAATCACCCCCTCCCTGCCACCGGCGCACCCCGCGACCGCCCCCTTCCCGGGAGGATCGGTCCTCCTCCCAGGTCCGACCAGAAGTGAAGCTGAAGCAGAAACCGTAAAGCTCCCGGAGACGACAACACTGGAACAAGCACCACCACCAGCGGGGCTGAGGCGATCGACAAGGACGACCAGACCGCCCGACCGACTTGTGGCATCGGTGTAACACTAGAATGTTGTGGACTTTAACGAGAATTTTTTCCCTTTTTCCCTCTTACGAATACTGTAAATAGTTCAAAACAAAAAACCCTGTACATACTGTGATGACATGCAAAAGTTTTTCCTCCCAGGACCAGCCTTGTAAACCCCTACCACCATGCGAAGCACCACCCCGCCGGGTTCATTTTTAACAAGGGGTGAATGTGGTAGTATGCATTAGGGGTCATGTGGGACTGTGAAGCCATGATGTCATTGGCTGACAGATCCCGGGTCCTGGTTGGCTGTTGATCTCTAGCTCCGCCCTGAAGGCGGAGTATAAGAACCAGGAGTTCTCCCCCGCTGGCCAGTCTGTTGCTGAACTGCGGGGAACAAGTCACGCTTAATAAAGCCTCATCGACTTCATCTCTATTCGTCTCTCGTGAGTCTTTGTGCGCTACAGAGTGAAACTGGCTAAAAGTTAGATTTAAATTTGTGCTGAGATTGATTACTACATTGGGGATTGGTGTGAGGAAAGTTTGTATTATTATTAAGAGGTTTAGAGGTAGGTGCTCGGGGCATGATTAGCAGGTTTGTGAATAATACCAAGATGTGTGCGAGTGTTAGGACAGTGGAGGATGCTCAATGAGCCAATCCCATTGTGTTGGAAGAATTGGCCTGTGTTTGCGAAGCAATGGGTGGAATCCCACAATGGGCCCCTCTCGCCAGCAGGATTTTCTGGTTGTGCCTAAATTGATGGATTTTTGAATGGTTCGCTGCATTTCACAGCCTCACCCCAATGGGACTGAAAAATTCCACCGAATGTTTCGTTTAGAAAGGTGGACACATGGGTGGATCAAATGCTGAATATTCTTATGCCCGATGGGGAACAGGATTGGAACCAACACTGAATGTAAGCAATCTGAGGTTTACAGTGCATTAATCCCGAAAGGACAGAACAGAGCAGGTTGCGGTTATATAACAAAACGCACCATTTTGCCTTTGTGTCAGTTAAAATACTGGGTCCAAATTTTGTCTCCTTCTGCCATGGGGGAATGTCAAGACTTTGGAAAAGGTCGCAGTGAGCCCGTCAAATCCCAAATTAAAACGTACCTTTGATACCCAGATAGGCTCAAAGAGCTGGGACTCTACTCTTTAGCAGTCTTTATGTGGTGGTGGTGGGGTGGTGGGGGGGGGTGGGGGGGGGGGGGGGGGATTTGCTTGAGGTTTAATAAAATAATATAGGAACTACTTTGTGGTTGTGTGTATTAATTATTTCAACTGAATTGGTTAAGGGGGTTCAGGGGTCACGCTTAGGATTTAGAAGTTGCATGTTGGGTAATTCTTCTCCCAGGGATGGCAGATGTGTGGAAGCGATAGCCATCATGTGCGATGAACAATGAGCACGGAGTCCCTTCAACCAAGCTTGAACCTGTTTCTAGCTACGATGCAGATCACTTGTAGAAGAGATTGTATCCTGTAATTTAATGCGACCTCCAGGAGCAGTCAGGCAGGAATCGTAAAAGATGCTTTCCTCCTAATTGGGCAGGTTTTTATTTTCATTGGCCTCATTTTTGAGATCACGTGACTCTGGGAGGTAGGGGACATGTCTGTATTGTGACGCACTCAGCGACGCAGTAAAAGGGATGGGCTGAATGGATCGAGCGAGGTATCTTTTCCCCCCTGTCATTTTTGTATGTTCGCAGACAAAACAAATTAAAGTGCAATGACTGATGTTCACCGATGGGCATTGAAATTACCACTAGAACAATAAATTCCAGTGACATTAAAGACCTTTCACCGATGTAAACATTTTGCAATTCAGATGAAACTAACTAAGGCAGCTGGGCACACAGTTAAACTGTTGAATATTTTCACTTTAGGGAATAGACCAGCCTATCTGTTTGGATAAATGAATATTGATTCCCCTGAAAAGAACTTTATGGAAGCAAATGTTATCGAATCATTAAATGTGCCTCATTCATTGAGAATTGTGTACTCAAAATCCTTGGAGCATTTCTTCATGTTTCGATTGGAAGCTCACATTTTGACCCCTTTACTGGCAAAATTCAGGCTTCAATTTCTTTCCCAACTGGATAGTTTGGCGCTTACCATTAAAAACATTTTTTATAATCTTTATTGTCACAATTAGGCTTACATTGACACTGCAGTGAAGTTACTGTGAAAATCCCCGAGTCGCCACACTCCGGCGCCTGTTCGGGTACACAGAGGGAGAATTCAGAATGTCCAATTCACCTAACAAGCACGTCTTTCGGGACTTGTGGGAGGAAACCGGAGCACCCGGAGGAAACCCACGCAGACACGGGGGGAACGTGCAGACTCCGCACAGGCAGTGACCCAAGCTGGGAATCGAACCTGGGACCCTGGATCTGTGAAGCAAAAGTGCTAACCGCTGTGCTACCCTGCCACCCATATTGAAATGGCATTTAGAGTGGAGAAAACACTGATTCTTCTTTGATAACGAATTGGTATTTTATTATGGAAATGTTTGTTAGGAAAACTGAAACTCCTGGGCGCAATTTAACGGGAACATTTCTAAGGGCGGGATTCGCCCGGCGACCAGAAATTCCCGCC
The DNA here is from genome assembly GCF_047496885.1 of Scyliorhinus torazame. Taxonomy (NCBI): domain Eukaryota; kingdom Metazoa; phylum Chordata; class Chondrichthyes; order Carcharhiniformes; family Scyliorhinidae; genus Scyliorhinus; species Scyliorhinus torazame. Next base: position 7,009,184 of record NC_092719.1, read on the forward strand.
CGAGGACAATGGACCTTTTACATGTGCTGCGACCCGCCCGTGGCGATGTTGCGGCGGGCAGGGCGGAAGAATCCAGCTCTAAGTGTGATTTGGGGCGCATTTGGCAGGGTGCTTCTCAACGTCCGTATTGGTGAGATCGCCGCCCCTATTTAACCGCACTTAGTGCCAAAAATGCGCTCTCGCGTCGAGCTGCTCCTCACTTTTGCGATGCCGGCCTGGCCAGGCTTTGTGGCACCGTTGATGCGAGGCGGAACATCCTGTTTCCCCCGAGGGGGTCGGAGGACTAGCAGCAGGGTCAGCAATGCTGCCTGGGAGGCAGCGGCAGAGGCTGTCAGTGTGGGCAGCTGACCAGGAGGATCAGCGTCCAACGTCGGAAGGAGACCTCCACCGAACTGCATCAGTTCCACCTACCACCTTTCAAATTCCCAACTCCACGGCCCAATAAATCATTGTCTAACACCTCGCACCCTCCCCACATCCGCTCATCGCGCTTGCTCCTCAGAACCCACTGGCACCCACCAGCACAACCCCTTCATGTCCAGGTGCGGTGCCCACACACTGGATATAGTCCCCCTGAACCAGGTGCGGTTCACAATGCCCTCTCTTTGTGCCCGCAGGAAAAGATAGCCCATAATAAGTGGGAAAAGGCCTACACAGGGGGTGGGATGCCAGAGTTCCAAGTCCTCACCGCCTTTGAGGAATGAGCCCTGGAGATCATGGGGTAGAACGGGGAGTGAGCAGTCACCCACAGTGACGTTGGCCTGCGCTGCAGAGGTGAGGATCCACTGCCCCTTCACCCAGATAACCTGTCTCAAGTCAGTTGTTCATGTCAGACAAAATGATCCCTCCCTCTCACTGGCCACATGTCCAGGATCGCCATCAGAAGAGGCCGGGTCCTCCGGAGACGTTCCCCCTCCCGCAACCTAAGAGACTACCTCAGAGGAGAGCTCCGAGGAGACCTCCATCGAGGTATCACAGCTGTCACCCCCACCTTCCACCAGCATAGAGACACACACCTCGGGGGAGGCGACATTAGTGGACAGACTTCTGGGACACAATCTGGTGAGCACCACACAGTTACTGATGCACATCAGCTGGAGGCAGGAACATCAAAGGCAGTCAGCAGATGCTGGGATACAGCCGTGACATTCAGGAAGGCATGTCAGCGACATTCTGGCAAGTGCACAGCCGACGGGACGAGTCCCAAAGGCTACGGATGCAGACGACGGCGACAATGCGTGGCACCGAGGCCAACACCGCTAGGGTGGTGACCGCAGTGAAAGCCTGAAGCACGTCGTCCGTGTCTTGAGTGGTGTTGTCATGGCTCAGTCTGTGAGGACCACGACTCAGAGGCCTCTGGAGCTCACTCCAGCCGCCTCTCCGGAGACCCCCCGGGCCCTGCAGGCACCGTCAAGGAGGCGGAAGTGGTGGAGATCAACCCAGTACCTACCACCAAGGAGATGCCAGCGGTCTCCAGTTCTTCTGAATCCTCCACTCATGACACTGGTGCATCTCAAGGGCGGCGGGCAGAACAGGCTGGCACAGCGATGCCAGAGGCACCAGTAAGTCGGCCGAGGGCCCCGGCTCCAGACCCTCCAGAGGATGTCCGCCAAGGGCATCAAAGGCCACAGGGCGCGGAAAGCAGCAGACTGCCTCCACCTCTGATGTGCATCCTGAGGACACATCCAGATGTAGCAGTAGACAACGAAGTATCAAAATGATTAAGGATCACTGATTGGGTACGGGGGGGCGGGCCATTCTCCATCCAGGAGCCGCAGCTGTGCAGACCCCTCCCAATCTCACCGGAACCAAATCCTGGCATCCACATATTCCACTGGCGCTCAAGGTGCAGTTGGGTATCCGTGACTTCCAGCGTGTTTAACCCGCGGTGACGTGCCAGTTACACGCAGCACTCACCACGCCAGCAACAAAAACATCAGCAATCTGTGACAGCATTTCTTCAACAACGTCATCAGGTGGCCCATTTGGACCAATGTCGCGCACCAGGTCCCGCAGGGTCTTCGTGCTTCAAACCGGATTGCCTCCTGGACTCAGGCCCCCCTGAGCCTGGTATTGCAGGACAGAGAATGGCTCTGATACGTGGAACAAGTCACACACTGATGGACAGATCATTTCTACGACAAAGGTCTGGACATGAGAACACATTCTCAGCCTTATCCTCCGTTTCTGTTGAGGAAACTGCGAGGGGTGATACTGTGTGTTTGTATTTCTTTGTGCAAGTGAGCCGATATAGCTTTGTATCGGTAACAATCTGGAACAGTGACGTGTCCTTGTTGTTTAATGGTGAGTGTGATATGTGGAATGTTACATAGCTGATTTTCAAATATTTGTGACTGGTGACCGTTTAATAAACAAAATATTCTCAGATGGCTTCTCGTGGGTCCACGAGCCATGTCTCAGACGATGGTTATTGCCGAGCATTCCAATCAAACTGTGAAGCCAGGACCCAGGTACCTTAGAGAAAAAAATGCCTTTCTTTCCGGCTGCAGAAAAGGAAGGAAACAGCAGCAGCAGCCAACAGGCATCTGCGGCCACCAGCAGGAGCGAGCAGCAAACACCACCTGCAGCTGTGAAGCCAATTCCTCATTTATTCTGTTGGCTTGATTGATGCGTATGAGAGTCGAAAGCTCACAAATATAAACTATAACAGTGGAATACAGCTTATAGAACAACAAAGGCCATCCTTTATTGCTAAGCCCTAACCTTTGATGCGTACTCTTTTGGGGCCGTGTCATTCGAGTAATTCTGCTTGTGAGTTCCCATTTGCATCTTTTATTAATTCTGCGATTTACAGCCCGGCAATAAAAGTGAACAAAATGGTAAAGCCAGAAAAAAAGCTAAATGTTTTCTGAACACAAATCGGATATAGTGGAGGAAGCTGTACTAACAAACTGACTGCACATACGGTAAAGGACATTACAATATTCACAGAAACCCTTTGTGATATTAAACAAGACCTTGATGGCCGATTGACTGATTGGCAAGTGAGTCGTGGGAACCAGCATAGTACCTGCTGGACAGGCTGGTGGGCGTTAAAAGATGAAAGTGTTAAAAAGCGTTAGGAAAAGATCCAGAGAGAGGAAGATGAGGAGAAATGTTTCCACGAGAGAGAGAGAGCATGAGAGCGAGAGAGAGATAAAAAGAGAGAGAGTAATCAAGATCTAAACCGTTCAACTTAAAAAAGCGGTGGAAGCTGACTCCATCAATAATTGTTTTAAAAAATTTAGAGTACCCAATTCATTTTTTCCAATGAAGGGGCAATTTAGCGTGGCCAATCCACCCACCCTGCACATCTTTGGGTTGTGGGGGCGAAACCCACGCAAACACGGGGAGAAGGTGCAAACTCCATACGGACAGTGACCCAGAGCCAGGATCGAACCTGGGACCTCAGCGCAGTGAAGCAGCAATGCCAACCACTGCGCCACCGTGCTGCCAGAATAACTTTGAAAGAACAGGTACTTGAGGACGAGGAAGTGGCTGGGTGGCAGAAAAAAGGTGGCAATGTGGGACTATGCAGAACTGCTCTTTCAACGGGCCAGTAGAGGGAAGATGGGCTGAATGGCCTCCTTTTGTGCCGTCGGTTTCTATTTCTAAGCTGTGATCCTGAGCCAATACGTTGGGTAACAGTGAAGCTAAACAGAGAAACACAGAGAGCGTGGCTAATGACCCAACTTCTAATTACACATTGTGTCCAGCAGAGTGACCCAGCTGTTTTATTATCTCTTATCCTTAAATATATTGTTCAGTTTTTACAAAGTGTGCCATTGGGGCTCATTCTGCATTAGACCAGCCAGAGGATACACAGCCTTGGAGATTCATGAGTTGTCCCTTGTGGCCCGTATGCAGATTCTAGTTAGATGATTAAATTGTTTCTTTTGCCTTGACAATCTGCTACTCATAATATTTTTAAATGATCTTCTTGAAACTATTAAGGATTATTAGAAAATATGAAATGCCTCGAGGAGGAAGTAAGACTGTGGAAGGGAAAGGGTGAAGTTCAGACTTTGAAATAGAATTAGCAACAGGGATGAATCTCAAGCAGCATTGAATATCAAGGTCCTCAAGATGATACATGCAACAAATTTAATTACAAAGTGAACAACAGCACTTTGTTCAGTAATACAAGCCAAAATAAACCCCGAGTCAATACTTCATTTTACAGTTTCATCGGCATGTGGAGCAGTTGCTCCAGTGAATGAAATCGCTGCGCATAGTTTCGAGTAGGTCCATGGAATGCTAGTCAAAGGAAGTGATGTCAAACCATTTATAAATGCTGATTGAGAGCCCCCATGGAATTGTGGGCTGCAATCTTCATCTTACTCTTGGTAAGACATGAAAACGATTCGCTGTAGGGTAGTAAAGATTAACCCAGGTTTGCTCACTGGGACATGAAGTGAGGGGAAAGATGTTCCAACTCAATCCTTACTAATTAGAAAACAATGGTGCATTTTAGCCTGGTCATCAATGAAGTGAAAAAGTACCTTGGAAAGACCAGATCCCCAAGGCTATGATAAGATACTGTGAGGGACCAATAATGTTTTGTTTAAAGTGGACAAAGTTTGAGACACTTGCTAAGTGGATAAAGCTGCAAGATTTTTGAACAACCAAAAGTAGACTTTACTATACAAGGTCATAAAGATAAAATAATTTACTCTTATACCCAACATTCAGTGTTAATGTGAGATACATGTGCCTTAACAGGCAAACTGTGGTCGAATACACCACACTTCACAATAAATGGTAGATGTGACCAAGACAGAGTCCACGGATTACACAACAATCCACCCAGATGTCAGTTGACACCGTGAGTCAACCAATCTCACTGCTACTCCGTCTCTTTCATGAGAGATTCCAACCTTTGGAGATCTAATCCGGACATTCTCTGCAAAAATTATCCCTCCTTGGACAGCATCAACGATGGCCCACCTCACAGGCTCCAATTCCATCCCCTGTGCAGCGTGCTCCCCATCTGCGCATACGTAAAAGCTCCTGAGGGCTTTCTGGTGTTGACGTTCCTGACCGCCTCTCGCAACATTCAGGTCAGCTGACTTTCATAACAACCACAAAATGGGAAACATGTCTCAATCCAATGTGCAGTATATTTTACAAAAATCCACGATTGGAAAAATGTTGAGCTGATATTTGCTGTGTTGCTATTTGCATCTTCTCATCAAGGCCGTGGGTTTGTGGAGCTCTGATTATCCAGTTGAATGGGACACATTCACATACATTTACAAATAGCCATATTTCGCATTCAAAGTAGCTATTTGTTTCTTTAGCAGCTAATAGCGGGACCCCTGAAGTCACGTTGCGTTTCTATGGAGTAAACCACGGCCTGGATATTTCCTGAGCGGTGAAGGAATGACACTCGGTCTTCACCTTGCTTCTCCTGTTCTCTGGGTGCAGATGTTCACCAACCAGCATTCGCTTCAGCATGGTGCCTCCTCTGAGTGGGGCAAGGCTCCTTAATCAATCAGATTGAGGAATCCTCACTGAAGTGCGTAGAGCTGAATTTATCCAATTGGGCAGGTGGGCGACATTAGCCTGAAAAGTGGGTCGGCGGCACTCATGGGTGGCTGCGATGGGCCTCCCCTCTAATGTTACAGGTGGCTGCCAATCAAGAGGTGGGGGTGGGGCAGCTCGAGTGCGGCAATGTGCAGTTATTACGATGGTGATTCCATGGCTACAGACCATGGCTGTGCGCCCTATGGAAGAGCAGAATGTCTCTGACAGCAACTTCCCGAAACCACCCGCTGCCAGTAATGCGGGCCCGATGCAGAAGAGAATCGGGTGTCAGGGGTAAAATCGGGATCTGCGCCCGCTTACGATGCTCTGGCCTCCCCCCGCTGGCGGCAGGATCGAGGTTCTCGCCAACGGGAGGAAGCAAATGGTTTGCGTCCGCTTAGCGGGCCGGGTACCAGTTTCGCCGGGTCCGTCCACGCGATTCTCCTGTCTTCCGGGCCGGGAATCACGTGGGCGCAGATTACAATCGGTATGGACAAACGTGACCCTGACGAGGTGGACCTCGTCATGGGTCAAGGGGGTAACCCCTTCAGGGTGTTCCAGCAAAAGTTCACCTGAGGGCCACCCTCCACCCCCCCAATGCCAGATATGCCCCCCACCCCCATCAAACTCCCCACAGCCCCCCTAAATAGAGGCCCCCTGAATAAGGTGTTCCACCCCCCCCCTCGCCGGCCCCTCCCCCCACACCTCCATAATAGGGGGCCCAGAGAGACTCCCTTAGTGAGGTAATTGCAGATGACAGATCTGAGGAGTTTAAACACAGGTCACAGCTTTTCTGTTTCCAGGAATGGACAGGTGGTGCTTCCTCTGTCTGAGCCAGCAGGTGTACGCCCAGGTGAGAGTTACAACAGGAATTTCTTTCACTGCCCCCGTCTGGACTGCTCTCTACCTTCCAGACAGGAATCCCTTTTCTTGAGGGTCTATGGGGCGGGCGGGGGGATTCCTTTAGTTAGGGGGTCTCGGGGAGTCCCCACCAGGGTCTGATTCGCGATGTGGGGGGGGCAGCCACGAGACCTTGCAATTGGCTGCCCACTCAAAATAACGGCCAGATAGTGGGTTCCCTGGGGAATCGCTCGCAATCCTCACCGTGCATAAATTGCGATGGCTGAGGATTGGAATTTGCTTCCAGCAATTCAACAATAGCGGGACAACATAGCCACCCAAACAGAGGACCATTTTTGCCTAGTTTGACCAATGGCCAGAGGATGTGCTTGCCATTCAATTAAGGATGGTGGGTAGGCTCTTGAAGTTGGAAGGCCAATAGTGACCGTCCAGGATGAAAGACAGAGCAGCCTGCCATTGAGATGAGGGACAGGGAGGTGACCTCCATCTTGAGGTGCTCTCTCAGCACGTTCAAAACTTTTCAAGTAAAAAATGGTCACATCTGCCAAACCACTATTGTGACTACATAGCTGTGGTGAGTTCGGGAAGAGGGCTGTAACCTCAAAGTCTTCATGACACAATCCCCCCATCACCCCACCCCCTCCTCCGCTGTGGTCTGTGACCGGGAGGCTACCTCCAAACATCTGCAGCTCTCCCAGTGATGCAGGTGGCCTGCAGGTCAGCTGTAAAACTCTAATCAATTCTTTAATTGGCCTCTGAATGACATTAACAAGCTACTTGCCTCTTGTGGGCGGGTAAATGTTGTACTCTCGATCCGACTTCCAGGAAAATAGCTCGAGGGCAGAACGACACCAGCAAACCGGCCAGCCGGTGGTGTGGAATGATGAGACTGCCTGCCTCCATCCCTGCCCAATATCGGAGTGTACAGAATGTAAAATTAAGGCTATAATGTTAGGGTTGTAGCAAACACTTGTGAGGCCACAACTAGAGTATTGTGTGCAGTTCTGGTCGCCACATTACAGGAAGGACGTTATTACTCTGGAGAGAGTACAGAGGCGGTTTACAAGAATGTTGCCAAGGCTAGAGTAGCCACGAGAAGAGACTGGATAGGTTGGGGTTATTTTCCTGGGAACAGAGAAGGCTGAGGGGTGACTTGATTGAGGTGTTCAAAGTTATGAGGGGAAGTGATAGAGTGGACAGGATAAAATTGTTTCCCTTGGCGGTGAATTCTAGAACCAGAGGACATAGATAAGTGGCAGAAGGTGTAGAGGGGACATGGGGAAGAACTTCTTTACGCAGAGGGTAGGTGGGTGTCTGGAATTCGCTGCCCGAGTTGGTGGTGGAAGCAGAGACCCTAAACTCTGTTAGAAAGTTCCTGGATCGCCACCTTCAGTGCTGTAAGCTACAGGGCGATGGACCAGGTACAGGAAGGTGGGATTGGAAAGGGCACCTGGGTGTCATCGGGCTGGCATGGACAAGGTGGGCAGGATGGCCTCTTTCTGTGCTGTAACTTTTCAATGATTCTACGATTCAATGAAAGTGGTGAGTACATTTGAAAAAGTACTTCATTGGCTCATAAGGTGCTGTGGGATGTCGAGTGGACACGAAAGGCGCTATATAACTGCAACCTTTCCTTTTTTCAAAAAGGTTATGCAACTAGTCGACTAATGAAACCCAAAGGCTCCTCACCCACAAACTGTAGCAACATTCTACCCCTTGGCACAGTCGTACCAACAGGCTAGGAACTGGAACCAACAGGAAAGGATGAGTTAGGAGGCACGTTTGACAGCGATACGTTTTTCATGTATTCCACAGTTAAGTCATGGACACGAGATCCCAGTGGCGCTGGCTAACACTTGCTCCTCATCTCATCTTATTCTATTTCAATCCAGCCAGCCAGTGTTCCGGACTATAGGGGTTGCCTTCCTTTTAAATCGCTTAGATTCCCATCTCAGAAAAGTCGACAAACGTAACTGGTCGCAACTCCGCTGCGTCAAAAGGTAAAGGGGCTGTCACATTTGCAACGGTAAAATGTGCGCAGATCTGAAGGAAAGCGGGACCTGTATTCAATTAATTACCGCATCAAGCTAGCAAACCTGTTCAATTAAAGTTGCAATGGATTGCGGCAACGGTGTCCGTGCAGTCACACAGTCAGACCTGCTTTTGCAGAGAGTCGACCAAGACCATTAACATCAATGGAAAAAATATTTCCACTTGTGGCAAAAAGCAAAACTGGAGGACATCAATAAGAGACAGGCACCGGGAAATCAAACAGGGAATTCCGAAGAAACCTTTTCACCCAGAGAGTGGTGGCAATGTGGAACCTGCTACCATGGGAAGTCGTTGAGACGAACAGGATGCACGCAATTAAGGGGAGGTTGGAAAAAAGTTTGGGGGAGAAGGGAATAGCGGGATCTGCTGAGAGGGTTAGATGAGGAAGGACAGGAGGCAATGTGAAGGGGCCATAAACACAGGCCCGGACTGGTTGTGCCAAATGGTTTTTGTGCACCGCATGCAATTCCGTGCATTGAGGTTTATCGGTCTGAACTCGAAACGCTTCAGATCAATTCTTGAAATGGCTTAGTGGTTATGTCACTGAATGTAGAAGTCTGGGCTAATGACCTGGAGACAGGAGTTCAAATCCCACCACAGCAGCTGGGCGATTTTCAATGCTGTTAATTTGAAATTTTTAAAAATCTAGTTTCCGTAATTGTGCCCATGTAAACCACCAGATTGTAAGAAAATAAGGAATAGGTGTAGGCCACATGTCCTCTTGAACTTACTCCACTATTCAATAAGATCATGGCTGATCTTTGACCTCAGCTCCACTTTCCTGCCGAGCCCCATGTTGCTTAAGGCCAAACTTCAATCGATCTCTGTCCTGGATAAACTCATTATCTGAGCAATCACAGTTCTCTGGGGTGGACAATTCCGAAGATTTGCTAACCTCTAAGTGAAGAAATATCTCCTCACCTTAGTCCTAAATGACGGCTAAGACTATATCCCCTAGTTCTATACTCACCAGTCAGCAGATGGAGTTACTCGGTATCCACCCTGTCAATGCCCCCAACATTCTCGCGTTTTAATGAGATCACCTCACATTTTCCTAAACTCCAGAGAATGCCGGCCCATTCTACTGAACATCTCGTCATCGGACTTCTCTCTTTTCCCGGGAATCAATCCAGCCAATTTACATAAATTCAGGAGACAAAAAACGTGCTTCACATTAACAAGGGCACAACGAGAACGTTTTTGTCTTTGGCAATAAGCTTTTAGGACAACGCTGTAAATTGGCACGAGCCAGCTGTGTCTCTGGACGGTATTATTAAAAGCTAATATTGGGATGGTTAATCCACATGGCTGGTCTCAACACAAATAAAGAGTAGTTTTGTGGGACAGAGCTCCCAGAAATCTCAGAGTCAGCGTTTCAGGACAATTAGTGTTACATCCCAGCCTTACATGTAGCTTTTGACATGGTTTGATTGATCCATAGGCTGGGCCAATAACCAACAGTTCCTTCAAATTGTTATCGTATCCACCTATACAGAGACCATCCTAAATAATTTGTTGCTGGTTTGTATTTGCGTCTGACATGTCCAAAGAAAGATGGCACATTGCGACTGAGGAATCTGGTGCAGGCTTACGTGAACTCATGCACGAAATGGCAGGAAGGTTTGCCAACACTACCACGAGGAAACGGACAGTGAATGGACACAGCTTCAATAACTGTGGTTCAATGACTCACAATCCATACAACCATTGAATAGTTATGGCACAGAAGGGGGTCATTTTGTTTCTGTATCGGCTCTCCATAGTCCCATTCCCACCTCCAAGCCTTCACTTTATCCCCCACCGCCCTGCAAATCATTTCTCAATCCAAGTTCCTCTCATCCCTGGTTTCTACCTCCTCAATCATGCCCTCGACTTCTGGCTTCCCTGCCTTCCTCTTCTTGGTTTCCATCCTTCACCACCTGGGGTTCTCAGAGTTTCTTACACAGCAGTTGCTGGCACAACACCTTGAACAAAGATACACGGGGACTCAGCCTTCATCAACTGAATTAACTAAAATTTGCAACCAACTGAACCACAGCTGACACACCGAAAGAGCGAGATAATGATGAGCCCATATGTTATGTATCTGGGAAGACAGTCCTGCGGGTTCTGCATCATGTGATGTGTAGTGCACAGTGGCACAGGGGTGGCATGGTAGCACAGTGGTTAGCACTGCTGCTTCACAGTGCCAGGGACCCAGGTTCGATTCCCGGCTTGGGTCACTGTCTGTGCGGAGCCAGCACGTTCTCCCCGTGTCTGCGTGGGTTTCCTCCGGCTGCCCCGGTTTCCGCCCACAGTCCAAAGATGTGCAGGTTAGGTGGATTGGTCATGATAAATTGCCCTGAGTGTCCAAAGGTTAGGCGGAGTTACGGAGATGGGGGCGGCGGAGTGGGCCTGGGTAGAGTGCTCCTTCGGAGGGTCGGTGCACACTTGATGGGCTGAATGGCCTCCTTCTGCACTGTAGGTGTTTTATGATTCGATGTAGGGCGGCACGGTGGCACAGTGGTTAGCACTGCTGCCTCACAGTGCCAGGGACCCGGGTTCAATAAGCTTCCTTTAAAGTTTTGAGTTTAGTTCGTTTACAGGGGCGGTTAGTTAATTTGTTCATTAATGTATTGCTTTATTTGGTATACTCAATATACCAGCTTAATAAGACTTCAATGACCGGAGAGTTATGGCCCTTCCCCGGCACGTGTTGGTCAAGGGGTTGTAAAGTTGTGTGCCATGGCAACGACCTTGTCCCCATCACTAATCCACCTTGCCTGTGGCTCTAGTAGGAGCAAGGGAGATGGCAGTGGCTCTCTTGCTCTGAGCCAATTGAGGCATGTAATGGGCAGATTAATGGCCTCTAAAGTGCCTCCACCCATCGCAACTGGGGTTTTAACCCCTGCAGCGGGGGAGGCTGGCACCGAGTGACCAGGCTGTTCGGTAAAATCTGGCAGAGCGTAGCCAGTCGAGGTGGGTTGTCTTCTTTTTTGGCACCCTGTGTCCATCCAAATCCCCCACAATATTAATTCCCCCTCCTCCAAGTTGTCACCTCCCCCACCCCCCACCACCCTGATGATCCCAGCCCAACCACCTTGCCAGAACCTGCCAGCCTGACCCTGGTGAGACCATGGACTTCATAGGCTGCTCATTGTTGGGGATAGCCTGCCGTCCTAGGAGTGGCCATCACTACCGGTTTCACTGCTGGGACAAGAGAGTCGGCGGTCATTCGATTGGCCAGCAGCTCTCAGAGGTGTGACTTCCCCCCTGATGGACGATTTGATGGCTGAGGGGCGAGCCGACCAGGCGAGTCGGGCTTGTCCCCAACATTTGTGACAGGAGGGCAGAGACCCAGATATAAACATCAGCTTATTGTGTGCAGTGTAGGGCTCCACACACAACAGGATTCAATTCAAACTTTGCAGAGAAGGTATTGTCATGATAGGCACTCATGCACATAATGAGATACAGACAGGCAGTGACAGACACCCAGTACAGCCAATCAACACACAGGACAGAACACAACCAATCACCAGGCAGAACACTAGAGGGTGGTCTCCCACTATAAAACACACGAGGCATCAGCACTCTGCCTCTTTCCACTGGTGACAACTGTAGTGACAGTCAGGGTGTATATATCAGTTAGCACCTTCTACACGTGGCTCAGAGCTAGTCTGGTCTAGTTAGTTATAGTAAGCACGCTTAGATTAGTAGAGTGTCAAACCCACAGCGAACTATGTGCACTGCTTAACAAGTTCAATAAAGCGTATTGAACCAACACACAGTTTGGAGTCTACTTTCAAGTACAACTGCATCCAGTTGCAGTCCGTATCACCCCAGGGTGATTAACACGACAGGTATAATAAGATTTGTCTATATCTCTGGATTGTCTACGTCTATCAGGAAATGGAAGAAAACAGCAGAATCTACATCGAGCACCAATATCTCCCCAATGCAGGAAATCCTACCCCAATATTTCAAACAATGTTTCGCTCCCTGGAGTGTGTGGAAAGCCATCACACCATCTGATTCATGTCCCTGAGGAAGAACTTGATGCCATCTCCAAATGAATGACACGTCAGACCCCAATGCCAAGATTCACAGCCACGAGGTGCCAAAACATCCACGTGCTGTGTATTCATCATATAACATATCACTGGAGTTGGAATTTGTTAAACGCTGTAACACAATTTCAGGGACAATCACATACATCACACAAGCTTTCCTCTCCAAGTTTTAGCCGCAAGTCACATCAGAAGATTGGGTTACAATTTTGTCATGCAGCAACACAAGTGTTATTTGAAATTGATGGAGTGCGCAGAAAACACACCCGTGTGTACTAGCCATGTAATGGCAGGAATAGCAATGAACTGGCCCAGAATACCCTGGAGGAGGCATTTCATGAGTTAGTTAGGCATTTCCCTCAGTGTTTGGCTGAAATTGCATTGCTTGCTTTAGTAAAAGCGAAGGGTGTCAGACAGGTAAGCAAAGAAGACATTTATTGATAATGAATACTATTTACAAAGGGGCCTGGTTGAACCTCACTGGGTCCTCTCTCTCTCTCTGTCGCTTGGTTCCTATCTGGCCGATTTTATATACAACATGGTATCAGTCCCACAGTTAACTCCTCGAGCCACACGGGGGAAACGATCAACCCAACCCCCGTGTTCTGTGCAGGTTATACTTGCAAACTGGCGGAAACTCCGAGCGGACAATGTTGCAGCAAGGGTGACAGAGCATCGGGAGCTTGGATAATAATGGCGATAATGGTGGCACCTACTCTCTAGGTCCTTAACCCATGAGGTTTAGAGATGGAGAAAGACAAAGGAATGATGGACGAGCTTGAGATAGAGTGAATTAGAGTCAAATCAGTAACAGAAGGAAAGATAGATAGAGAGAGAGAGAGATACGTTTTTAAAAATTAATTTATGGGATGTGGGCATCGCTGGTTAGGCCAGCATTTATTGCCCATCCCCAGTTGCCCTTGGAAAGGTGGTGGTGAGCTACCTCTTGAACCGCTGCAGTCCCTGTGGTGTAGGTACACCCACAGTGATGTTAGGGAGGAAGTTACTGGATGTTGCCCCAACGACAGTGAAGGAACGGTGATATATTTCCAACTCAGGATGGTGAGTGACTCGGAAGGAAACCTCCAGGTGTTGGGGTTCCCAGGTATCTGCTGCCCTTGCCCTTCTAGATGGTAGTGGTCATGGGTTTGGGAAGGTGTTGTCTAAGGAAGTGCAGTGCGTCATGTAGATGGTACGCATGGCTGCCACTGTTCCTCGATGGTGGAGGATTGAATGTTTGAGGAAGGGGGAGCATTCAGCGGACTGCTTTGTCCTGGATGGTGTCGAGCTTCTTGAGTGTTGTTGGAGCTGCACTCATCCAGGCAAGTGGGGAGTATTACATTACACTCCTGACTTGCGTCTTGTAGATGGTGGAAAGACTTTGGGGGTCAGGAGGTGAGTTACCCGCTGCAGGATTCCTAGCCTTTGACCAGCCCTGGAAACCACAGTATTGATGTGGCTAGTCCAGTTCAGTTTCTGATCAGTGGTAACCCCTAGGATGTTGATTGTGGGGGATTCAGTGATGGTAATGCCATTGAATGTCAAGGGGTGGTGGTTAGATCCTCCCTTGTTGGAGATGGTCATTTCCTGGCACTTGTGTGTCGCAAATGTAACTTGCCGCTTGTCAGCCGAGCCTGGATATTGTCCAGTTCTTGCTGCATTTGAACATGGACTGCTTCATTATCTGAGGAGTCACAGATGGTGCTGAACATTGTGCAGTCATCCGCAAACATCCCCAATTCCGACCTTTTGATGGAAGGGAGGTCATTGATGAAGCAGCTGAAGATGTTTGGGCCCAGGACACTAATCTGAGGAACACCTGCAGTGATGCCCTGGAGCTGAGTTGATTGACCTCCAACCACCACAACCATCTTCCTTTGTGCCGGGTCTGACTCCAACCAGCGGAGAGTTTCCCCCCTGATTCTCATTGACTCCAGTTTAGCTCGGGCTCCTTGATGCCACACTCGGTCAAATGCTGCCTTGATGTCAAGGATGGTGACAGGAAGAAAAAGATTAATAAGAAAATTAAATTGCTTCAATTGATACTCCACCGTTCCCACTGTTCCCTCTCTGGGCCAGAGAGATTGAGTGGCTTTGCAGGCTCATAAATCTCATCATTAAAAGGGCACTTACGCAAATTTAGTTGGCAAGTAAAGTGCAAAGGCAGCAAGTGCATGAAACAGATTGGGGATTGATGGCGAGCTGCTATTTTCATGAGGCAGGTTCAATTGAGACATTCAAGAGGGAATTGGATTATTATCTGAAAAGGAAGAATGTGCAGGGCTAGGGGGGAGAAAACAGGGGAGTGGCACTAAGTAAACTACTCCTTCAGAGAGCCAGTACAGACATGACCGGCCGAATAGTCTCCTTTTGTGCTGTAACCATTCTTTGATTCTATAACAATCGCCGATGCAATTAGTCCACAACGCTTGGTGATCCACAGCTCATGGGGTACCTCTCCCTGACTACAGGCTTCTGGACGACTGACACAGTAACAACATTAAAACTCCCATTATCTGGATAACAGGTTCTGTCCTCAGTTGGGAAAAATCGGAAAGACAGGTTTGTCCGAACAAACTTTCTGACTTGGGAACGGAACTGCTGTCAGTGGGCCGGTGGGCCCTCCATTCTGATATGAGTCCTCTGCTGGTTGCCAGCACAATATATAGAGCACGCTCGAATCCGTCACCTTTTGATTTGGGTAGGGACGCAAGCCCATTGTCAGATCTAATTCTATTTCCCGTACCGGCCTCCCCGGAACAGGCGCCGGAATGTGGCGACTAGGGGCTTTTCACAGTAACTTCGTTGAAGCCTACTCGTGACAAGCGATTATTATTATTTCTAATAATCCCACTATCTTTGCCTCACTTTTTTCAAATGGCTCTTTCCGGACAGAGGATTTTGTGTACATCGCTGTAGCCGTGCCATCAGTTGTACACAGCTCGTCACTTGTGTAACATGGACATCGAACCTTTTTTTTGACTCCTCCCCAGAAGGCAAACCACACGGTTTCCTTTGAAATGAAATATTGAGCAGGTTGGTGGTTGGATTTTGACTTTATTCAAGGTCGGTGAATGCAATTAGATTGGGTCTCAGGTACTGTATACTGAGCAATCTGTACTTGCTAAATAATATAATTTATCTCTCCTTTAAAACAGTATTTCCGTGGACCATTAATGAACTCCGATCATAGCTTCCCGTGATAATGTAGTGTCAGAAGATCACATTTTGCATGGGATATAATATAGGTGATTAACAAAGGTTCCAAACTGTCCTGCATTGGCAGGATGCCATTGCATTAGGTTTTGCAAATAATACGTCAGTATTGCCTTTCTTGATGTGAGGAGAAAAATCATGTGGAGCTGCATAATGTATGGTCTCACTAAATCAGCAACCAGGCCGCCTCGCATCAGCCTTAAGTCAAGGACAAATGGAAAACAAATGTGCTCAGCCAACAGGATGCTTTGGAGATATGACAGATGGCCAATCTTCTTTAGGTTTAATGCTAATCTGCCTTTCCCAGCACTGAATCAGCAGCCTCACAATCCAGGTACAAAACGCTAGCGTTAATTATGAATCAGGACAGCAACTGGGAAAGGACAAAGCACTCTGCATTCTACCACTGACGTTATTTACAAACAATAAACTGGCCTTGATCACTGCTGAGCTATTGATTCAAACAACTGAGGAAAGCAGTAGATTGCTATCAAACCGGAATGTAATACTTTACATAATACCTTCTTCGAAGCCGATCACTAGAAAGCAAGAACATTTCATTACTAGAAACTGTTGGGGGGGGGGGGGGGGGGGGATATTGGAGTCAACATTTCAGGACATGATAATGCACTTTGACAAAATTGCAACCGAGAACATTATAAACGGAGGGTTTTTTCCACTAAATTCCCTCAAGTATAGTTCAAAAAATTATGCATTTTTTTGTTGTGCCTGGCCTTTGTCAATTACACGTTGACAAAAGCACAACAACAGTGTCTTCAAATAGAATAGGCGAACATTACACAGCATGAAACCAGGCAGGTACACCGAGGGGGTCACTGGGAGAGGTACACTGAGGGGTCACTGGGAGAGGTACACTGAGGGTCACTGGGACAGGTACACTGAGGGGTCACTGGGAGAGGTACACTGAGGGTCACTGGGACAGGTACACTGAGGGGTCACTGGGACAAGTACATCGAGGGGTCACTGGGACAGGTACGCTGAGGGTCACTGGGACAGGTACACTGAGGGTCACTGGGACAGGTACGCTGAGGGGTCACTGGGACAAGTACATCGAGGGGTCACTGGGACAGGTACACCGAGGGGTCACTGAGAGGTCACTGGGACAGGTACATTGAGGGGTCACTGAAACAGGTACACTGAGAGGTCACTGGGACAGGTACACCGAGGGGTCACCTGGGCAGGTACACCGAGAGGTCACTGGGAGAGGTACACTGAGGGGTCACTGGGACAAGTACATCGAGGGGTCACTGAGACAGGTACACCGAGGGGTCACTGGGACAGGTACACCGAGGGGTCACCTGGGCAGGTACACCAAGGGGTCACTGGGACAGGTACACCGAGGGGTCACTGAGACAGGTACACCGAGGGGTCACCTGGGCAGGTAAACTGAGGGGTCACCTGGGCAGGTACACTGAGGGGGTCACTGGGACAGGTACACTGAGGGGTCACTGAGACAGGTATTCCGAGGGGTCACTGGGAGAGGTACACTGAGGGGTCACTGAGACAGGTACACCGAGGGGTCACCGGGACAGGTACACTGAGGGGGTCACTGGGACAGGTACACTGAGGGGTCACTGAGACAGGTACACTGAGGGGGTCACTGGGACAGGTACACTGAGGGGTCTCTGGGAAAGGTACACTGAGGGGTCACTGGTACTGGTACACCGAGGGGTCACTGAGACAGGTACACTGAGGGGTCACTGAGACAGGTACACTGAGGGGTCACTGAGACAGGTACACTGAGGGGTCACTGAGACAGTTACACCGAGGGGTCACTGGGACAGGTACACTGAGGGGTCACTGGGACAGGTATTCCGAGGGGTCACTGGGAGAGGTACACTGAGGGGTCACTGATACAGGTACACCGAGGGGTCACCGGGACAGGTATTCCGAGGGGTCACTGGGAGAGGTACACTGAGGGGTCACTGAGACAGGTACACCGAGGGGTCACCGGGACAGGTACACTGAGGGGGTCACTGGGACAGGTACACTGAGGGGTCACTGAGACAGGTACACTGAGGGGGTCACTGGGACAGGTACACTGAGGGGTCAGTGGGACAGGCACACTTAGGGGGGTCACTGGGACAGGTACACTGAGGGGTCACTGGGAAAGGTATTCCGAAGGGTCACTGGGACAGGTACACTGAGGGGTCACTGGGACAGGTACACTGAGGGGTCACTGAGACAGGTACACTGAGGGGTCACTGAGACAGGTACACTGAGGGGTCACTGAGACAGGTATACTGAGTGGTCACTGGGACAGGTACACTGAGGGGTCACTGGGACAGGTACACTGAGGGGTCACTGGGACAGGTACACTGAGGGGTCACTGGGACAGGTACACTGAGGGGTCGCTGGGACAGGTGCACTGAGGGGTCACTGGGACAGGTACACTGAGGGGTCACTGAGACAGGTATACTGAGTGGTCACTGGGACAGGTACACTGAGGGGTCACTGGGACAGGTACACTGAGGGGTCACTGGGACAGGTACACTGAGGGGTCACTGGGACAGGTGCACTGAGGGGTCACTGGGACAGGTACACTGAGGGGCCACTGAGACAGGTACACTGAGGGGTCACTGAGACAGGTACACTGAGGGGTCACTGAGACAGGTACACTGAGGGGTCACTGGGACAAGTACACTGAGGGGTCACTGGGACAGGTACACTGAGGGGTCACTGGGACAGGTACACTGAGGGGTCACTGAGACAGGTACACTGAGGGGTCACTGAGACAGGTACACTGAGGGGTCACTGGGACAAGTACACTGAGGGGTCACGGTGACAGGTACACTGAGGGGTCATTGGGACAGGTACACTGAGGGGTCACTGGGACAGGTACACTGAGGGGTCATTGGGACAGGGACACTGAGTGGTCACTGAGACAGGTACACTGAGGGGTCACTGGGACAGGTACACTGAGGGGTCACTGGGACAGGTACACTGAGGGGTCATTGGGACAGGTACACTGAGGGGTCACTGGGACAGGTACATTGAGGGGCCACTGAGACAGGGACACTGAGTGGTCACTGAGACAGGTACACTGAGGGGTCACTGAGACAGGTATACTGAGGGGTCACTGGGACAGGTACACTGAGGGGTCACTGGGACAGGTACACTGAGGGGTCACTGGGACAGGTACACTGAGGGGTCACTGAGACAGGTACACTGAGGGGTCACTGAGACAGGTACACTGAGGGGTCACTGAGACAGTTACACCGAGGGGTCACTGGGACAGGTACACTGAGGGGTCACTGGGACAGGTATTCCGAGGGGTCACTGGGAGAGGTACACTGAGGGGTCACTGATACAGGTACACCGAGGGGTCACCAGGACAGGTATTCCGAGGGGTCACTGGGAGAGGTACACTGAGGGGTCACTGAGACAGGTACACCGAGGGGTCACCGGGACAGGTACACTGAGGGGGTCACTGGGACAGGTACACTGAGGGGTCACTGAGACAGGTACACTGAGGGGGTCACTGGGACAGGTACACTGAGGGGCCTCTGGGAAAGGTACACTGAGGGGTCACTGGGACAGGCACACTGAGGGGTCACTGGGACAGGTACACTGAGGGGTCACTGGGACAGGTACACTGAGGGGTCGCTGGGACAGGTGCACTGAGGGGTCACTGGGACAGGTACACTGAGGGGCCACTGAGACAGGTACACTGAGGGGTCACTGAGACAGGTACACTGAGGGGTCACTGAGACAGGTACACTGAGGGGTCACTGGGACAAGTACACTGAGGGGTCACTGGGACAGGTACACTGAGGGGTCATTGGGATAGGTACACTGAGGTGTCACTGGGACAGGTACACTGAGGGGTCACTGAGACAGGTACACTGAGGGGTCACTGAGACAGGTACACTGAGGGGTCACTGGGACAAGTACACTGAGGGGTCACGGTGACAGGTACACTGAGGGGTCATTGGGACAGGTACACTGAGGGGTCACTGGGACAGGTACACTGAGGGGTCATTGGGACAGGTACACTGAGGGGCCACTGAGACAGGGACACTGAGTGGTCACTGAGACAGGTACACTGAGGGGTCACTGAGACAGGTACACTGAGGGGTCACTGGGACAAGTACACTGAGGGGTCACTGGGACAGGTACACTGAGGGGTCACTGGGACAGGTACACTGAGGGGTCACTGAGACAGGTACACTGAGGGGTCATTGGGACAGGTACACTGAGGGGTCACTGGGACAGGTACACTGAGGGGTCATTGGGACAGGGACACTGAGTGGTCACTGAGACAGGTACACTGAGGGGTCACTGAGACAGGTACACTGAGGGGTCATTGGGACAGGTACACTGAGGGGTCACTGGGACAGGTACACTGAGGGGTCATTGGGACAGGGACACTGAGTGGTCACTGAGACAGGGACACTGAGTGGTCACTGAGACAGGTACACTGAGGGGTCACTGGGACAGGTACACTGAAGGGTCACTGGTACAGGTACACTGAGGGGTCACTGGGACAGGCACACTGAGGGGTCACTGGGACAGGTACACTGAGGGGTCATTGGGACAGGGACACTGAGTGGTCACTGAGACAGGTACACTGAGGGGTCATTGGGACAGGTACACTGAGGGGTCACTGAGACAGGTACACTGAGGGGTCATTGGGACAGGTACACTGAGGGGTCACTGGGACAGGTACACTGAGGGGTCATTGGGACAGGGACACTGAGTGGTCACTGAGACAGGGACACTGAGTGGTCACTGAGACAGGTACACTGAGGGGTCATTGGGACAGGTACACTGAGGGGTCACTGGTACAGGTACACTGAGGGGTCTCTGGGACAGGTACACTGAGGGGTCACTGGGACAGGCACACTGAGGGGTCACTGGGACAGTTACAACGGTGCTTAGCAAAGCAGGTATATGAGGAGTTACTATGGTAATGTTAAGTGGAACAGTTCCTAGACAAGACCAGATAACCGCCTCACAATAAAGGAAATGAATGGCTTTGCTAATATTTCACTCAGTTTTTTTAACCAGCCATTAAATGCATATAAATCTTGTCATTAAAAGTGTACTTATGCAAATTTAGTGCCGATTAAGGTGAAAAGGCAGCGACTGCATGAAAGACATTGAGAGGCTGATGGCGACCCCACTGTTTTCATGAGGCAGGTTCAATTGAGGCATTCGAGAGGTGATTGGATGATATGTCTGAAAAGGACGAATGTGCCGGATTATGGGGTAAAGTTGGAGGCGGCACAAGGTGAATTATTGCTTCAGAGAGGCAGCTACAGACACACCTGAGATCCAATCAAGAACCAAAAGGGAAATAACAAGAGAGAGAGGATAAAAGGATTGATTTAATAGATTTTTGTTAACCAAGGGTTTTTAAAGAATCTGAGGCAAAGGTGAATAGATAATAATAATCTTTATTATTGTCACAAGTAGGCTTACATTAACACTGCAATGAATTTACTGTGAAAATTCCCGTGTCGCCACACTCGGGCCCCTGTTCGGGTACACAGAGGGAGAATTCAGAATGTCCAAATTACACAACAGCACATCTTTGGACTGTGGGAGGAAACCGGAGCACCCGGAGGAAATCCACGCAGACACAGGGAGAACGTACAGATTCCGCACAGACAGTGACCCAAGCTGGGAATTGAACCTGGGACCCTGGAGCTGTGAAGCAATTGTGCTACCCACTGTGCTACCGTGTCGCCCTAGGATAGACATAGGTCAAAGATCAACCATGATCTCATTGAATGGTGGAACAGACTGAAAGACTGTCTACTCCTGTTCCTATGTTTCTCGAGACTGAAAAAGATGTTTCCTTGATTCGCTACCACTTAATATAATTTATTGTCATTTACAACCTAACAACCATAGCCATTAACCTGGATATTGCCAAACGTTCAAATGCCGCATGTGCTAATTACTGTGTGCAAACAGCAATTAGTGATAGGAAATAGATGGCATTGTGTTCAAATGATAACTCAATCATAGATGAAGCAACCACTCATCTTAAAAGAAAATGATGGCTTGTTATAAAAAAAAGGGCAAAAGTTATTGAAAATTGTATTTAATAGTATCAGGAAGGATAGCAACTCAATGTTTTGCTAGGATTATATACGGTAATGGATTATAAATTAGAATTTCAGGAATTATTTGCAGCTTTTTTCCTTGTTTCCCTGCAGCTTTTAAACTTCTAATTCTCCAGTCAGTGCCAGTAAAATAATTGGTGTAAACTGAACTCGCCGGGCAGAGATGCTAACTCATCTCCACTCTCTGCACCATCCTGAGCCAATGATATCTCTTCATTACGGCCACTGGGGCGGCACGGTGGCACAGTGGGTAGCATTGGGCCCCAGGTTCAATTCCCGGCTGGGTTGCTGTCTGTGCGGAGTCTGCACGTTCTCCCCGTGTCTGCGTGGGTTTCCTCCGGGTGCTCCAGGTTTCCTCCCACTGGTCCCAAAAGACGTGCTTGTTATGTAATTAGGACATTCTGAATTCTCCCTCTGTGTACCCGAACAGGTCCCGGAATGTGGCGACTAGGGGCATTTCACAGTAACTTCATTGCAGTGTTTATGTAAGCCGACTTGTAGCAATAAAGATTATTATTATTACTATTACAATTGAGAAATGTCCTTTTATTGAAACGAAGCATCAACAGCTGATTGGCCCGACATTCTTTTGCGAAAGCTTTTTCTTCAAACTTCCTTGGAGACAATGGTCAAGGTTACAGGGATAAGGCAAGGGGTTGGGACTTTGCAGAGAGCCAGTGTAGACTTGGATGGGCCAAATAGTCTCCTTGTGCACTGTAAAGGACGTGCTATTCCTTGTGACCCTTTTGACATCCTGAAGGTTCGGGAACTGGCTTTTCCAAAGAAAAGACTGATCATCTCGGTTCACCTTTCTCCTGTTGCCCAACCCTGCAGATCATGGCCAAGAACCTCACTGATTCATTTTGTACCATCACGGAGGGTGATTTTCACATCTTCCCCTCGGGACTACAATCAGATCTTTAAATGTGGTGGAATCTGTCCTGGGTCTCTTCCTGCTGATAAAAGTCTCTCTCTATCCACTTGAAAGTCCTGGAATAATCAATAATCGCTGCATAATTTTTGAAACATCCGTCCCACTCGTTAATCTTATCGTTAAAAAAGAAAGACATACATTTACGTAGCAATCTCAGAATGCCAAAAACGATGAAACACTTTTGAAATGTAGTCAGTGTTGTAGTGTAGGAAAGGAGACGGTCAATATGCACACAAGAACAGAGGAACACAGGAATATGGCCTGCCAGCCTGCTCCCTCATACAATAGGATGACGAGTTTCAACTCCAGGGCTCCAGGACTCGGGCAAGTGCACAGTGTCAAGAAAGCCTGTCAGGAAAACCCGAGAAATTGTAATATTTTCTGTTGTTAATATTCTTGGTCATATTTTTACACTGTTGAGGTACGAGGGAGTTAATTGAAGCAAGGGAGAGAGTGACTGAGTGAACCTAATATGTAGGCCGATATGGTAATGTGTCTACCAGGGTTTCAAACAGAAACTTAGCCAAGGTCATTTCATAAGGAGGGTTATAGAACAGGAATAGATTTGAATGGGCTGTTGCGAGTCAAAGGGGAAGATATGCAAGGTGTGAAAGGAAGGTGCCGTAGGTAAAGTGCGGGTAAAGTACATTTAATTTTCTTTTAAATCCTAAAAGCTAAAGGAAAGAGATGAAGTTAATGCTATGATTCTAATTAATCCTGGGAGCTAGCCGTTCTAAGAGACTGAGTGAGACAATGGGGGAGGTGAAAGGGAGAGAACATATTTAAGGAGATACTGAAACCTTTGAAAGGAGCGGTTTTGGATCTCACAAGACAGCAGGAATCACTGGTCAAACTCCCAGAAGGCAATACAAACTAAGCCAGAACTAAAAAGTCAACGGTTGTTAACCTCAGAGAGAACCCTATGAGACAATTAAAGGTGCTGTGTGCTAACGGTAACTGGACTTTTATAGATCTTAAAGTCTCTAAGGTGTTCCTGAACCAACGGGAAAGGTTAGATTTGAAGTTAATTAAATTAAAATTGATGGTAATAGTTTTAAAGTATTGTTAATGCGTGAAACCATTGTCTTACTTAAGTACAATTCTATTTTAGTTGATTAGGTTTCCTATTTCTTAATAAATATTTACTTTACTATAAAATCATCTCAAGAAGTCAGGGACATCATTTCTGGATTGATAAACCTCTCCTCATTCTGTACAAATTGCAAGCACAAAGGTGAGGGCAGTTGTTTCAAGTTTCACTTCTGTTATTTAAACAGTTATGCCCCTAACAACAGCAAGCTTCCACAAATATAACAGTGGTAATGACCAGATAATCTGTTTTAGTGAAGCTGATTAAGGGACAAATATTGAACAGGAGCACTAGCGATACCTCACATGGTCTTCTATGCAACGGTGCCTCATGATCCTTCAGGTCTACCTGAGGGGAGCAAACAAGGCCCTTCAGTTAATGTACCGCCCTGAAAAAGTGCAGGAAGGTAGCGGCATAATGTCATTGGACTGGTAATCCAGGGAGACCTGGGTTGGAATCCCACCATGGCAGATGGTGAGATTTGAATCCAAAAATAACAAATCTGGAATTAAAAGTCTAAGGATGATCGCAAAAACATTGTCGATCATCGTAAAAGGCCATCTGGTTCACCAATGCTCTTTAGGGAAAGAAATCTGCCGTCCTTACTTGGTCTGGCCTAGACGTGACTCCAGACCCACAGCAACGTGGTTGACTCTGAATTGGCCCAGCAAGCCACTCCGTTCCAGGGCAATTAGGGATGGTGAATAAATTCTGGTCCAGACAATGAATGCCCGCATCCCATGAATTCTATTTTTAAATTTCCTCACTTCTGCCTAGACTGTCAGCCTTGTGCTCAAATCTTTGGAGGGGACTGAAATCCACAACCTTCAGACTGAGAGACAGGAGCACTACCCACTGAGTCACAATGCATTAAGCATCTCTGGAGCTCTGCTCCTCAACACAGTGTGACTCAACACTCACTGCTTTAGATATCTCTGGCAATACTAAATCAGTTCATCTTACATTAGCGGATATCCTCCTGTGGCATTGTTCATAGCTCGTGCAGAGCTGGCAAGCCGAAGGACTGCGCACACAGCAGATAGGGAAATGTCCGAATGCATGAGTTCCTATCACTATGTCCGCACTGAGCAAGAGGCACAAAATAACCTCATGACACACGGTTAGTAAAAGCCTAAAATCATACTTTATGAGCAAATTTTCTTTCAGAGCTCCACAAGACCATCAATGTAAGAGGGCCCAGACCATGTGTGAAGTCCTCCCAAATCCTCATTCATGTATAAAGTCTACTTATCCCAGAAAGGCTCTCATGGGCATTTGGGATGAAGTTGAGGCCTGTACCCCAAAGATGAGGGGGCCACCAATTTATTTTGGAATGGACCGAAGTGGGCCTCCTTTGCATCTCAGCACTTACCAACCACTTTTGAAGGCAGGAGATTAATCATTCCCCATCCACTCACCATCACTAACCACCGCCCCTTTCCCAACCATGGTTCATCAAATACCACCATTGTTCCCTTCGTATTCAAGAAGTTCAAATGCACCTCTTTACTACTCTGGTTTTATTATAAATGTAAGAATTGCAAGGGTTAATGAAATGTATAATTCAACCACTAGAGGGAGCTAGATGTACAGGTATATAAGACATTGATGCTAAGCCTCAGGGAGGAGAGCACAGTACGAAGTCTTACAACACCAGGTTAAAGTCCAACAGGTTTGTTTCGATGTCACTAGCTTTCGGAGCGCTGCTCCTTCCTCAGGTGAATGAAGAGGTCTGTTCCAGAAACACATATATGGACAAATTCAAAGATGCCAAACAATGCTAGGAATGCGAGCATTAGCAGGTGATTAAATCTTTACAGATCCAGAGATGGGGTAACCCCAGGTTAAAGAGGTGTGAATTGTCTCAAGCCAGGACAGTTGGTAGGATTTTGCAGGCCAGATGGTGGGGGATGAATGTAATGTGACATGAATCCCAGGTCCCGGTTGAGGCCGCACTCATGTGTGCGGAACTTGGCTATAAGTTTCTGCTCGGCGATTCTGCGTTGTCGCGGGTCCTGAAGGCCGCCTTGGAGAACCTCCTCCACATCAGGGAGGAGAGGTTGAGGAGAGGGCTAGAGAGCAGACTGAAGGAAAGATAGTGTGAGTGAGAGCAGGTCATAGTTAATGGTATAGTGTAGAGATTAGTAGTAGATGCGCGTAGATTATATGTTTATGATCGAGGAGTACATGTTGAATCCAAATTAGTAATGTTAATAAATTTATAGCTTTGTTCAAGTTAAAGCTATTTTATGGTCTTTGTAAACACTATGCCAACCATCCTGAATTTAACAACACAAAGAACACCGCAACTCCCAAAGATTGTATGTTCTTTTCCTGCCTGTAAGAACTTTGGCAGGATCCATGTTGGAATTCTGCGGCAAATGATAGTCAATGCAACGGCGATGTTCTTTGGGATATTTTTGGGATACATATCTCTCCCTCTCAAATCCTTAGTAGCTGTTATGTTTCCTCAAGCAGGCACAGTTTGACACCTAACATTGTGGGACACATTTAAGCTACTTTACATGAGAATCATACAAGGTTCATACTTTTGAATGTAAAAATCAAAACTTATCAATCAGGTGCTGGGAACAGGTTAACAATGCAGAACGCTGCAACAGCGAGAAATCAAAACAGTTTCAAGTTCTTCATTAAACTTAATTACCTTCCCCATCAATATTCGGAAAGGTCTCCCTAGCCTTGCATGTTAGTATGATTGAAGAGTGACAAGCATTTTACTTCCTGACTTTTGGCAGTGTCCCAGAATGTTATTTTCTTGGATTCAACCAGACTTGGAATTAAACAATTAATCAACGCAGACGTACCAGGCAACCAAAGAATCTGTTTCCTTGACAATCCCCCTCCAACTCCACCTCCCCATCCCCCCCGATCTTCACGCAGATTAGCTTACTGTCTGAAAGTGCAAGTGCCAATGATACACCACCATGTGCACCATTTACCAGAGTGATGCTGATATACCAGCAACATTTCAAAGTTTCTCTGTTAATTCCCCCACAGCAAAGCTTGGAACGGAATGGATTTTGTTTCTCAGTATTATGGGCCAGGGTTTAGAAACTCCAAAGTGCATTATGAAGCTCACCTGACCGATAACTTTGATGTTGAATGTGGCTAGGATGAGCACAAGAGCCTTCACTTCAGCTGTGATTCATCAGACTTCCTCGGCACTTTTATTTTTTAAAAGTTTATTCTAAGAATGTAGTTAACATATCTAAAATGCTTATCAAGAATTTGGTATCAATTCCAAACATGGAAAAACACATAACAGCTACAGTAATTTATGTATATAGCTTTCAATGGATCTCCCTTCGTAGCTGTTCCAATTCAATACAAAATCCAATAAACCAAAACCCTTACAAGGGCGCGGCCCAGCACACCGTATTCTCACTTGAATGGGACTGGTCCTTTCCCTGAGATCCAGCCTCCAACCAGCAGATTCAAAACTCCTTCTGGAAAACAGCTCTATCTTTAAAGTTACCAAGGCAGTTTGCCCCACGCAATGCGTTTTCAGTTCCCTGGCACAGCTTTAAAATAAAAAGAGAAAACAGGGAAACACTGCTCCTCTTCTGAATCCGAAAGCAACAAACCAAAACTGAAACCCAAAACACTAAGCCCCCTCTCACCTGACAGCCCAGCTCCACCCACAAATGACATCACTGAAGCCATGCTACAAGCCATGTGGTCAAACAAAATCTTTCTTGAAGGGACACTCATATGACATCAGGAACGCTAGAAATTTGGACCTCCAATGCCAACCCATGGCCAACCATGCAAAACAGGAAGATACACTTTCTGATACCTGAAACCGCTCGTCTTTCTCTCTGAGATGCCAACCAACCTTCTGACGAACTCTATTTCAAATTTCCCACATTTACCTTGTTTGTTTTGATGATGAATCCAGGCACTTCTCAGTTTCTATTGTCTCTCTCTGCTGAGTGAATTAAACTGGGTTAGACTAATGGATGGAGTTGTTAACTCCTCTCTTGTGTTGCCAAGCTTTTAATGGGATAGTCAGGCTGATTCTCAGATTGGTATTTATCCAGCTGAGAGTCGCGAAGTCTGGATAGTTGGGCGTTGAGGAGATGGATCCTTCCCCAGAGAGCCCTGGACACTGGGTCATCGAATTTATTCAAGGCAGAATTTTGATAGACAAGAGAGTCGAGAGTTATGGGGGTAGGTAGACGGCAAAGTGGAGCCAAGACCACAACAGACCAGCCATGTTTGTCATGGTTGGCAAATCAGGCTCGAGGGGCTTATTGGCTCCTAAATCCTTGGCTCCCATGGATCGCACTCAGTTTCAGGAACCACAAACACTTTTGAGGTTCGCGCATGAAGATTGACTATGATGCAGCAACCATTGGTGACTGCGGAATGGTACGCGACCAGCTGACACGACTTTCTGAGAAGAATTTTTAATCAAGGAAATTGGGTGAAAAACAGAACCCAACAAAATTGGAGACATTTTAATAGACATATCACAAAAGAATAGATGGTAAACACAACCTAGGAAGTGTTAGCTTATCCAAACCATACTGTTTAATAGGAAAGACATGACAGAGCTAAATGAGATAAGGCCATTCAATTCAATCTTTGAACACACCATGTACAATTTGCAATATTATGGACTGTCCAATTGAATCTGTTGAGGTAAGTGAGCAGCCACAGGCAAAACCTCCAGGATGACAAATCTCCAGCAGAATCTGTCACTGACACTCTAAGTTAATCAATCAAAAACTCCAGGATTTCAATCCCACATTACAACAGGCATGGATTATTCAACAGTGATTAGCTGCATTCTGCAGCTGAAGCTCATATAGACTCAGTCGGACATGAAAACCGAGACTGTTTGGAATATTTGATTATCTTTAAGGTGTAAAGGAAGAGGTGCCCTTGTGAAAAACATCTCCAATACGTGTATCAAATTTCTCCATATGTAATGAGTGTTAATAGCAGTGCAGAAAAGTAGATGGTGCAACCATCTAACGCACAAACAGCAATGACCATTAATCTAGTGCCATCGAACTGTACGAGGAACAGTGATTGCAACACGAGGAGGACTATCTGATAGTCTTCATATCATAACATCCCTCTGAGCTCACCAAAATAGATTGGTCCTCGATTTAATATCTTATCCTAACTAGTGTACACAACGTCAGTCTAGTTCATGTCCTGGAGTGGGGCTTTAATTCAACAACCTTTGGTTGGAAGTGTTACCAGCAGATTCTGCTAAGTTATACTTATCCACGTAAATGTCAACCTTGTTCCTCAGCACGTATGAGGCAGATTTCAGATTTCCAGCATCTGCCATACTGTACTTTGTCTTTGTGCTGAGATATTAGTCAGGCTCTCTTTTAAAGCAGATAATTGCTTTTTGATGGCACTATACAATTCTTCTAATTTCTAGTCTCGTTGAAGGCTTCCTATTCTTGTCCTTGTTTTCACTTACTCTGTAATTATAATGTCAATCATATACTCTCTGTATACATTTACATTAGCTGTACCTACTAACATTTTAAAGACCTCTCTCGATTGATTGTCCTCCAGTGTTATTATTGGGAAGAGAGGTATTGCTGACAAGGTCAGCATCACTAGTCGCCTTTGAGAAGTGAATGCTGAGCCACCTTCTTGAGCTGATAGACCCCATGACCCTGGTTTTCGCTCGGGCAGTGTGGGTCTCTGCTGTGACCAAAATCCTGGAAATAGATGGATATTCTAATTCTGCCCCAAACACAGTATTTCCTATTTTTGAGGAGGTAGGACTAATTACTGGCTGGGATTCGCGCATGTGAATTCTTAGAGACAGCTAGCCATTTAAATCACCAGCTGCCTCCAGTGATGTGGGATTTTGGTTGGTCAGGAGTATGAAACCTGGAGCGTGTAAATTAGACGAGGTAAGAGGAAGCCTGCACATGATGATTTATTTGGATAGCTGGGTTACCCCTTTGGAGACATAAGGTACTCCTTTAGATATCGTTACTGGGACATCTATTAGAGAGGTAAGGCATCCTTTATGATTGTTAAGAGTAAACATGATTGTGCATAACGAGTACATAAACTAATTGGAACTGTTGAAGCTATCAACAAGCTGTCAAGGAACTGTCAAAGCTGTCACAAAACTGTCAAGTTGTCAATGAACATTCAAGCTGTCAAAATCTATGCAACTTTAAAGGAACTGTCAAAGTTGTCAAAGATTGATCAAGTTGTCGAGGAACTGTCAAAGAACTGTCAAATTATACCAGGTCAGTTGGCATGGAGGGAGAAAGGGTGGTAGCTGGGAGGCATGGGTTTTCACCAGTTGTCACTAAGTTGGCATGGGGAAATAAATGACCATGGGGATGTAGGGGGCCGAGGTGGTGGGTAGATGGGCATGGGTTGGCATCAGGGTTATGAGAGGCCATGGTGGGTGTGTGGGTGGGGGGGGGGTAGATTGGTATGGATGGTGCATGGGGAGTTTGTGGAGGTGAGAGTTGTAAGGGATGTTTTTTGATTTATTTTTTAAAAATACCTTAAACCAAGTTCTGGAGCACAGGGGCAGGTCTTCCGCACAGCCCACCCCCACACCCAGCAATCTCGATTTGCATTGGCTTCCAATGCGGCACATGCCCCCCCCCCCCCTCCCCCGCCCACATAAAAATCCCAACAGTGGATGGCCATTTTTAAAGATCAGCTACACAGAGCCTGGAATTCTCCCATCTCTGTGCACCTAATCCCAGAGAGAAATTGTGAGCCCATGTGCTGCAGGTACTCCCACAATGCTGTTAGGGAGGACATTCAGGAATTTTGATCCAATGATAATGCAGGTACTGTATGCATGTCTAAGTCAGAATGGGAGATAGTGAACACTGCAGGTGGGGGGGGGGGGGGGCGGGGGGGGGAGAGTATACTTTGGGCAGTTGATGAAGTACTTGGTCCTAGATATGGTAATTATTATTTGACTATTGATTTAGCCGCCACCATCCAGAGAAGTGGAGAGTATCTTATCACATGCCTATCTTTGAGCTACTAAGGAATCTCTGGGGAGTAGAAGGTGAGCCACGTGGCACCGATATTGAGTGTCTGATCTGCTCAAGCAGCCAGGGCATTTACATGGCTGGTTCAATAGAGTTTCTGGTCCATGGCAACCCCCAGGATGTTGATGATGAGGAGATTCAACATTGGTAATACCGTGGAGAGGTAGTTAAACTTGCTTGTTGGAGATGACTTCAAGAACTTGTACGGTACAAATGTTACTTGCCACTTATTTACTCAAGATTAGGTGCGATTCAGAGCTCACTGCATGTTGGCACGTAAAGTTTCATTATCTGAGGAACTGAGAATAGAACTGACAACTGACTACTGACCTTATAATGGAGGGAGAGTCATTGGTGAAGCAGCTTACCATAGTTGGTCCTAGAACATGGCTCTGAGCAACTTTTACCATTGGAGAGATTCCTCCATGACCCTATTAAGGTTAAAGAAGGCACCTTGATGTCACATTTGGCCAATGCTGCCTTGATGTCAAGGGCAATCACTTCCACCTCTGGAATTCAGTTCTTTTGTCCATGTTTAGGATACAGTGAGTTGTAGGGCACGGTTTAATGGTCACGTTGCACCCAAAAAGCAGCTTGCCACGGCGCAGTGTGGCCAATAAAAGCGGGGAGACCCTGCTCCTGGGATCTACCCAGCTCACAACGCCTCGCAAGATCATGTTGGATGCTGCGATGGGCCAGTGTCTAGCAAATCTGCATATTAGAGCGAGACAGCTAGTCTCACTTTAATGTGCAGATTCCCGAGTTAACCGAGGTGTGGGATCTATCTCCCTCGCCTCGGAGACCTCGGGCGAGAACCGTTCAGTTCCAGATTCCTCAAACGGGAGCCAAACGGAACGACACTCATAGAATCATAGAAGTTTACAGCATGGAAACAGGCCCTTCGGCCCAACCAGTCCATGCCGCCCAGTTTTTACCATTAAGCTAGTCCCAGTTGCCCGCACTTGGCCCATAACCCTCTATACCCATCATGGGCATTTCCCAAGGGGATCTTAGGCCCCAAGGTGAATGCCCTTTGGGCAGAGTGGCACACTGACACTGCTGGTGCCACCATGGCACTGCCAGCCTGGGACACTGGCAGTGGCACTGCCAGGTTGGCAGTGCCAGTGTGCCACCCTGCCCAAAGGGCATGCGCGCGCTCACTATGAGACTTTGCGTCCGTGGAGTCAAATAATCGTCAAAGCAGCTAAATTGGTGAGCAGGTTTCTGGTGAGTATCATATGACGTTGTTATTGATTATTCCTTTCTCCACTGCCCTGATTTTGGTGTACTGGGAAAAATTGGGCAATTTTCCACCTTGTTGGGGAGGCGCCAATGTTGGAGCTGTACTTGAACGACTTGGGCAAGTATAACCTCCAATTAAAAGAAGTTCAATAATGTGAATCATCACATCAAATTGCTTTTGTTTTGAACTGAACCTTCAGCATTTCATCAATGTCACGTTGATGGCATGATGTTGAATGAACACTGTACATGGTGATCCATGCCTGTGTACTAATGAGTTATATAAGGTTAAAGTGACCTTCTTCAACATCTTCGGAAATAAAGCCACATGCCAGTACATGATTAGAGGTGCAATGATTTCAGTGAATGCTCAGCAACTATGTCCAACTCTTTTTCTCCTTTGCCAATAGACACCCATCTATCGGAAACTGAATTTCCTGTTGCAAAGAGCAGTTTATCCACAGCTGTTGATGCGACGACACCAAGCTCTCAGCTGCAAAGAAACCCCAAACAAGGCCATCACTCATATTTCATTAACGGAATCAGGATTGGGCAGAAACGCAAATTTCCAAAACTGGTAAACGGCTTGCTCTCAGTACAATAGTCAGAACTGAAAATAAGGGGGCAGCGTGGTGGCGCAGTGGTTAGCATTGCTGCCTCACGGCGCCGAGGTCCCAGGTTCGATTCCGGCTCTGGGTCGCTGACCGTGAGGAGTTTGCACATTCTCCCCGTGTCTGCGTGGGTTTCGTCCCCACAACCGAAAGATGTGCAGGGTGGGCGCATTGGCCATAATAAATTGTCCCTTAATTGTGAAAAATGAATTAGGAATTAAAAAAAATTTTTTTAAAGAACTGAAAATAAAGCAGCTATCCGTCATGCAGTGTTGTTCTCTATTGAGCAGATAATAGCCAGAGAACATGGAAATATACTCTGATCATTCTAGAGCAAAATTGTTTGGTGAAGCTCGATCTTGTCTTCCCAACAGAAGTGCTCGGAATTTGGACTTGGAAGAAAGGTGGACAGTTGGTTCGGCTGACAAAGTAATTGTTAGACGATAAGACATAGGAGTGGAAGTAAGGCCATTCAGCCCATCGAATCCACTCCACCATTCAATCATGGCTGATTTCAACTCTATTTACCCGTTCTCTCTCCATAGCCCTTAATTCCTCGAGAAATCAAGAATTTATCAACTTCTGTCTTAAAGACACTCAACGTCCCGGCCTCCACCGCCCTCTGTGGCAATGAATTCCACAGACCCACCACTCTCTGGCTGAAGAAATTTCTCCTCGTCTCTGTTCTAAAGTGACTCCCTTTTATTCTAAGGCTGTGCCCCCGGGTCCTAGTCTCCCCTGCTAATGGAAACAACTTCCCTACATCCACCCTATCTAAGCCATTCATTATCTTGTAAGTTTCTATTAGATCTCCCCTCAACCTCCTAAACTCCAATGAATATAATCCCAGCATCCTCAGACGTTCATCGTATGTTAGGCCTACCATTCCTGGGATCATCCGTGTGAATCTCCGCTGGACCCGCTCCAGTGCCAGTATGTTCTTCCTGAGGTGTGGGGCCCAAAATCTATCTGAAAGATGACTGGTGTGCAATCATACCATGTGTTTATAAATGTCCTGTAGCAAGAACTTAACTGTTACTAATAACCCGTACCAGCCTCCCCGAACAGGCGCCGGAATTTGGCGACTAGGGGCTTTTCACAGTAACTTAATTTGAAGCCTACTTGTGACAATAAGCGATTTTCATTTTCATTTCATTTCACAAGGAGAATCCCATCAGTTACCCCTGCCCGCCCACACCCCTCCCAGATGGTTGAGCACAAAGGGGAGATAATGCCCCATGAAAAGAGAGACAGCAGGGTAACGACATTAGTGAACACAAGCCCTCTTACCCCCCCCCCAGAAGATTTATAGGTATTCAAAAATGACAAAAGGACCAAAGCGCCTTTCATTTTCCGACAAGTGGAAGGGAAACAATTTTCTTTTTTTGCCTTGAGTCTATATAGAGATGTGTCTATTACACGATGAGCCATTGAGGAAGGCTTTCACTGTTCTGTTTACGTCTGTTAGCATGTTTGTGTGTATACATGTGTGTGACCGTGTGTGTGTATACGCATACACGTGTGATTGTGCGAGTAAAATCAAACCTGAAGGAAAACGATATTAGAGAAGGTTGGGTTTAGCAGTCACAGAAATACGTCATCCTGAGAACCAGGTGAGATATTGAACGCGAATAAATGGAAGTGAAACAAATCCTGTTCCGGGTATGTTCAGCGGGGTGTTTCCCGGCATTGGAGCGCTGAGAATGATCCCACTATTGAACGGGACTCTGCTTCATTTATGGGCATTGGCGAGGAACTCCCCACTGACGCTGCACTTCGGCTCAGCTCATCAGTGCAGGAGGAGATCGGGGCGCCTTTTTTAAACGCTGCCCCAATCTCTGGACCCCGCACCGTAACCTCCGGACCCCGCTCCAACACCCCAACCTACCAATTAGGGGGTCCTCAAGCTCCCCATGCCCCACTCCATAAAGGTAGGGCACCTCGGGGCCCGTTCCCCAACATGGACAAGATGACACCTGTGCATCATGGCATTGTTAGGGTGCCCACCTGGCACTGCCAGGGTGCCAGGCTGGAAGGGCCGTGATGTTAGGGTGGCATCGGGACTACCAGGGTACCGCCCTGCCAGAGCCCGACCTCCTGGGGGCCCCTGATCGCCTGTGAGACTCTCCCAAAGTACTCGTACACCTGTTCCACGTTTGTGGAAACCAGGGACTCCGAGGCGAGGAGTTAGGTCCCGCGCCTTGGGTAACTCTGGCACGAACATATTTAACGAGTTTAACTAATCTGGATTTATTGAGGGCGTGATCCAGATCGCAAGGCAGCGCGAGATCTCGTTGGAGGCCTCTCGCAAGATTTACCGGCCTTGTAATGTTTCGAGTTGGCTGGGACGAGGCCATTAGATCGTGCCCATTGTAGACAAAGTCTCTACTAGCCATTTTGAGTGTTAAGAGATCAAAGCAGGAGATGGAACCTTTAATCATCAGGATATGGAGATATTATAATCTTTTCTTAACATTAATTATTTGAACCTATCTTGTTTACATTTTCCAATTGGCATTATTTTACCCTATTTATTTTAGGGAACACTGACTGAAGAACCCAAGTTTAAATACTTCTAAAGAAGCAAGAGAGAGAGAGAGAGAGACATGAGAGAATTCATGATCATTCTTACTAATTTTTTTAAAAAAAATTTACGGGATGTGGGCGTCGCTGGTCAGGCCGGCATTTATTGCCCATCCCCAGTTGCCCTTCAGTAGGTGGTGATGAGCTACCTTCTTGAACCGCTGCAGTCCTTCAGGTGTAGGTACACCCACTGTGCAGTTAGGGAGGGAGTTCCAGGGTTTTGCCCCAGCGACAGTGAAGGAACGGCCAGTATATTTCCAAGTCGGGGCGGTGAGTGACTCGGAGGGGAACCTCCAGGTGGCGGTGTCCCCAGGTATCTGCTGCTGATTTTTAAAAGGGGAACTGGGGCCACCCACTTTAGAAAAAGAGGTGAAACCCATTGTGCATCCATAAACTGATGGAACATCGGGAAGAAACCACCATTAAATCACAAAGAACAAAACAGCAAAGGAACAGGCCCTTCGGCCCTCCCAGCCTGCACCGATCACGTGTCCTATCTAGACCAACCGCCTGTATCCTTCTATACCCCGTCTGTTCATGTGTCTATCCAGATAAGTCTTAAAGGTCGCTAACGTGTCTGCCTCAACCACCTCACGTGGCCGTGCATTCCAGGCCACCACCACCCTCTGTGTAAAAAACGTCCTCCGCACATTCTCAATTGAACCTATCACCCCTCACCTTGAATTTGTGCCCCCTTGTAATTGTCATTTTCGCCCTGGGAAATAGCCTCCAACTGTTCACCCTATCTATACCGCTCATAATTTTATAAACTTCTATCAGGTCGCCCCTCAGCCTCCGTCTCTCTAGGGAGAACAATCCCAGTTTATTCAATCTCTCCTCATAGCTAATACCCTCCATACCAGGCAACATCCTGGTAAACCTTTTCTGTACTCTCTCCAAAGCCCCCACGTCCTTCTGGTAGTACGTGATGCACGATCAATGACCACTAAAGCGAGGTTGTAGTCCAACTGAAGGCTTTAATAAGCTAGGTGTTTCCCCCAGCAGCTCAGGTACAGAATGAAGGCTGCTGGGGCAGCACGGGCTCTTATACCCCGCCTAGCAGGGCGGAGCTACCATCCAGCTTGACCAATAGGAAGCATACAATTTCTACCAATGGTGTTCCAGCATTACCAGGTACCGTAATACCTCTACTACCACAGTGCAGTGACCAGAATTGGACACAGTATTCCAAATGTGGCCTAACCAACGTTCTATATAATTGTAACATAATGTTTGAGCTTTTATAGTCTATACCCCGTCCTATGAAGGCAAGCATGCCATATGCTTTCTTTACCACCATTTCCACCTGTGCTGCCACTTTTAAGGATCTGTGGACCTGCTCACCTAGATCTCTCTGTGTCTCTATGCTCCTGATTTATTTTATAGCTCCCACCTGAATTGGATCGACTAAAATGAATCACCTTGCATTTTTCCGTGTTAAATTCCATCTGCCATTTTTCTGCCCAATTTTGCAGCCTATCTATATCCTGTTGTCTTCTCTGACAATCTTCATCACTATCTGCAACTCCTGTGATCTTAGTATCATCCGCAAACTTACTAATCAGACCCGCTACGTTTTTTTCCAAGTCATTTATATATATTACAAAGAGCAGAGATCCCAGAACTGATCCCTGCGGAACACCACTAGTTACAAACCTGCATTCGGGCAAACATCCTTCCACTGCTACCCTCTGTCTTACAGATTTCATAGATTTCATAGAATATACAGTGCAGAAGGAGGTCATTCGGCCCATCGAGTCTGCACTAGCTCTTGGAAAGAGAACCCTACCCAAGGCCAACACCTCCACTCTATCCCCATAACCCAGTAACCCCACCCAACTCTAAGGGCAATTTTGGACACTAAGGGCAATTTACCATGGCCAATCCACCTAACCCGCACATCTTTGGACAGTGGGAGGAAACCGGAGCACCCGGAGGAAACCCACGCACACATGAGGAGAACGTGCAGACTCCGCACAGACAGTGACCCAAGCCGGGAATCGAACCTGGGACCCTGGAGTTGTGAAGCAATTGTGCTAATCACCATGCTATGGCAAAGCCACTTCTGGATCCATTCAGCTAGTTCACCCCTGACCCCATGTGATCTAATATTTTGCACCAACCTGCCATGAGGGACCTTATCTTTTTTTAAAAAAATATATTTATTAAAGTTTTTTAACACAATTTTTCTCCCTTACAAACAATAACCCCCCCCCCCCCCGAGGGACCTTATCAAATGCTTTACTAAAGTCCATGTAGACAACATCCACAGGCTTTCACTTGTCAATCATTTTTGTCACCTCCTCAAAAAACTCAATCAAATTAGTGAGACATGACCTCCCTCGTACAAAACCATATTGTTAATAAGACCATTCACTTCCAAATGTGCATAGATCCTATCCCTGATAATCTTTTCCAACAATTTCACTACGACTGACGTCAAGCTCATTGGCCTATAATTACCAGATTATCCTTGCAACCTTTCATAAATAACGGTACAACATTGGCTATCCTCCAATCCTCTGGGGCCTCACCTGTGGCCAATGAGGACACAAAGATTTCCGTCAGAGGCCCAGCGATCTCATCTCTTGCCTCCCTCAGTAATCTGGGATAGATGCCACCTGGCCCTGGGGATTTGTCTACCTTAATGCTTTTTAACACACCTAACATATCCTCCCTTGTAATAATAACCTATTCTAAAGTGTTTACACATCCCTCTGAGACACCACCAATCAGCATGTCCCTCTCATTCGTGAATACTGATGCAAACTGCTCATTAAGGACCTCACCTACTTCCTCTGGTTCTATACATAACTTCCCTCCTTTGTCCTTGAGTGGGCCAACTCTTTCTCTAGCTACCCTCTTGATCCTTAATCCAGTCTGCCAAGGACATTTCGTGACCCTCTTTTTGCCCTCCTAACTTTCTGCTTGAGATCTTTTCCGCTTTCCTTGTATTCCTCAAGTGCTTTATCTAGTTTTAGTTGCCTGTACCTCACGTATGCATCTTTTTTCCTTTTGATAATATTCTCAATTTCCCTGGTCATCCATGGTTCCCAAATCCTGCCTTTCCTGTCCTTCCTTTTTACCGGCACACGCCTGTCCTGCTCCTTAAAAGACTCCCACATGCCAAATGTGGATTAACCCTCAAACAGCCACTCCCAAACAGCCTCCAAATCCTGCCTAATCTGGTTGTAGTTAGCAATTTAGCACCTTAACCTCAGGCCAACACTCGTCCTTTTCCACGCGTATCCGAAAGCTTACGGAATTGTGGTCACCGTTCGCCACATGTTCTCCCACTACAACGTTGATGACCTGGCCAGGCTTGTTCCCTAGTACTAGGTTCAATGTAGACCCCTCTCTAGCCGGACTATCCACATATTGTTCCAAAAAACATTCTTGGACACACTTAACAAATTCCTCACCATCCGGACCCCGAGCCCTAAGGGATTTCCAGTCAATAGGAGGAACCCACTACAACAACCCTACTTTTTCTACATCTATCCAGAATCTGCCTACATATCTGTTCCTCAACTTCCCGTGGGCCGTTGGGAGGTCTGTAGTACACCCCCATCATAGTGACATAGTGACCCCACATCTACAGGCTGAAGACTGCATCACGATGAGGACCACACCCCTACTGTGTCTCCTTGATACTGCACCTTGTCTTCTTAAAGGGATGGAAACTCTTCAGAGAATTCTTCCAGTTCAAAGTAATCATCATCCCCCCTCCCTGTCAATTGCTGCTTGAAAAGACAGAATAAATTTACCAAATGCAATTACCTGTAGTGGAATCCTGTTGATTTTGTGGTTTTACAGTATGTCTCTGTTTTGAACCCACCCACTAGTTCTTCCATATCAACATGCGTTTTTAGGGGGTTTGGGCTGTGGGTCTTAAAACAAAATCTTACTCGCTGACATTTCTCCTGAATTTAGTCAACAATTATGTTTCATTAACTTTACACAGCGACATCGATAACCCCTGCAGCTGCTCCACAATTTCATTTCCAGACTTTATACATCTGCTTGATTACTGATGACTCTTTAGACTACAGATCATGGGGGGGGATTCTCCGACCCCCCGCCGGGTCGGAGAATCGCTGGGGGTCGGCATAAATCCCGCCCCCGCCGCCCGCCGAATTCTCCGAAGGGTGAAAAGTCGGCGGGGCGTCAATCGCGCCGCCCGCCTCGGAGAATGGCAGGGGCGGGAGCGAGACAATGGACTCCGGGACTGCCCATATTCTCCCGGCCGGATGGGCCAAAGTCCACGGGTCACGTCGGCGTAAATCAAAACACCTTTTTAATGGCGTCAACCAGCGCTGATGGCTAACGCCGTCCAGCGCGGAGGTCGGTCACGGCCTGGGGGGTGGCCGCAGGAGAGGTGATGGCGTGGCGGCAGTCTGTCTGTGTGGGGGAGAGGTGTAGGTGTGTGTGCGGCGGAGGGGGGGTGGGGTGGGGTGGGGTGGACATCGGGGGAGTGCCGGGGACGGGGGGTGAGTGCCAGGGACGGGGTGGTGAGTGCCGGGGACGGGGGGTTGGTGAGTGCCGGTGATGGGGAGGTGAGTGCCGGGGATGGAGGGGTGAGTGCCGGGGACAGGGGGGGTCAGTGCCAGGGACGGGGGGGGGGGGGGGGTTGACTGCTGGGGACGGGGGAGTGAGTGCCGGGGATGGGGGAGTGAGTGCCGGGGACGGGGGTGAGGTTAGTGCCGGGAACGGGGGGGGTGAGTGCTGGGGACGGGGGGGGGGGGGGTGTGAATCCCAGGGACGGGGGGGGGAGGGGGTGAGTTGGGGACGGGGACGGGGGGGTGAGTGCCAGGGACGGGGGGATGAGTGCCGGGGACGGGGGGGGTGAGTGCCGGGGACGGGGGGGTGAGTGCTGGGGATGGGGGGATGAGTGCCGGGGACGGGGCGATGTGTGCCGGGGGGGGGGGGATGAGTGCCGGGGATGGGGCGATGGGTGCCGGGGACGGGGCGATGGGTGCCGGGGGGGGGGATGAGTGCCGGGGATGGGGCGATGGGTGCCGGGGACGGGGCGATGGGTGCCGGGGACGGGGCGATGGGTGCCGGGGACGGGGCGATGGGTGCTGGGTATGGGGGGATGAGTGCCGGGGACGGGGGGATGGGTGCCGGGGGGGGGGGTGAGTGCCGGGGACGGGGGGGGAGATTAGTGCCGGGAACGGGGGGGTGAGTGCTGGGGACGGGGGGGTTGAATCCCAGGGACGGGGGGAGGAGGGGTGAGTTGGGGGGGGGGGGTGAGTGGCAGGGACGGGGGGGTGAGTGCCGGGGGGGGGGGGTGAGTGCCAGGGATGGGGGGTGGTGAGTGCCGGGGACGGGGTGTGAGTGCTGGGGACGGGGGGATGGGTGCCGGGGACGGGGGGGGGGTGAGTGCCGGGGACGGGGGGATGGGTGCCGGGGGGGGGGGGGAATGGGTGCCGGGGACGGGGGGGTGAATGCCAGGCACGGGGGGGGGGGGGGTGAGTGCCGGGGACGGGGGGGGGTGAGTGCCGGGGACGGGGGGGTGAGTGCCGGGTACGGGGGGATGAGTGCTGGGGACGGGGGGGTGAGTGTCGGGGACGGGGGGGGGGTGAGTGCCGGGGACGGGGGGATGGGTGCCGGGGGGGGGGATGGGTGCCGGGGACGGGGGGGTGAATGCCAGGCACGGGGGGGGGGGGTGAGTGCCGGGGACGGGGGGGGGGTGAGTGCCGGGGACGGGGGGGGGGGGGTGGGTGCCGGGGACGGGGGGATGAGTGCTGGGGACGGGGGGGTGAGTGTCGGGGACGGGGGGGGGGGTGAGTGCCGGGGGGGGGGGATGGGTGCCGGGGGGGGGGGGGGTGAGTGCCAGGTACGGGGGGGTGAGTGCCGGGTATGCGGGGAAGAATGCCGGGGACGGGCGAGGTGAGTGCCGGGGATGGGGGGATGGGTGCCGGGGGGGGAGGGGGGGATGGGTGCCGGGGACGGGGGGGGGTGGTGAGTGCCGGGGACAGAGGGGCGAGTGCCGGGTATGCGGGGATGAATGCTGGGGATGGGGGGGTGAGTGCCGGGGACGGAGGGTTGAGTGCCGGGGGGGGGGGGGGTGAGTGCCGGGGACGGGGACAGGTGTGTTCCGGGTATGGGGGGGTGAGTGCCGGGGACGGGGGGGGTGAGTGCCGGGGACGGGGGGGGGTGAGTGCCGGGGATGGGGGGATGAGTGCCGGGGACGGGGGGGGTGAGTGCCGGGGGGGGGGGGGGTGAGTCCCGGGGCCGGGGGGGGGGTGAGTGCCTGGTTCGGGGGGGTGAGTGCCGGGGACGGGGGGATGAGTGCCGGGTACGGGGGGATGAGTGCCGGGGGGGGGGGGGGGGGGGGGGGGTGAGTGCCGGGTATGGGGGGATGATTGCTGGGGACGGGGGGATGAGTGCCGGGTACGGGGGGGTGAGGGCCAGCCTGGTTGCCCGAGCCGTGGGCTTCTCTGCCATGGCCATGTTTCCCATGGTCCAGGGTGCGATCGATGGGATGCACGTCGCCGTGCGGCGAGCTGCAGATAACAGGGCCGTGTTCACCAATAGGAAGGGGACCTATTCCATGAACATCCAGGTGATCTGCGATCACCGCATGATTATTCTGCACGTCTGCGCCCGTTACCCAGGAAGTGTGCATGACTCATAAGTGTTGTCGAGGTCTTACATCCCCGGCATGCATGAGGGACGCCACCCCCGACTGAGGGGCTGGTTGCTGGGCGGGGGGTTAGCCGTTGCGGTCGTGGCTGATGACGCCTATACGGCGGCCACAGAATGACGCGGAGAACAGCTCCAATGATGCCCATGCAGCGACAAGGGGTGTGATAGAGAGGTGCATTGGCGTGCTCAAAATGCGTTTCAGGTGCCTGGACATCTCTGGGGGCGCCCTCCAGTATCGGTCAGATAGGGTCGGCCGCATCATTGTGGTGTGCTGCGTCCTGCACAACATAGCCCAGCAGAGGGGCGATGTGCCGCAGGCAGAGGAGGGCGGAGTGGAGGAGCAGCAGGAAGAGGCGCAGTCCTCCCCAGATGAGGGGGATGGGGGCAATAGTCAGGGCAGACGGGCTAGACATGGGCGGGTGGCTGTCCACCGTTACCGGCTGGGCCAGCGGGCACGGGACAGACTGATAGCCGCCCGCTTCACTGACTAGATGGGCGTGGGAATCGGGTAGTATGGCCACATACCGCACATCATGGCAACACCCGAACACCCTCACCCCCCCCCACCCATCCACCCATTCAGCACCCTCACCACCCCCCCCAACCACACCCACCCCACCCGCATGCACACCACCCCTCCATTGCAGATCCACCTGCGGCACGATGGCCGGGCTCTCAAGGGCGCCGGTGGAAGCGTGTCTATTGCAGGCCATGGAGGATGATGACAACCCGCCCTGCGATGAGCTCCTGGCTCCACATCGTTGGACGATGTCTGACCCATGGCCACAGTACCACCATCCACCCAGACCATCCCTGCATGCGGCTGTGACACTGCAGCGCACGGTCCCGTCCTCTGCCCGGGGGGATGGTGAGCGCGGCCCAGGGGGAAGGGGGCAGACTCACCTGAGGCCGACGTAAGACCACCCCTCACACACACACTGGCGCCCAACATACATGACACGCCCGCACGCTTCGGACAGAGCACAAAGGCAGCTTCTGTAGGTGTTAAAGTGATTTTAATGACTTCCGGGTGCGGCGATGACCAGCTGAGTCGCACATTTCGGCAGCTCCCTGTGAAACGGACTTTTGGGCTCTTGATAGGAGCCCCAACGGCAATTTTAACGGCTGAAAACACCGTGCGGTAAACCAGAAGGGTGTTCCCCCTGGACACGGATGGAAAAAGGAGAGGAAAGTGGCCGGATTGCAGCGGATCCTTTGGAACAACGGCAAGGAAGGCAAGCAGAAACCAAGATGGCGTCGGAAGGTGGCAGTTTCATATGGGGCCCTGAACAACAAGAGTTTTTGAAACGCTGCGTGGAGGAGATAAAAAAGGAAATGAAGAAAGAGCTGTTGGCCCCGATATTACAGGCGATTGAAGGGCTGAAAGAGGAACAAAAGACCCAGGAGCAGGAGCTTCGGGTCGTGAAGGCGAAAGCAGCAGAGAATGAAAACGACATACAGGGCCTGGTGGTGAAGTCGGAGTTACAGGAGGCACACCAGAAACGATCTGTGGAGAGGTTGGAGGCACTGGAAAATAACGCAAGGAGGAACAACTTGAGGATTCTTGGCCTTCCTGAAGGTGTGGAGGGGGCGGACGTCGGGGCATATGTGAGCACGATGCTGCACTCGTTAATGGGAGTGGAGGCCCCGACGGGTCCGTTGGAGGTGGAGGAAGCATACCGAGTTATGGTGCGAGGACCGAGAGCAGGAGAAGCTCCCAGAGCCATAGTGGTGAGATTTCTCCGTTTTAAGGATAGAGAAATGGTCCTTAG
Source organism: Scyliorhinus torazame (assembly GCF_047496885.1). Taxonomy (NCBI): domain Eukaryota; kingdom Metazoa; phylum Chordata; class Chondrichthyes; order Carcharhiniformes; family Scyliorhinidae; genus Scyliorhinus; species Scyliorhinus torazame. The sequence continues at coordinate 7,052,894 of NC_092719.1, forward strand.
ATGGGCGAAGAAAACTCGGTGTAGTAAATGGGAGAACGCGGTGATCCGCGTCTATCAAGATTGGAGTGCGGAGGTGGCGAGAAGGAGGGCGAGCTTTAATCGGGCCAAAGCGGTACTTCACAAAAAAAAGATAAAGTTTGGAATGCTGCAACCGGCAAGACTGTGGGTCACATATCAAGGGAGGCACCACTACTTTGAGACGGCGGATGAAGCGTGGACTTTTATTGTAGAAGAAAAATTGGAATGATTGGACTACGAAAATGAACGTTTGGACAAAGTGGTGGGACGAGTGGGGGGGGGGGGGGGCGAAGAGGGATTGTATGATTAATCCTGCGGTATGGTAACTTTTCTTTCTCCCACAGGTGGTGATGGGGGGAGGTGGGGAGGGAGAGGAGATGGGGCGTTGGCCATGGGAGGCGGGGCCGAGGGAGAGGCGCGGGCTTGGTTCCCGTGCTATGATAATTATGGCGGGAATAGAGAAGCAGGAAGGAGGGGGCGCCGCACGGGGCGAGCCGTGATCACGGGGGGAAGCCGAGGTCAGCCAGAGTTTGCTGACTTCTGGGAGCAACATGGGGGGAGTAATTACGCGAGCGGGGGGTCTAGCGGGGGGGGGGGGGGGAGGGGGGAATTACTGGGTTGCTGCTGCTGGGGAAAGGGGGGAGTGGGTGCGGGAAAGGATGGGCGGGGGGGCACCGTCTGGGAGAAATACAGCCGCGTGGGAACTGGGCGAGAAGCTGGAAAAAGATGATGGCTAACCGGCAAGGGGGGGGGGGGGGGTGGGAAGCCCCCCAACTCGGCTGATCACGTGGAACGTGAGGGGGCTTAACGGGCCGATAAAGAGGGCACGAGTACTCGCACACCTTAAGAAACTTAAAGCAGATGTGGTCATGTTACAGGAAACGCACCTGAAACTGATAGATCAGGTTAGGTTGCGCAAAGGATGGGTAGGGCAGGTGTTCCATTCGGGGCTGGATGCGAAAAACAGGGGGGTGGCTATATTAGTGGGGAAGCGGGTAATGTTCGAGGCAAAGACTATAGTGGCGGATAACGGGGGCAGATACGTGATGGTGAGTGGCAAATTACAGGGAGAGATGGTGGTGTTGGTAAACGTGTATGCCCCGAATTGGGCCGATGCCAATTTTATGAGGCGAATGCTAGGACGCATCCCAGACCTAGAGACCGGAAAGCTGATAATGGGGGGAGACTTTAACACGGTGTTGGAACCAAGGCTGGATAGGTCGAAGTCCAGGACTGGTAGGAGGCCGGCAGCAGCCAAGGTGCTTAAGGATTTTATGGAGCAGATGGGAGGGGTGGACCCGTGGAGATTCAGTAGACCTAGGAGTAAGGAGTTCTCGTTTTTCTCCTATGTCCATAAAGTCTATTCACGCATCGACTTTTTTGTGTTGGGTAGGGCATTGATCCCGAGGGTGAGGGGAACGGAATATACGGCTATAGCCATTTCGGATCATGCCCCACACTGGGTAGACTTGGAGATAGGGGAGGAAACAAGAGGGCGTCCACCCTGGAGAATGGATATGGGACTAATGGCGGATGAGGGGGTGTGCTTAAGGGTGAGGGGATGCATTGAAAAGTACTTGGAACTCAATGACAATGGGGAGGTTCAGGTGGGAGTGGTCTGGGAGGCGTTGAAGGCGGTGGTTAGGGGGGAGCTGATATCAATAAGGACACATAAAGGGAAGCAGGAGAGTAAGGAACGGGAGCGGTTGTTGCAAGAACTTTTGAGGGTGGACAGACAGTATGCGGAAGCACCGGAGGAGGGACTGTATAGGGAAAGGCAAAGGCTGCATGTGGAATTTGACTTGCTGACCACAGGCACTGCAGAGGCACAATGGAGGAAGGCGCAGGGTGTACAGTATGAATATGGAGAGAAGGCAAGCAGATTGCTGGCACACCAATTGAGGAAAAGGGGAGCAGCGAGGGAAATAGGGGGGGTGAGAGACGAAGATGGAGAGACGGAGCGGGGAGCGGAGAGAGTGAATGAAGTGTTTCAGACATTTTATAAAAAATTGTATGAAGCTCAACCCCCGGATGGGAGGGAGAGAATGATGGAGTTTTTGGATCGGCTGGAAATTCCCAAGGTGGAAGAGCAGGAAAGGATGGGATTGGGAGCACAGATCACGGTAGAAGAAGTGGTGAAAGGAATTAGGAACATGCAGACGGGAAAGGCCCCGGGACCGGACGGATTCCCAGTTGAATTTTACAGAAAATATTTGGACTTGCTCGCCCCGCTACTGACGAGGACCTTCAACGAGGCAAAGGAAAGGGGACAACTGCCCCCGACTATGTCAGAAGCAACGATATCGCTTCTTTTAAAGAAGGAAAAGGATCCGCTACAATGCGGGTCCTACAGACCAATCTCCCTCCTCAATGTAGATGCCAAGGTCTTGGCCAAGGTAATGGCAATGAGAATAGAGGAATGTGTCCCGGGGGTGGTTCATGAGGACCAAACTGGGTTTGTGAAGGGGAGACAGCTGAACACGAACATACGGAGGTTGTTAGGGGTAATGATGATGGCCCCACCAGAGGGTGAAACGGAGATAGTAGTGGCGATGGATGCCGAGAAAGCATTTGATAGAGTGGAGTGGGATTATCTGTGGGAGGTGTTGAGGAGATTTGGGTTCGGAGAGGGGTATGTTAGATGGGTGCAGCTGTTGTATAGGGCCCCAGTGGCGAGTGTGGTCACGAATGGACGGTGATCGGCATATTTTCGGCTCCATAGAGGGACAAGGCAGGGATGTCCTCTGTCTCCATTACTGTTTGCACTGGCGATTGAGCCCCTGGCGATAGCGCTGAGAGGTTCCAAGGGATGGAGGGGAATACTTAGGGGAGGAGAAGAACACCGGGTATCTTTATATGCGGATGATCTGCTACTATATGTGGCGGATCCAGCGGAGGGGATGCCAGAAATAATGCGGATACTTGGGGAGTTTGGGGATTTTTCAGGGTATAAATTGAACATGGGAAAGAGTGAGCTGTTTGTGGTGCATCCAGGGGAGCAGAGTAGAGAAATAGAAGACCTACCGTTGAGGAAGGTAACAAGAGACTTTCGTTACCTGGGGATCCAGATAGCTAAGAATTGGGGCACATTGCACAGGCTAAATTTGACGCGGTTGGTGGAACAGATGGAGGAAGATTTCAAGAGATGGGACATGGTAGCATTGTCAATGGCAGGGAGGGTGCAGGCAGTTAAGATGGTGGTCCTCCCGAGATTCCTTTTTGTGTTTCAGTGTCTCCCGGTGGTGATCACGAAGGCTTTTTTCAAAAGGATAGAAAAGAGTATCATGGGTTTTGTTTGGGCCGGGAAGACTCCGAGAGTGAGGAAGGGATTCTTACAGCGTAGTAGGGATAGGGGGGCGCTGGCACTACCGAGCCTAAGTGAGTATTATTGGGCCGCTAATATTTCAATGGTGAGTAAGTGGATGGGAGAGGAGGAAGGAGCGGCGTGGAAGAGATTAGAGAGGGCGTCCTGTAGGGGGACCAGCCTGCAGGCTATGGTGACAGCCCCATTGCCGTTCTCACCAAGGAACTATACCACGAGTCCGGTGGTGGTAGCTACACTGAAGATTTGGGGACAGTGGAGACGACATAGGGGAAAGACCGGAGCACTGGGGGGGTCCCCGATAAGAAACAACCATAGGTTTGCCCCGGGGGGAATGGATGGGGGATATGGAATGTGGCAAAGAGCAGGTATAACGCAATTGAAAGATCTATTTGTGGATGGGAAGTTTGCGAGTCTGGGAGCGCTGACCGAGAAATATGGGTTGCCCCAAGGGAATGCATTCAGGTACATGCAATTGAGGGCTTTTGCGAGGCAGCAGGTGAGGGAATTCCCGCAGCTCCCGACACAAGAGGTGCAGGACAGAGTCATCTCAAAGAAATGGGTGGGGGACGGTAAGGTGTCGGATATATATAGGGAAATGAGAGACGAAGGGGAGACTATGATGGACGAACTAAAAGGGAAATGGGAAGAAGAGCTAGGGGAGGAGATTGAGGAGGGGATGTGGGCAGATGCCCTAAACAGGGTAAACTCGTCGTCCTCGTGCGCCAGGCTAAGCCTGATTCAGTTTAAGGTACTACACAGGGCACATATGACTGGAACACGGCTCAGTAAATTTTTTGGGGTGGAGGATAGGTGTGCGAGGTGCTCGAGAAGCCCAGCGAATCATACCCATATGTTTTGGTCATGCCCGGCACTACAGGGGTTTTGGATGGGGGTGACAAAGGTGCTTTCGAAAGTAGTAGGAGTCCGGGTCGAACCAAGCTGGGGGTTGGCTATATTTGGGGTTGCACAAGAGCCGGGAGTGCAGGAGGCGAAAGAGGCCGATGTTTTGGCCTTTGCGTCCCTAGTAGCCCGGCGCAGAATATTGCTAATGTGGAAAGAAGCCAAGCCCCCGGGGGTGGAGACCTGGATAAATGATATGGCGGGGTTCATAAAGTTAGAGCGGATTAAGTTCGTCCTAAGGGGGTCGGCTCAAGGGTTTACTAGGCGGTGGCAACCGTTCGTCGAATATCTTGCGGAAAGATAGATAGGGGAGAACAAAGAAGGCAGCAGCAGCGGCCCAGGACTTGGGGGGGGGGGGTGGCCTGAGACAAGGCAGTTGCCAATTAGGGCTAGTTTTTATTTTTTGTTATTTAATATTTATTTATTTGTTGTTGTTTTTGTTTAAATTTAAAAAAGGTCATTATTATCTGTATTGTTACAATGTTGTGTAAAGGATGCACAATGTACTGTGTTGGTTGACCAAAAATTTTCAATAAAATATTATTAAAAAAAAAAAAGTGATTTTAATAACAAATGGTGCATACACGTGCCCTCGCCCCTAAAACCCGTCTGTGCCCTGCACCCGTGCCAACTTACTCAGTGTCTAATTGTTTGGCCTTACGGGCCCTTTGACTACGCCTAGGTGGTTCCCCAGGCGGTACACCAGTACTGGAGGTGGACTCCTGCGATTTCTGCCCTCTGATTCGGGATCCCTTTGGCAGCCGTTTCCTGGGGCGTCCTGGCCTAGATGGGCCAGGCTGCGGCCCGGGCGACTGAGATTGCGAGCTGCCAGCCTGTCCTGCCCGTTGCCCACCCGATGCACCTGGGACGGAAGGGGGGGAGTCCGAGGTGCTGCAGTGTTCCTGGACCTCCCCTACAGGGGGACCAGGGATGGGCGCCAGCAACTCCTCCTCCCTCGGGGTGCCCAATGGCCCCCAGGCCTCTACATGGATCGGGGGTGCGAACGGACCGGCCATCTGATGCCCCTCCGACACTTGGCGCTGCCAGTCCTGGAGGCCCGTGCTGGTATCGACAAGGGTCTGCAGGTTTGCAGCCATGGAGCTCAGGGAGTTGGCCATCCCTGTCTGTGACTGTGCGACGCCGGCTCGCACATGGGCAATGGCGCCGATGCCCTCAGCGATGGCCTGCTGAGACTGGGCCATGGCCTGCAGAGACTGGGCCATGGCCTGCTGAGACTGGGCCATGGCCTGCTGAGACTGGGCTATGGCATTGAGCGCCTCTGCCATCTGCCGCTAGCGCTGGCTCATGGCCTCCTGTGAGAGGGCAGCCATGTCCTGGGCCACAGACGCCGCCTGCACGGAAAGCCCCAGGCCTCGCATACTGCTCCCCATGTCTGACACCGTCGCACCCATTGCCTCCACTGCGGACGCCACCCGTGCGGTGTCGGCCTGGGTGGCACGCATGACCGGCACCACTCCCAGTTCCTGGACGCGGGTGCACTCCTCCACCTGTGACTGCAGCCGCTGCAAGCAGTCTTCACTTGTCCCAGGTTCGGTGGTTGCATCGGGGCTATGGGTGGGTGTGGTAACTCCAGGAACCCGGGATCCATCTGGGCGGCAGATGTTCGCTTGCGCCAGGATGCCCTCCGACCTCCCGGCCCCTCTGCTGCTCCTACCTCCACCTGCTGTACCGGGACGGCTGTGTTGTGCGCACCAGTGAGTGTACCAATCGCCTCATCACTAAAGTGCCCAACCGAGGTGAGTGTCTCTGCGATGGTGGAGGGTGTTGGAGACAGCAGTGGCGTTGTGTCGTGCGCATCGTCCGACTCTGAGTCCATGGTACTTTGGGGTGGCGGTTCGTCTCCACCCATCAAATCTGTGTCACTGTCCTGTATTTCGGTTTCCTGGGTAGGGGTCTCCTGGGTAGGGGTGTCCTGGGTAGAGGTCTCCTGGGTAGGGGTGTCCTGGGTAGGGATGTCCTGGGTAGGGGTGTCCTAGGTAGAGGTCTCCTGGGTAGGGGTGTCCTGGGTAGGGGTGTCCTGGTTGTGGTGTCGAGGATAGGGCTGTCCTGGGTTTTCATAGAATTTTTTTAAACATTTTTTACAGTGCAGAAGGAGGCCATTCGGCCCATCGAGTCTACACCGGCTCTTGGAAAGAGCACCCTATCCAAGGTCAACACCTCCACCCTATCCCCATAACCCAGTAACCCCACCCAACACTAAGGGAAATTTTGGACACTAAGGGCAATTTATTATGGCTAATCCACCTAACCTGCACATCTTTGGACTGTGGGAGGAAACCGGAGCACCCGGAGGAAATCCACGCACACACGGGGAGGATGTGCAGACTCCGCACAGACAGTGACCCAAGCCGGATTCGAACCTGGGACCCTGGAGCTGTGAAGCAATTGTGCTATCCACAATGCTACCGGGCTGCCCTGGGTAGTGGTTTTGTGGCTCGGCTGCGACGGGGGCCTGTGGCTGCCCCCCTCGTCGCTGGGTGGCACACGCCTGCGTCGCCGCACCCGCCGAGACGGGGCATCGTCTCCCTATTGCTCCAGGTCTCTCCGTCTCCCGTGGTCGCCCGGGGGCATCCTGCAGGCGTCGCGTGCCAGAGGGTCCGGGTCTCTCCGTATCCCGTGGTCGCCCGGGGGCATCCTGCGGGCGTCGCGTGCCAGAGGGTCCGGGTCTCTCCGTATCCCGTGGTCGCCCTGGGGCATCCTGCGGGCGGTCGGCATCTGCGGGGATGGGTGCCTCGACGTTTGCTCCTGTGATACACAATGAAGCATGCATGGTTAGACACGCAGGTGGTGATCAGGTGATATGGGGGAGGGGGGGATATGGGGGAGGGGGGGATATGGGGGAGGGGGATATGGGGGAGGGGGGATATGGGGGAGGGGGCTATGGGGGAGGGGGCTATGGGGGAGGGGGGATATGGGGGAGGGGGATATGGGGAGGGGGGATATGGGGAGGGGGATATGGGGGAGGAGGGATATGGGGGATATGGGGAGGGGGGATATGGGTGATACGGGGAGGGGAGATATGGGGGAGGGGGGATATGGGGGATACGGGGAGGGGAGATATTGGGGAGGGGGATATGGGAGCGGGGGATATGGGGGATATGGGGGAGGGGGGATATAGGGGATATAGGGGAGAGGGAATATGGGGACAGGCTGTCGGTGGCTCACTTGCTGGTGGGCCCCCTACCTCTGTATCGGCAACATCCCAGTCCTCAGGTCCGCCAGCCAGTTCCAGGGCCCTTTCCTCGTGTACAGTGAGTGGCCTCTCATCAGCTGGGCCCCCTACAGTCCTCACATGCTCCCTGGTGTTGTATGCGTGCTTCTCCTGTGGGGGGCGGGTGGGTGGCAGGGGTAAAGGGCAACAGTGTTAGACAGGGATATGAATGCACGCTATTGGTTGCACGTATAGTGCAGAGGTTAGGATTAGGGTTGGTTTCACCTGGGGGTGTGCCGCACATCGGGCAGGGAGGGGGGGGGGACTCACCCTGGCTGCTCTGACGAGGTCGTTCACCTTCTTGTGGCACTGGGTGCCTGTCCGTGGTGTCAGAGCCACAGCACTGACGGCCTCTGCCACCTCCCTCCACAGACGCCGGCTGAGGCGTGGGGCGACCCTGCGGCCGTGTCCGGGGTACAGGGACTCCCTCTTCTCCTCCACTGCGTCCAGGAGCGTCTCGATGTCGCGGTCCTTGAACCTCGGGGCTGCGCGGCAGGCGGCCATCTTGTCGGGTCTTCCGGGGTGGGGGGGGGGCGTGTCTTTTGAGCCGTCACGCCATGCGGCGTCACGGTGACGCCACCGCGAATGGCGTCACGCCACTGCTAGCCCATTCGGGGCCGGAGAATTTGCATTGTTTGGGGGGGCCCGACGCCGGAGTGATCTGCGCCATTTTTGGCGCTGTGTCCCGGAGATTGCGCCAGTTTTCGGAGAATCCCGCCCAGTTTGCTGAGTATCTAAACACCTTAAATTATCGTTCCCTAATCTCAAACGTGGCCCCCACTGTATCCATAACCAGTTAACTGGGCGTTAATCTCTGGTGACTCATTACAACAGCATTTGATCTTTTACTTCTGGGAGGTGTGAATGTGTGTGGACAGCATTGTGTCGTAAACCAAAAATACCACAGGATGCGACCAATGCTGAGGGTCAAGCTCCTGGAGTGAATGGAGGACGGCGCCCAAACTCACCTTAAACTCAGCAACCAAACAGAACTGAGCCCTCCAAGGCCTTTTGAAAATATTCATCGGGCTGGATTCCAGCCCAGCACTTCTGGCTGTTTTAAATCACTCAGGTTTCCTGTTGTGGTGTCTTGTGAACTCTCTGACCTGATCAGAATTTTGTAATCACTTCCAGTTTTCCGTTACTCTGCAATTATTTGTTACAACAGCCACGATACTTCAATATCCATAAAGTGGATTGGGATGTCTCCAGGTTGTGACAGGTGCGTTATAATTGCAAAAATGTCTTTGTTTCTATGGTCACAGCCTCCTGGCCTTCATTCAATGCCTCACCTCTCAAGCTTGAGAATCTATAACCAGGACAACAATAGTGTCATACTTTGCTACCTATCCAGTATTGCAGCACATTAGCCCAAATGCCAGTATTGCTTTGGAAGCGTGACACTTATTCAGCCAGTTTCCAACCAATGAGTGAGCCCTGTGCTTAAAACAGCCAACCAGCCAATTCACCATAAAGTGGTTGGAGTAGAAGATATCTAAGGCCAGAACTTTACGCTACACCCACCCTGGCAGATTCTGAGGCGGGGAGGGTGGGTGCCCAGGTGGGTTCTCAGCACATGGGTGGCGTTCGGGTGGTCAATAGGGGTGGGTCAGGCGGTAGGGGTGTGATCAGTGGTGGTCAGGGTTGGTCAGTAGGTGGGTGAGGAGGGTAGTTGGGGGGTGGGAGCAACAGTCGGGGGGTAGGTCTAGTCAGGTGTTGGGGGGGCTGTGGGGTTGTCCTGTGGGAGGTTGGGGATGTAGTCGCATGGGAAGTTAATGGGGAGGGGGGTTGAGGATAGTTGGGGGGAAGTGCCCTGCGGGAGGTTGGAATATAATGGGTGTTCAACTCTGAGCGTTCGCCATCATTACAACTATGAAATTGACAGCAACTTCGCTATCTGCAGATGAGCAGTTAAACATGGAAAACCAGACGATGCTGTCACCGATACTGCCCCCTCCAACCCATAGGGTGCGCTGTTGGAAGTCCCACAGATGAAAATGATTAGAAATCACGTAAATTGGTGTAAACGTCCACTTTTATACGATAAGAGTAACTGTGAAACCCTTGAAAAGTGTGGTCGTTGGAGTGTAACTGCATTTTTAATGATGTGCTAGTTCTAAATTATTACAGAACAACCTCTCTGGCACCAAAAACAGTAACTTCCTATTTGTGGAATGTCAAGTTTCACCATTACGACAAAAAAAATGCCATGGATTTTTGAGCTAATAATTTTGTGGTACTTCAGTTTCTACCTTAATTCTACGTGTGTGCCTCAATCATTTATTCCACTGTCTATGAGATGAATAATAAGCGAAGAAGGGTGGGGTGGGATGGCCTTGTTAGCCAAGGACAGTATTACGGTGGCAGAAAGGACGTTTGATGAGGACTCGTCAATTGAGGTAGTATGGATTGAGGTTAGAAACAGGAAAGGAGAGGTTACCCTGTTAGGGGTTTTCTATAGGCCTCCGAAAAGTTCCAGAGATGTAGAGGAAAGGATTGCAAAGATGATTCTGATAGGAGCGAACGCAACAGGGTAGTTGTTATGGGGGACTTTAACTTTCCAAATATTGACTGGAAAGTTCAAGTACTTTAGATGGGTCCGTTTTTGTCCAATGTGTGCAGGAGAGTTTCCTGACACAGTATGTAGATAGGCCAACGAGAGGCGAGGCCATATTGGATTTGGTACTGGGTAATGAACCAGGACAGGTGTTAGATTTGGAGGTAGGTGAGCACTTTGGTGATAGTGACCACAATTCGATTAAGTTTCCTTTAGTGATGGAAAGGGATAGATATATACCGCAGGGCAAGAGTTATATCTGGGGGAAAGGCAATTATGATGCGATAAGGCAAGACTTAGGATGCATCGGATGGAGAGTAAAACTGCAGGGGATGGGCACAATGGAAATGTGGAGCTTGTTCAAAGAACAGCTACTGGGTGTCCTTGATAAGTATGTGCCTGTCAGGCAGGGAGGAAGTGGTTGAGCAAGGGACCCGTGGTTTACTAAGGCAGTCAAAACACTTGTCAAGAGGAAGAAGGAGGCTTATGTAAAGATGAGACATGAAGGTTCAGTAAGGGCGCTCGAGAGTTACAAGTTAGCTAGGAAGGACCTAAAGAGAGAGCTAAGAAGAGCCAGGAGGGGACATGAGAAGTCTTTGGCAGGTAGGATCAAGGATAACCCTAAAGCTTTCTATAGATATGTCAGGAATAAACAAATGACTAGGGTGAGAGTAGGGCCAGTCAAGGACAGTAGTGAGAAGTTGTGCTTGGAGTCCGAGGAGATAGGAGAGGTGCTAAATGAATAGTTTTCGTCAGTATTCACACAGGAAAAAGACAATGTTGTTGAGGAGAATACTGAGATTCAGGCTACTAGACTAGAAGGGCTTGAGGTTCATAAGGAGGAGGTGTTAACAATTCTGGAAAGGGTGAAAATAGATAAGTCCCCTGAGCCGGATGGGATTTATCCTAGGATTCTTTGGGAAGCTAGGGAGGAGATTGCTGAGCCTTTGGCTTTGATCTTTAAGTCATCTTTGTCAACAGGAATAGTACCAGAAGACTGGAGGATAGCAAATGTTGTCCCCTTGTTCAAGAAGGGGAGTAGAGACAACCCCGGTAACTATAGACCAGTGAGCCTTACTTCTGTTGTGGGAAAAATCTTGGAAAGGTTTATAAGAGATAGGGTGTATAATCATCTGGAAAGGAATAATTTGATTAGACATAGTCAACACGGTTTCGTGAAGGGTAGGTCGTGCCTCACAAACCTTATTGAGTTCTTTGAGAAGGTGACCAAACAGGTGGATGAGGGTAAAGCAGTTGATGTGGTGTATATGGATTTCAGTAAAGCGTTTGATAAGGTTCCCCACGGTAGGCTACTGCAGAAAATACGGAAGCATGGGATTCAGGGAGATTTAGCAGTTTGGATCAGAAATTGGCTTGCTGGAAGAAGACAAAGGGTGGTGGTTGATGGGAAGTGTTCAGACTGGAGTCCAGTTACTAGTGGTGTACCACAAGGATCTGTTTTGAGGCCACTGCTGTTTGTCATTTTTATAAATGACCTGGAGGAGGGCGTAGAAGGATGGGTGAGTAAATTTGCAGATGACACTAAAGTCGGTGGAGTAGTGGACAGTGTGGAAGGATGTTACAAGTTACAGAGGGACATAGATAAGCTGCAGCGCTGGGCTGAGACGTGGCAAATGGAGTTTAATGCAGAAAAGTGTGAGGTGATTCATTTTGGAAGGAATAACAGGAAGACAGAGTACTGGGCTAATGGTAAGATTCTTGGCAGTGTGGATGAGCAGAGAGATCTCGGTGTCCATGTACATAGATCCCTGAAAGTTGCCACTCAGGTTGAGAGGGTTGTTAAGAAGGCGTACGGTGTGTTAGCTTTTATTGGTAGAGAGATTGAGTTTCGGAGCCATGAGGTCATGTTGCAGCTGTACAAAACTCTGGCGCGGTCGCATTTAGAGTATTGCGTGCAATTCTGGTCACCGCATTATAGGAAGGATGTGGAAGCATTGGAAAGGGTGCAGAGGAGATTTACCAGAATGTTGCCTGGTATGGAGGGAAGATCTTATGAGGAACGGCTGAGGGACTTGAGGCTGTTTTCGTTAGAGAGAAAAAGGTTAAGAGGTGACTTAATTGAGGCATACAAGATGATCAGAGGATTGGATAGGGTGGACAGTGAGAGCCTTTTTCCTCGGATGGTGATGTCTAGCACGAGGGGACATAGCTTTAAATTGAGGGGAGATAGATATAAGACAGACGTCAGAGGTAGGTTCTTTACTCAGAGAGTAGTGAGGGCGTGGAATGCCCTGCCTGCAACAGTAGTGGACTCGCCAACACTAAGGGTATTCAAATGGTCATTGGATAGACATATGGACGATAAGGGAATAGTGTAGATGGGCTTTAGAGTGGTTTCACAGGTTGGAGCAACATCGAGGGCTGAAGGGCCTGTACTGCGCTGTAATGTTCGATGTTCTATGTTCTAACAGTTCATGATTCTTGCTTCCTGGCTTGCTATTTGTGAGAATTCTCCAACACGATTGGCCGTTTACCCTGCTTGTTGGCATCACAGTTGCTGGGCCAAGTAGCAAAGAACTTTATCTGACACTGGATCCAAGTCACCATACAGGAGAAATAAGCAACAAGTAACATACTACTACAGGATATCCTGCAGCTGCCATAATGTATGCAGCCAGTGAGGGGGACTGTGCCTACATCTTCAAGTGGTTTTTGAAGTGGAACAATTTGTGAAATACACATCAGAAAATAGACATCTTTAATCATCTTCTCAGTATGCGGGGAATTAACAGACAGGATGGTCCTCTGAAGGATAATTAGAGAGCCAGCTAATCGTGGAGGACCTGGAAATGATTGAATCCACAAACTAAGTCCTCACATTAATTTTTAGCAGGCAACTTTGTGGGAGGTTTCCAGACTGTGAGCGAGACAGTTCAGGCATCAAGGGAAACGACAATGAATACAAATGTCTTTGCAGAAAATTATTGTGACATACAAGGGACTTGAAGGTCAGTTAGTTAGTTAAATGCGATCAGAAGGATCCATGGATTCTACAGAAAGGGAAATCATATGGAGCAGACATTTTTTTGTCAATCTTTCTAAACTGGGGATACAGTATGGCAGGATTTCCCCAGACTGGTTTCCAGAGTTCCATGGGAGCAACTATTCATAGAATTTACAGTGCAGAAGGAGGCCATTCAGCCCGTCTAGTCTGCGCCGGCCCTTTGGAAAGGGCACCTACTTAAGGCCGCACCTTTGGAGAAACTTAAAAAAGCAGACCACATTTATCCAATCAGAGCTGGTATTCAACAGGCACTGGCTACTGATTGGTTTCTGATAGGCTGACCAATTAGCCTATGTGCTGAGAGGCCAGCCTCTGATTGGACAGGCTGGATAGAATGCCAAACCGAGCAGTAAAAGTGAGCGGCAGGGGCCAGAGCGCCCCCCTCCCCAAATAGGTTGAGAAAAAGCCTTTGCTATTTTCCTTAAAGCTGTCTGCAAGTTTCTAATCATTCCCGCCTCTTTAGCTCCGCTTTTATTTCCATTTGCAGATTCCAATATTTCCCACAACTCGCTTGTTCAGATTTGATGTTTTCTTAGATGTTGGCTTTGTTTCTAGACTCATCTGAGTTTTCATCCCTGCAGTCTCTGTTATTATCATTGTAGATCTGAGATGACCTTGCCCATGGGCAGGATTTACAGATACTGTTTGGAGGCAAGGCTGTTGGTAAACGTGATCTTTTGTTAAACATTATACCAATTATGTAGAGTACAAGGCTTAGCATGAGGCCCTACATAATAACCTGTACCCATGTGAGACTTAGGGAGTCGGAGACATCGCATTCCCAGAGTCCTTGGCGGAATACGCGCTTCCCAGCTAAAGGGGATGGGGTGACCTAAGCACCTCCGGTATAAAGTCGACCCGCACCCACTCGGTTGGGCATCGCCGAGAGCCGTGTGTCAGAGGCTTCAGAAATAAATCTTTCTTCTTTCGCTCATCTCAGTGTGCAGTCCGCTTCTTGTAAGCACAAAACTGGCGATGAGGGGTCAACCTGGTCAACGACCGATGTTGAAGCCTTGTAGGAGAGCCACCTCTGGCATTCGTGTTGCAGGTCGGAGCCTGTGTTTCTTCGTCATGCCGATGTCCGGCCAACTGGACGCCTTTGACGCCGGAGTCGAGGATTGGGCCCGGTATGCGGAGCGCATGCTTTTTTGTTCGCGCCAACAATATCGCGGAGGACAAGCGCCAAACAGTGATCTTTCTGACCACTTGAGGGGCCCATGCTTATGGGATTATTCGGAGCCTTGGGTACCCGGCGGCACTGGATACCGGGACCTTTGACCAGCTCATGGAGCTCATTGGTCAGCACTTTAACCCACCACCACCCCTCATAGACCAGCGGTATTGATTTAACATGGCGGAGCTCGTCCCGGGTGAGTCAGTCACCGAGATCCCGAGTCGGCAAAGGAACCTCGCCGAAATTTGCAAATATCAAACTTCTTGTTTCGCTCAACTCAGACTTCCCTTCTGTAAGCACAAAACTCAACGCAGAAGTATCTCTCGGCTAACTCTGCTGCCGTGTAATCTCACATCATCAACGATGTGGGCCACCTATTTGCATATTCAACATTAACCCCTTAAACTACCAAGTTGAGAACCCAGGTCCCATCACTTGTTACCGCATTGAAAATTGTGCCGGAGTGGGCAGCGTCCCTGCCTCGGAGCCAGAAGCTCTCGGTTCGAGTCCCACCCCAGGGTCTGATGGCCAAGGAAGGTGCTTTCATGACACGGCCAAACAGGTTCAGTGCGTCAACCTGCAAATCCTTCCAGCCACACCACAGTAGCTGAGAGATTCCTGCTCAGCCAAAGTTGGCATGGAGTGGTGACCCCTCAAGCTATCAACCCCTGGTGGCAGGCTGGCCACCTGTTCCTAGAATCACTTATGGAAGCATACAAAAGCCTGCCTTGGTGCATCGCTTGGTGCAGGGAGAACATTGGGATTATATTTCTGCACACCTCCCCACAGATTTCCTCTTCCAGTACTTTCAGATAATCTGGCGGCACCCAATGAGGCAGCTTGCCCATATCGATTTCTCTTAACAACGTGGAGACGAGATGACCAACTCTTGTGAAATAATAGAAGGGACACTTGGATTGGATTGGATTGGATTTTGTTTATTGTCACGTGTACCGAGGTACAGTGAAAAGTAGTGTTCTGCGTGCAGCTCAAACAGATCATTTAGTACATGAAAATAAATTACATAATAGGGCAACACAAGGTACACAATGTAAATACATAAACACCGGCCTCGGGTGAAGCATACAGGAATGTAGCATTAATCAGGCCAGTCCGTAAGAGGGTCATTTAGGATCTGGTAACAGCGGGGAAGAAGCTGTTTTTGAGTCTGTTTGTGCGAGTTCTCAGACTTCTGTATCTCCTGCCCGATGGAAGAAGTTGGAAGAGTGAGTAAGCCGGGTGGGAGGGGTCTTTGATTATACTGCCTGCTTTTTCCAGGCAGCGGGAGGTGTCGACAGAGTCAATGGATGGGAGGCAGGTTCGTGTGATGGACTGGGCAGTGTTCACGACTCTCTGTAGCTTCTTATGGTCTTGGGCCGAGCAGTTGCCATGCCAGGCTGTGATGCAGCCCGATAGGATGCTTTCTATGGTGCATCTGTAAAAGTTGGTAAGAGTCAATGTGGATATGCCAAATTTCCTTAGTTTCCTGAGGAAGTATAGGCGCTGTTGTGCTTTCTTGGTGGTAGTGTCGACGTGGGTGGACCAGGACAGATTGTTGGTGACGTGCACACCTAGGAATTTGAAGCTGTCAACCATCTCCACCTCGGCCCCGTTGATGCTGACAGGGGTGGGTACAGTACTTTGCTTCCTGAAGTCAATGACCAGCTCTTTAGTTTTGCTGACAAGGAGAGATTGTTGTCGTTACACCACTAGGTTCCATCGCTCTGATGATTGACCCACAGGCCTGCAGTACCACAGAAATCACTCAGCTGACATTCCCAGGCTCAGTCTCCTGCAGGCTGCCCTAGAAATATGGCACAAAAGGCTTCCTTTAAGGAGTGCAGTAAGAACACTGTCAAAGTAAGGAGCCATGATGTGGAGTTGCCGACATTGGACTGGGGTGAGCACAGTAAGAAGTCTTACAACACCAGGTTAAAGTCCAACAGGTTTGTTTCAAACACTAGCTTTCGGAGCACTGCTCCTTCCTCAGATGAAGGAGAATCACTTAAACTCTGTGACAGCCCGTCACCTGCCTGAGGTGGCTCACACCACAATGTATGAAAGTGTAACATTTTTCTACTGGAATTGTTGCTTCCAGCTCTGCAATTTTACTCTAAGATTTCAGCTGGAGGTAAAAAAAATATTTTAACCATTTTTCCTTGTTGCTATTAGTAACCCTCGGTCCTTCAACATTTTCTGTTTTCTTGCTCTTCAACATTTTGCTCCTTTGCCCCCCCCCCCCCCCCCCCCCCACCCCCCAAAATTAAGTTTCTTAGTCCCTCCTCTTACTGTATCCTTACCTTATTGTTCTTCACCCCTCGTCTTTTACCATTTTGGAAACTTCATAAAATTAATGCCTCGGGAGCCTCAGCAGACACTTTCCTGGACTTTTATCTGCCTTTCCCGGTCCTTTCGCTTGCCTTACAAGCTAAGATCTTCCCTCATCACCCAATTTTGTGCAAATAATGTGAGGCAATGCGTGCAAATGTTGAACTATTCTTTGTTGCGCACAGCCTGTCCGTTGTGCCGTGTAGCGCATTACAGATTTCTGCAGTTTAACAGGAACATTGGTGACTATGAGAGGGCGGCACAGTGGTTAGCACTGCTGCCTCACAGCGCCAGGGACCCGGGTTCAATTCCAGCCTCGGGTCACTGTCTGTGCGGAGTCTGCACGTTCTCCCTGTGTCTGCATGGGTTTTCCCCACAGTCCAAAGATGCGCGGGTTAGATGGATTGGTCATGATAAATTGCCCCTTGTGTCCAGGGATGTGCAGGTTAGGTTATGGTGTTACGGGGATGGGGTGGAGTGGACAGAGGAGTGGATACAGGTAGAGTGATCTTACGAAGGGTTGGTGCAGACTCGATGGGCCGATCAGCCTCCTTCTGTACGGTCAGGATTCTATGATTCTATGACTACAATGATTTAGCAATGTCCTAAGTCACATCAATGGTGGTATTTTCAATCTATGGGACTGAACTTTCCCAGGCCCACACAGCTGTGGCTTTGGAGGTGGTAGCACGAGGAAATTTGAAAATATACATGTTCGGTCGGCTTCCCTCGCCTCGGAACACTTTTCGCAGAGGCGGGCTAGAGGGTTCAATGGGAAGATGCCCAGCAGGGGCGACAATCGAATGAGGTATTGGATTGAGTCACTTCTCTTTCATTTCCCAAGCCACAAAAGATGTTCCCTAGGCGTTCACTGTGTCTGGAGCCCAAACATGGAGATCGGAACTGTGGCTCATTCAAGGGTTTAAATTTATTTGTGGTAGTCATTCAAAAAGGTCAATCAGGAGGCAACGGGCAAACGTCTCTTTGTAACCATGCCATGGGGACTGATGTCTCCGCTCATGTTTTCCCTGCTGCAATGCCAGTCAATTTTCTCCCACTGAAGGTGCCTCCGTGGCGTTGCTGATGGTGAAGCATCGCCCGCACTGCGAAGGTAGCTGGTGGCCCAATTACGGGCTGTGACGATAGGGCCTTCCAACAATAGAATCCGACTGCCATCGCTAATTGGACGGGGCTTCTCTAAGCGGCTTCTTAATTGGCCACCTCACGTAAGACCATTAACCCACCACTTGCCACTTCTGGGTTCTGGACTCCATCCAGACATTGGGATCACGCCCCATCCAGGACAAGTTACACCACAGTTTCTGCAGGTGTAAATAACAGGGGAATTATTGAAGAATTGTTCCTTCAACATAGAATCATAGAATCCCTACAGTGCAGAAGGAGGCCATTCGGCCCACCGAGTCTACACTGACCCTATGTAGGAGCACCCTAACTAGGCCCAATCCCCCACCCCAATCCCTGTAACCCCATAACCCTACCTAACTGTTGGGCCCTTGGGAGCAATTTAGCACGGCCAATCCACCTAACCTGCACACATAATTTGCAAATCAAGTAAAGCTAAAGAACATTGGAGAAATAGGTTGGTCGGGGTGTTCTTGGATTAATAGAATTGACAGTGCAGAAGGGGACCATACGACCCATCGAGACTGCACTGGCACTTGGAAGAAGCACCCTACTTCACCTCCACCCTATCCCTGTAGTCCAGTAACCCCACCTAATCTTTTTTTGGACACGAAGGGCAATTTAGCACGGCCAATCCACCCGGGGTGTGCTCTCGGCTTCCAATCCGCTGTTATGGGCCAGGCTTTAGAGAACCCCAAAGTGTATCATGAAGTTCACCTGACCCATAACTTTTACTAGATTGTGGTATGGGGAGCACACGGCCCACTCTACAGGTGTGGCACAGCAGAAATGGAAAAGTATTTTTTAAAGCAAAACAATGTTTATTCTATGAACTCAAGTTAAACTTTTTGAAACATACAGTGAACACCTTAGCAACCATTAATTCAACTCCCAAAGAATACTACACTAAGTAATTCTTAAAGCTTTTCTTTCAACATCCATAAGACTTAAAACACCTTTTACCAGAAGCACATCAGGTTAAAGTCATTACTGTTATTAGTTTTAAACCAGGATCGATTTACAATCTTTAGATTACAGAGATTCAGAAACCTTCTGGCTGTGACTGCAGCTATCCAGCTCTGAAAACAAAACTAAAACACGCCCTGCAGCAAACAGCCTACAATGAAAGTAAAAAGCTGACAGACAGCCCGGCTCCACCCACTCTCTGACATCACTGCAGTAGTAAACACCCATTTCTTAAAGGTACTCTCACTACAGATATTTAGATACATACCCATTTATAAACACCCATTTCTTAAAGGTACACTCACATGACACCACCCAAGGTTGTTGAGCCGAGGTTTTCTATTTCCTGCAGTTATAAAGTCTGAATTCCCACTATATCAGTGGAAGGAACTTAAGGTGCCAAGATAAAAGCACTGATCTTATTTTATTTTGCAGCATGGAACGCTCTTTCATTAACAACCAAATGCACAAACCGAAAGGAAATGAGCTTGGAATGATTTATTACAATGGTGTGTCGCATATGGGCCACAGGAAAAAGGCAGCGGGGGGGATTACCAAGTCAGACTTTTCACCTGCATTAAAGTTTTAAGACGACAAATCTGCAATACGCTGGAATGTGAGATACTAACACAGTTTGTGGAAGGATGTTTCTTGGCTTTCAACCACCTCTGAAGAAGACGAGTGCGCACAGGGTGTTTGCTACTTCTGGACTGAACAACGTTTATTGTGGCTGTAGTGTCCGGTCCGAGGGTGGCAGCCCCCTCCGCTGGCACAGATGAATAGCGTGGGCCCGAGGAAGACTGATATTCTTTCCCTCTGGTGGGTTCTCTTTTCTGCCATTTGCTCATTTAAATTGTCCTCTGCTCTTCGCACACCCTTCTGGTGAAATCTCGATAACTGCCACCCTTGTATTGCAGATGTTTTGTTTTGCAGAAGGGCGACACGGTAGCACTGTAGTTAGCACTGTTGCTTCACACCGGGTTCGATTCCCAGCTGGGGTCACTGTCTGTGCGGAGTCTGCACGTTCTCCCCGTGTCTGCGTGGGTTTCCTCCGGGTGCTCCAGTTTTCTCCCACAAGTCCCGAAAGACGTGCTGTTGGGTGAATTGGACATTCTGAATTCTCCCTCTGTGTACCCGGACAGGCGCCGGAATGTGGCGACTCGGGGATTTTCACAGTAGCATCATTGCAATGCTAATATGCCTGAGGAAGGAGCCACGCTCCTAAAGCTAGTGATTCCAAATAAACCTGTTGGACTTTAACCTGGTGTTGTAAGACTTCTTACTGTGCCCACCCCACCCCAACGCCGGCATCTCCACTTCAGTGTTAATGTGCGCATACTGGTGGCAATAATAAATATTGTTATTATGTGGGTGACCCTAGTCTGGTTCACATGACTCTGCCAGTGCAGGCACTGCTGACACGAGAGGGCAAACATCCTCGAGAATCCCTGCAGGCTGGTGTACTTCCATATTCGACACTCTGTCTTGCCAGGAGATGCCCAATAGGAGAGGCAGCGGAGTTGGAAGCTGTTCAGTCGCTTCTCTTGGCTTGTATAAGTTGTCCTCGGGGCTGTACAGGAGAGTTCAGAGAACAGTAGCCAGGTGCACTCGGAGCTTTGTATTTTCGGTTAGTTTGCTGCTTGTCCTCACTCGATCCCTCAACGTTTGACAAGACAGCTGCAGCTTTAGCCGTCCTAGTGCTGATTTCAGCATCAAGAGGCAGGTGACTGGTGATTGTCGATCTAAGGTATGTGAAGCTGTCGACGAACTCCAGAGTGAGGGGGCCGGTGTTGATGGAAGGAAAAGTTTCTCCATCCTGGCCCCTAACTTTGGGCTTCCGGGCACTGACTGTCAGGACTTAGCAGGTCTGCAAGAACTGGGCTGGGATTCTCCGAGTGCGGCCGAGTCCCGCCGGCGTGGGTTACTCAGGTCCCACACGGCGGGACCTGGAAGGTGTGTCTGCGGGGGCCGTCCTGGGGGGGGATCCGACTCCTAGGGGGTGGGGGGGGACTCCACGATGGCCTGGCCTGCGATCGGGGCATACCGATCGGCGGGCTGGTTCCATGGGGGCCTATGTTTCTCCCCGCGGTGCCCCTGTAGGGCTCCACCATATTGCCCGGGGGCCGGCGCGGCGACGGGAACCCACGCGCATGTGCGGAGTCACACCGGCCGCAGCGTGCATGCGTGAGCTTGCGCCGGCCGTTCTGCGCCGGCGGGATCTGCGAGGACCACTCCGGCGCCGACCTAGCCCCCGAGGAAGGGCAGCATTCCTCATTATCCGGGACCATTGACGCCGGAGTGGTTGGCGCCACTTTTCACGCCGGCGTCAGAACTTGGCCGTTGGATTGGAGAATCCCGGCCCTGATCTATAAACTGCTGCAAGTGAGCTTCAGTGTGGGATGGCAGTACATCACCGTCAGCAAACAGCAACTCACAAATGCATCACACACTTTGGTCCCGTCACATATTCCTGCCGTGCTGAAAAGCATGCCATCAGCTCTGACGAGCCGGCAAAGGTCCTTATTTAAGTCACCAAAAATATGCAAGAGCAGCATGGAGAAGAATATGCCAAAAGAGAGTTGGCAACAGGACCCAACACTGCTTTAACACGCCGCTGATCTTGAAAGCCTCTCATGAGGTTCAATTTGTGACTGGTGAAACTGTGCGTGACCTCCTGGAAAGGATAGTGACGTCCGGGAGTCTATTAACTGCAGTACTGTGTACGTTCCCTCAGCCGCAGAAAAATACTTTTCACTGTACTTTCGGTACATGTGACAATAAATCAAATCAAATCAGCAAATTAAAGAGTCTGTCTTTGTTGACCAGGTCAAAGACCTGGGCGAGGTCAATGAAAGCAACGGAGAGAGGTCTGCCCTCTTTGTGGGACCTCTCGAAACGCCGAGTGAGAAAACCATGAGACCTGGTGCCCTGCCAGCTCTGAAGCTGAGATTCAGGGTAGCTGCGTGATGCTGGGGGCTGCAAACTGCTCAGAGCAACGCAAGCAATGATCTCCACAATATTCAACGAGGAGATGCCTCGGTAATTGTCGCAGTCAGCGTAATCCCCTTTATTTTTGCACAAGGTGACTATTTTTGCATCTCGTGTGTTTTGAGGCACTAATCTGTCCGGCCGGCAGAGACAGTGGTTCATGGAGATACAGCAGCCGCCGCACTGATTTCCCTCCTCCAATGCTTTCAGCTGGAATGCCATCGTTTCCTGGGGTTTTACCATTGGCAGAGTGGTCAGTGGGCTTTGATGTGCTCTACAAAGAACAAAGAACAAAGAAATGTACAGCACAGGAACAGGCCCTTCGGCCCTCCAAGCCCGTGCCGACCATACTGCCCGACTAAACTACAATCTTCTACACTTCCTGGGTCCGTATCCCTCTATTCCCATCCTATTCATATATTTGTCAAGATGCCCCTTAAATGTCCCTATCGTCCCTGCTTCCACTACCTCCTCCGGTAGTGAGTTCCAGGCACCCACTACCCTCTGCGTAAAAAACTTGCCTCGTACATCTACTCTAAACCTTGCCCCTCTCACCTTAAACCTATGCCCCCTAGTAATTGACCCCTCTACCCTGGGGAAAAGCCTCTGACTATCCACTCTGTCTATGCCCCTCATAATTTTGTATACCTCTATCAGGTCGCCCCTCAACCTCCTTCGTTCCAGTGAGAACAAACCGAGTTTATTCAATCGCTCCTCATAGCTTATGCCCTCCATACCAGGCAACATTCTGGTAAATCTCTTCTGCACCCTCTCTAAAGCCTCCACATCCTTCTGGTAGTGTGGCGACCAGAATTGAACACTATACTCCAAGTGTGGCCTAACTAAGGTTCTATACAGCTGCAACATGACTTGCCAATTCTTATACTCAATGCCCCGGCCAATGAAGGCAAGCATGCCGTATGCCTTCTTGACTACCTTCTCCACCTGTGTTGCCCCTTTCAATGACCTGTGGACCTGTACTCCTAGATCTCTTTGACTTTCAATACTCTTGAGGGTTCTACCATTCACTGTATATTCCCTACCTGCATTAGCCCTTCCAAAATGCATTACCTCACATTTGTCCGGATTAAACTCCATCTGCCATCTCTCCGCCCAAGTCTCCAGACAATCTAAATCCTGCTGTATCCTCTGACAGTCCTCATTGCTATCCGCAACTCCACCAACCTTTGTGTCGTCTGCAAACTTACTAATCAGACCAGTTACATTTTCCTCCAAATCATTTATATATACTACAAACAGCAAAGGTCCCAACACTGATCCCTGTGGAACACCACTGGTCACAGCCCTCCAATTAGAAAAGCATCCCTCCATTGCTACCCTCTGCCTTCTATGGCCTAGCCAGTTCTGTATCCACTTTGCCAGTTCACCCCTGATCCCGTGTGACTTCACCTTTTGTACTAGTCTACCATGAGGGACCTTGTCAAAGGCCTTACTGAAGTCCATATAGACAACATCTACTGCCCTACCTGCATCAATCATCTTAGTGACCTCCTCGAAAAACTCTATCAAGTTAGTGAGACACGACCTCCCCTTCACAAAACCGTGCTGCCTCTCACTAATACGTCCATTTGCTTCCAAATGGGAGTAGATCCTGTCTCGAAGAATTCTCTCCAGTAATTTCCCTACCACTGAAGTAAGGCTCACCGGCCTGTAGTTCCCGGGATTATCCTTGCTACCCTTCTTAAACAGAGGAACAACATTGGCTATTCTCCAGTCCTCCGGGACATCCCCTGAAGACAGCGAGGATCCAAAGATTTCTGTCAAGGCCTCAGCAATTTCCTCTCCAGCCTCCTTCAGTATTCTGGGGTAGATCCCATCAGGCCCTGGGGACTTATCTACCTTAATATTTTTTAAGACACCCAACACCTCGTCTTTCTGGATCACAATGTGACCCAGGCTATCTACACCCCCTTCTCCAGACTCAACATCTACCAATTCCTTCTCTTTGGTGAATACTGATGCAAAGTATTCATTTAGTACCTCGCCCATTTCTTCTGGCTCCACACATAGATTCCCTTGCCTATCCTTCAGTGGGCCAACCCTTTCCCTGGCTACCCTCTTGCTTTTTATGTACGTGTAAAAAGCCTTGGGATTTTCCTTAACCCTATTTGCCAGTGACTTTTCATGACCCCTTCTAGCCCTCCTGACTCCTTGCTTAAGTTCCTTCCTATTTTCCTTATATGCCACACAGGCTTCGTCTGTTCCTAGCCTTTTAGCCCTGACAAATGCCTCCTTTTTCTTTTTGACGAGGCCTACAATATCACTCGTCATCCAAGGTTCCCGAAAATTGCCATATTTATCTTTCTTCCTCACAGGAACATGCCTGTCCTGTATTCCTTTCAACTGACACTTGAAAGCCTCCCACATGTCAGATGTTGATTTGCCCTCAAACATCCGCCCCCAATCTATGTTCTTCAGTTCCCGCCTAATATTGTTATAATTAGCCTTCCCCCAATTTAGCACATTCATCCTCGGACCACTCTTATCCTTGTCCACCAGTACTTTAAAACTTACTGAATTGTGGTCACTGTTACCGAAATGCTCCCCTACTGAAACATCTACCACCTGGCCGGGCTCATTCCCCAATACCAGGTCCAGTACCGCCCCTTCCCTAGTTGGACTGTCTACATATTGTTTTAAGAAGCCCTCCTGGATGCTCCTTACAAACTCCGCCCCGTCTAAGCCCCTGGCACTAAGTGAGTCCCAGTCAATATTGGGGAAGTTGAAGTCTCCCATCACCACAACCCTGTTGTTTTTACTCTTTTCCAAAATCTGTCTACCTATCTGCTCCTCTATCTCCCGCTGGCTGTTGGGAGGCCTGTAGTATACCCCCAACATTGTGACTGCACCCTTCTTATTCCTGATCTCTACCCATATAGCCTCAATGCCCTCTGAGGTGTCTTCTCGCAGTATAGCTGTGATATTCTCCCGAACAAGTAGCGCAACTCCGCCTCCCCTTTTACATCCCCCTCTATCCCGCCTGAAACATCTAAATCCTGGAACGTTTAGCTGCCAATCCTGCCCTTCCCTCAACCAGGTCTCTGTAATGGCAACAACATCATAGTTCCAAGTAGTAATCCAAGCTCTAAGTTTATCTGCCTTACCCGTAATGCTCCTTGCATTAAAACATATGCACTTCAGGCCACCAGACCCGCTGTGTTCAGCAACTTCTCCCCGTCTGCTCTGCCTCAGAGCCACACTGTCCCCATTCCCTAGTTCTCCCTCAATGCTCTCACCTTCTGACCTATTGCTCCCGCGCCCACCCCCCTGCCATACTAGTTTAAACCCTCCCGTGGTCTACTACGGTCGGTTCGCATTCCAGCTCCTCCATGACAGTAACGTCTGGACTGGCGCTGACAGTTTATCCGCAGGATTGCCACGCCGGTGAATAATTTAATGTCTCGAACATGTGGGATGTAGCTCTTTGAATGACTCATTTTTGTTGATCTGTGGCACATTGGACCACCTCCTAACGAACAGCATTCAAAACTGACAGCTTCTGGGAAAGGTAAATAAAACCAACTGTAAAACCTATAGCCTGCAGTATGTGTCAATTTGTAGACGGCACTCTGGAAAAACAAAATCACTGTTATTTGGTTCCATTTTAACCAGTTTTTTTTTCATTGCCGTGTCTTGCTGCAAGATGCTCTCAATGCTGCAACTTGTACAGGAGCCTGATCCAATAGGTTTTGAACCAGTCACGACCGGTGTTCCCTCTAATTTTTCTTTGTTGGGCCTGGCCAGGTCATTGTGCAGTGTGGGGCATTTCAGACATTCACACTGGGGAGCCCCGGCACAGCTTAGATTGAATGATAAGCCAACTGGCATAAACGTGTAAATTTGATTCCATATTCTAACTGTGTCACACCCTGTGTCAAAGGAGGACCTTGACTGTACCAGGAGTGAAAATATATTAAGGCTCAAAGTTTCTTTTATTGCCAGAAACAAAAGTTGTTCTTTATCAATTTGAGTTTCGGCAGCCAGCCTCACACACGTTGCATAGAGGGTATGTTCTGAAATATAATTATGGCAGTATACGAAGAGCATTAGAAATCCTTTTGCTCTCTCTCTCTCTCTCTCTATGTTATCTTCATCCACACTCTGTGGTCGTTAGATGCCTCTGGCCAGGAAGCCAATGTAAACAGACTTTCAAAGGTAATGAATAATACAAAGGGAAATTGTTGGATATGTTCAGCATGTTCTGTGTCCTGATAGCAGGTCACCAAACAGAAGTATTAACTCAGGGGATGGTTCTCTGGCCACGTTGTGCCGGCGTGATGCGCGCTATTCCGGGCGGATTCCGGGAGAGGCCCGAAACGGGATTTGCGGCAGGTGTTAAACAGTTTCCGACGCGCCAGGCGCACTCCAGTTGACAATGTCAGGATCTCGCACCTGATCGGAGCTCGTATGCAATCATTTTATTCTCATTCGTGAGATTAAAGTCAAATGCAGCGGCCTCCCAGTATTCTTCAACCCCTCCCCACAGCCGGAGGTCCGCAGACACAATTCACTCCGGGTCCCTAAACACGGGAAAAGACGCCATGCAGTTGAATACCCCTCTCCACATACCACCAGGGAGCACACAAGGGCATAGTAGCAGCTGACCGGATGCCATGGGGAATGGGGGGGTGGGGTGTCCTTCAAGAGAGCTGTGGGCTGGGGTTCGGAGAGGGCCAGATCAGATGTTTCCCCCGAGATGGGGGTTGCTTTGGGCCTGTGAAGCCTTGACTCCTGCTTTCTTTCATGTTTAATACCTCAATAACAGGGAAAAGTACAACTGTAGCCTCTCTGTCCTAAAATCCTCTCACAGGACAGAACTATTCTGTAGCACATCTTTTGGAGAAGCATTTAACTTCCCTTAAAATTTCAATAGGCTCTGCGGTTTCACTGTTACAGTATGCCCACTTATATCCCTTTGCCCTTGCTTGTTCACACCCCATTCACTTTACAAGCCTTTTGATTGACAGCTGGTGGCTGCATCAAAAGCGGGCTTAGCTTTGTTTTATTTTTGAAGCACTTCACGGTCCATTAACTCTGAAGTGCTTCCTCTTTTGATCAGGTGTCCTGTCTGACTGCATTTTCTCTATCGTGTTTTTTTTCTACTTTGAATTGTTTCCTGGAAAGAGCATGTGCTCCGCCTGAGTGAGTTTTTTCAGAGTGGTTTTTTTTTAAGTCTTAAGTGCTTCCTAGAAAGAGCAGGTGCTCTGTCTGGCAGCAATATTTTTAGACTGGATCTTTTTCATCCACTCTGCCTCACCAACGTGCCTGGACTGGAAAAGTGTAGCTACAAAGAGAGATTGGATAGGTTGGGGTTATTTTTCTCAGAAGAAAGAAGGCTGAAAGGGGACTGGATTGAGGTGTACAAAATTATGAGGGGAACAGATAGAGTGCAATTGTTTCCCTTGGCCGAGAATTCTAGAACCAGGGGACATAGATTCAAGATAAGTGGCAGAAGGTGTAGAGGGGACATGAGGAAGAACTTCTTACGCAGAGGGTAGTGGGAGTCTGGAATTCGCTGCCCGGGTTGGTGGTGGAGGCAGAGACCCTAAACTCTTTTAAAAAGTACCTGGATCCGCACCTTCAGTGATGCAAGGCACAGGGCGATGGACCGGCTGTTGGAAGATGGGATTAGAAAGCGCACCTGGGTGGCCTTGGGCTGGCATGGACAACATGGGCTGAATGGCCGTCTTCTGTGCTGTAACTTCTCTCTGATTCTATCCCCTTTGATTTGCCTAATGTCCAAAACCCATCACTGTCCATGTGGACTCTAATCAGTGACTGAGCAACCACAACTGCGAGGGTTTGAGAATTCCAAAGAAGACTCTTAAAAAGAGAAAAGTGATGTTGATAGGCGGAGGGTTAGGGAGTGAATTCTGGAATTTAAGGCCTTTGCAGTTGAAGGCAGGGCTGCCAATGGTGCAGTAAATAGAACATAGGACATTACAGCGCAGTACAGGCCCTTCGGCCCTCGATGTTGCGCCGACCTGTGAAGCCAATCTAAAGCCCATCTACACTATTCCCTTATCGTCCATGTGTCTATCCAATGACCATTTGAATGCCCTTAGTGTTGGCGAGTCCACTACTGTTGCAGGCAGGGCATCCCACGCCCTTACTACTCTCTGAGTAAAGAACCTACCTCTGACATCTGTCCTATATCTATCTCCCCTCAATTTAAAGCTATGTCCCCTCGTGCTAGACATCACCATCCGAGGAAGAAGGCTCTTACTGTCTCACATTGAGAATGTGGAAGTGATGGGAATTAGAGGTTGGTCCGTCATTAATTACTGAGTTGAAGTCTGAATGTAATATAATGTTGTCCATTGGCCTAGCTTGCTGTGGTGTGGAGACCAAGAGAAAGGGAAAACATAAAAATCTTAAAAAGCAAGTCTTACTTCTGGCAAAATAAAACCCCATTGTATAAATTCCTTTGAACTAGAAGTTTCAAGCTAGTAATCCCCAGCTGGTTAGATCTCAAGAATTGGCATGAATGGTGATGATGCCCTACACAGTGCCAGAGCTGGAAACCAAAAAGAAAAATAAACGCAAAGAAGCAAATACTGGAAATCTGAAACATAAACCCCCCAGCAAATGCTGAAAGTACACAGCCCTTCGGGATCTCTGTAGAGAAAGGCAGATTAGCATTACGGGCGCGATTCTACAGCCATGCTGCACCTGAAGAGCAGCTCGCTGGGGCGCAATGTGGCCAATAGAAGCCGGGAGATCCCGCTCGCAGGATCTACCCAGCTCGCAACGCTTTGCGAGACCTAGCACGATCTCACAAGACGTTGCGATGTAAATTCTTTCTGGCAAATATGCATATTAGAGTGAGTCTCATTTTAATGTGCAGCTTCCTGAGGTACTGGAGGCGTTGGGATCTTTCTCCCTCACCCCGGGTGAGCGGCATTCAGTGCTGGTCTCCACAAAAGGGGACCAGACGGACCGGCACTCATGGGAGTCTCCCAGGGAATCGGAGGCCCCCAGGTGCATGTCCTTTAGGCAGGGTGGTCCTCTGGCACTGCCAAGGGGCCAAGCTGGCATTTTCTGCATGGTGGCGATCCAGCCTGGGGTGCCCTGCATGAGTGTTTAGGGGAGGGGGACTCTCCCATAGTGTGGTGGGGCTTGGGAGGGCTCAGGAGTCGCTCTGGGGGCTCCAGAGATTATGGCCATTCTCTCGCTCTGAGGAGTTCCGGCGAGCGGAGCTCCTTGATGTACAAAATGGGGCTGTGTGCGAGCTCGGCCACGCGTTCCCTGTTGAGGTCATTTATCTAACCAGGGGGCCGTTTTGTAGTGTTGTGTTTATCGCCGCTGTGAGCACCAAGAAATGGGACTTTGTTGCCATTGAATTAAATCCCGCCCTATAGCAGTAGACATCACAGGGGAGATTTTAACACAGCATAGTGATGAAGAGCATACAGGAGCAGGTGGAATACCAATCTTACACACTGCCCAGAGAGGGCAAATTTAACCCAAGCCACCGGTTAGGAAGCTGGTGCGATTGGATGCAACGTTAACTTTCCACTACACCTGTTTCACTCTCCATCGAAGTCAATGTGTAACCTTGCGCGAGTGTAAAATCAGTGTCCAACTTGGGTCGGCACTAATTTAAAATTGTCCCCTTTGTCTAACCTCAAGCTGCTGACAAGTAGTGACCTCGTGATAGGTTTGCTTATTCTTTCTAAAGAGTAGGAGTGGGTCACTTCCAGCAGGTTCTCTTATGTAGCAACTGCAGCTCGTGCAATCATAAAGGGTATTGTAACTGGAAAAAAACATGTAAACAATGAACTTTAAAAGTTTCAATGCTTTATAGAAATGTGATTTGATTCAATTTGACGCTACTGTTATAATCCACAGAGTATTATTTCCACTCCTACCACATGGCGGTGTAACATTTTGCACACTTCCGCATGCAACAATGAGGTGTCCCTCTCACAGTCTGCCAAATGAAGTTCTTGCGTGAATTCTCAGCTCCTTACCTTCTGAGGACTGTAATTTCATTTTCAATGCTGTTTTCCTTGCCTTTTAACGCCTTCTTTGGGATGCATTTAATTGCAAACATCTTCCCAGTGTTTTTTTCTTTCGCCATGACGACTTCCGAAAAGGCGCCGCTAAAAAAAAGGCAGAGAGAGAGGGAGCATTAGGCTCAGCGAGACTGGTTTCAGACTGGTGATCAGAAACTAAGAAGCCAGTAACATTGCTGCAAGAAGGCAGCAATAACTTTGCTGGAGATACCAGAGGAATTCTTCGCAAATGCGTCCACAATATCGCTACCCCTGGGGAATTCCTACCTCAGGTGACTGATGCTGGTGGAAGGGTTCTTGAAATTGTTCGCTTGATGGTACAGCTGTTACAATCCCAGTTAATGTTATAATCGGGCAGGAAGATCGCAGAATGGAACCCTGGCCCAGAAACCCATAGCTTTTACTTTTTTTAATAAAACGTGGAGGAATAGAGTTACAGGCCTGCTAATTAGTTTTAACAACATGGAAAAAACATTTATTAAACTCGTAAAAATTGGATTATGATACAATACTCCTTTTACTTGCCCCCCCCCCCCCAGTTTAACAATTACACAAAGGTTTTAGGAGTATCCCGGATTACAAAGTACATCTTAATCTCAAATGGTTTCACATTAGCACAAAGTCCCTTATAAGCACACAAGATGACTGTGGTCAAATACAAGCACACCGCTCTGAACCAAAGATAGGGCAGCACGGTAGCATAGTGATTAGCACAGTTGCTTTACAGCTCCAGGGTCACAGGTTCGATTCCTGGCTTGGGTCACTGTAGTGTGGAGTCTGCACGTTCTCCCCGTGTGTGCATGGGTTTTCTCCCGGTGCTCCGGTTTCTTTCCACAGTCCAAAGATGCGCGGGTTTGGTGGATTGGCCATGTTAAATTGCCCTTATTGTCCAAAAAGGTTAATTGGGGTTACTGGGTTAAGGGGATGGGATGGAGGATGTGTGTGCTTGAGTGGACTGCTCTTTCCAAGGGCCGATGCAGACTAAATGGGCCAAATGGCCTCCTTCTGCACTGTAAATTCTATGATTCTATGATAGCGTCTAGATTTCTCGCTAGAATCCCCCCGGATGATGGTCACATGAGAGTTTCCAAACTCCACTCCCGAAAAACCACTTTAAAATCTTCTATCAGAATAATGTTTTCCCTTAGCAGTTTGCATTCTGAAATCCAGACCAGGTTTTCCAAATGACACTTTTAAACAAAGCTTCTGCTCCACTTTTAACAACGAATCTAGTCCAGGATCTTAGACCAACCCCGTTAGGCTGTCTCTGTCTTGACTGTTGTTCAAACTGTTCACAATTGCTTTAACTCTTGATTCCCAAACTACATTAAAATGAAATCCAACATTTGTTTTACCTTTGAAGGCTGCTGTCCCATTTTGAATATGGTTACTGCAATTGCCTCTTTAATTTAAAGCATGTTGTTTACTCTTCTTTTAATTATTTTGAACGATACCTTGGTCTCTGTTCATTTAACTCCATACTTCTTGGGCTCGTCTCTTCATTTATCTAATTTCCTTAGCTGACTAGACTTTAGGTTTCTGGCATTTGTTTTCTTAACCATTACTCAAGAGTACGGTTTTTCTTCTAGCAAGGCTGAGGAAGTTGTTCCCTATTTAGCCTTATGAAACGACTGCTTCAAGCAGAGCTGTGAGAGCTGCCTTCTCTCTAACTACCTATCTCAAAAGCTTCTCTACCTTACAAGGCCCCAGTTGCTAAACAACCATTGCTGGTTTATTTATTTATTAGGGAGGTGTGGTCCTCGCTAAGAACAATAGAAACACAGTTGGAACTTAACAAACCCCCACATACACAAAAACCTTTGTCCAGCATGAATCTAACTTTGGTTTTACCTTTCCAGGCAGAGGAGTATTACATTAAACAGACTTAAAACTATACCTTATTTTTAATGTTTGCCAATACAAATATATATTCCTTAAAACTACCTTTGTTTTTGTGACAAGAACTAAAATATTGCTATAAATAGTGACATGTTGCTGAAGCTTTTCATTTTGCACTCATCAGGGCAAACACAAGAATACCAAATTTCAAACAATCACAGCAATTTATACGACAGGACAAAAGGGTGTTGACTCGCCGACCAATCAGCACCCTTTTCTCCTGTAGTATAACTTGTTGTGACCCTTTGAAATTTGGCATTCTTGGATTTGTCCCGGTGAGTGTAAGTTGATAATACTTCGACAACATGGCTGCCTTATCAGCAACAGTTCTTGAAATATATTTCACTCAGATAAACGCGTCTTCACGAAACGAAAAGCTTGCATTTATCCAGTGTCTTCCATAATTACTGAATATCCCAAAGTGCTTTACAGCCAATTAAGTGCTTTTGAACTGTAGTCATTGTTGGTGATATAGGAAATGGGTAAATGTTTGTCGCAGGACACCGGGCATAACTCTGCCACTCCACTGTTCTACGAAACAGTTCCGTGGGATTTGTTGCATCGACTTAGGAGGTAAGCCAGGGTCCTTGGTTTAACTTTCATCTGAATGACTACACGTCCAACAGTGCAGCACTCCCCCAGCACTGCGCCCGAGTATTAGCCAAGATTTTTGCACTAATTTTTGAACCCACAACCTCTCTCCTGAGAGGTTAGAGTACTAGCAGCTGACACTTAAGATTTGAATACAAGCCAGTACTAGACAATAGACACTCTTGCAACAGTGTTTGTATCTCGTGATAACTGTTCAGAGGTTGATGTACTCGCATCACTGGTGGAAATTGGCTATTTTCCTGGCATAAGAACTAAAGCGTGTTAGCCATGCCTTAAAAAGGGGCAAATGTCCAATGCTCGTCATTTTGAACGTAACGTCATTTTTAAAAGAAAGGCTCCTTTGCCTGAGTTTTCCTGGAACAACCGTCC
This sequence comes from Scyliorhinus torazame, assembly GCF_047496885.1. Classification (NCBI taxonomy): domain Eukaryota; kingdom Metazoa; phylum Chordata; class Chondrichthyes; order Carcharhiniformes; family Scyliorhinidae; genus Scyliorhinus; species Scyliorhinus torazame. Next base: position 7,085,469 of record NC_092719.1, read on the forward strand.
AACTGGCATCGGCGTTTGGTGCAAATAATTTCACTGGAAATGGTGAGCAGAGTAAATCATTCTGACCTGCTCGCAATACTGGTGTCACAGAGCAACTTGTGGAAATTATCCTCCCAGGTCAGTTTGGAGATGAGGGGTTAGCCAGGAAACATCTGTTTTCTCACATTCATTCCCAGACGCTGGGTGTTGCTGGTGAAGTCAGTACTTATTGCCCACCCCTCCATTTTCCTTTAATTGAACGGCTGGGGCATTTCAAAGGGCAGTTAAAAGTCAACCGCGTTGTGGGTCTGGAGTCACGTGGAGGCTGCACCCAGTAAGGTCAGCAGATTTCCCTCCCTAAAGATAGCAGTGGACCCAAATGGATTTATGACAATCCAGCAGTTTTGTGATCATCCTTACTGATTTTTGATCCCGGATTTACACATTAACCAAATTTAAATTCCTCAACTGCCAGGGTGGGAACTGAACTCACATCTCTTGGTTGATAATCCACTGACAGAAGCACCATATTACCATCCGCGTGGCACAGTTATACACTGAGTGTAGGGCATGGGGCTCACTCAAAATGCCTAGGGAGGTATGATGGATAAGGTGGGGTTCTCATGAAAAAGGGAAAACAATGAACAACAGAAAGGCCTTGTACTGTACCCCACTATTTCCCAGCCAACGAATCAATACATGATATATTGGCAGAACTCTGGGAACAAGCATGTCGTCTGCATCACAGCACAAACAGAGAGAAAAACACAAAGGCAATTCTATATATTTTTTTTAATGGTTTGACAACAATCAACAGTGCCTGTAGTCAGAAGGTGGATAAAGCATTGCACTAGTATTACAAAGAATTACAACATTAAGCTGTGCCCTGGTCCAGCAACACTCTCCGACACTCTCAATACATCACAGCATTTCTGTCCCCATTCAGTCAACCTGCCAGTCCCATTAACAGCTGGAACCCGTTGATAAGATTGTCCTTTTCAGGCTTCCTCATGCTCTAATAAACTCAGCCCTCGTGTTAAACTTTTCATACTCGTTTACACCAACCACATAATACAACACTCTGAAGGGTTCTGTGTTTAACTCCTTCATACGAAAGATTCAGTACCACACTATCAATGTATCAAATGAACAAACACCAAACATGGGTTAATTAGTTCTGCCACTAATTTGTGTTTCTTGTGATGTGCCCCATAATGGTATCTCACAGGGGTGCCTCGAGGGAATAAAGCAATAGAGAGTGTGCACGCAGTTACAGGGGCAATTCCAGAGTCTGAAGCAATAGCCACCAGTGTTGGAGTGATTAAAATTAGGAATGCTCCAGAAAACAGAATAAGAGAAGCACAGATATGTCAGAGAGCTGTGAGGCTGAGGCCATGGAGCGATTTGAAAACACGGACGACAATTTTAAAATCTGGGTGTTTGTTTAATTGGGAAGCACTGTCGGTCAGTGAGCACAGGTGTGATCATTGAACAGGGCTAGGTACAAGCAAGGTCACCTGAAGCATAGCTTCGGAGCAACTCTGGTTTACAGAGAGTAGATTGTCGGAGATTAACCAGGCGAGGTGGAGTTGTCATGTCTAGACGTAACAAAGACACAACTACACTGACCCAGGTTTTGCAGCTAGCGCCGAATGATTGGTTCCAGCTATTCATTCCAGTCACACTTGCCAACCTATTTTTTCAGAGCTATTGCACTGAAACTTGCAGTAATTAGAACCCCAAAACAGTGCAGCCCCTTAAGAGATCTGGGACCTGTCTGACAAAGGCAAGCAACTGCGCATCTCGTTCTACAATCAGATTGAAGAAATGCAACTGAGCAGCGCAGAGTCTAAACCAGCAAGTCTCAGTTCACAGTTAGTCCGATGCCGAATCTTATACCAAAAGCTAAATAAAGGGCAGAATCTTACAGCCCTGTGGCGAAGGGGGGCAGGGCCCACAAATGTGATCAGCTGTTCAAAAGTCAGCGGGACAGGAAGATCCCACAGGAGGGTGGAGCTGGGAAATTCCACCCCAAGGGAGGGAAAGAAAGATGAGATCAAGAGAGAGTGAATAAAGAGGCAAAGGATGCAATTTACTGGCCGTGTCGCGGCGGAATCGGGATTGGACTTGGCCGGTTGATCCGGCGAGAGGCCTCTTTCGGGATTCCCCATGGTCGTTATGCCTTGCGAGATCTCGCCCGTGATGGACCGGACCCAGACTTCCAGAGTTAAGTGAGCTTAAACGCTCACGTAACTATGGCTATGCCAAATCTACCAAGCCCCTGGAATCTAACTGACCTCGGCAAGGAGACCCCAGCTGGGCACCATTTAGCACTGGTGCTCACAAACCGGAACAGAGTGGAGCGGCACCGGGGAGGGAGGGTCTCCCAGGCCATCAGAGGCCTTCGGGTAGTTGGTATCTAGACAGGGTGTCACCCTGGCACTGCTAATACCATCCGGGCACCGTGGCACTGCCAGATTGGCACCCTGGCAATGCCACCCCAGGGTGCCAGGCTGTTAGTGCCATGGTGGCATTTTGCCCGCGCCGGCGATTGGGTCTAGGGGTGCCCTGCCCTCATCAGGTGGGATGCGGGTGGCTCGGGAACCCTCCAACAAATGAGTTTGGGTGTTGGGGTGTCTGGGGATCCCGTCGAGGGGGGTTGAGAGATCAGGCCACCATCCAATCTCGTCCTGCACTGATGAGAGGAGGTCCTCAGAACAGGACCTGAGTGGGGCCTCGGCGATGCATACCTCACTGAGGCCCAAAAATAAAACAAAGTGCCTTTAGTAAGCGGGATGGTTCCTGGCACTATAAATGCTGGGCATGACCCCTCTAATCCCACACAGAATGGACTGGGATTTTTCATCAGATCATGTCCAAAGAAAAACTTAAAACTAATTGTACTTTAAAAAAAGTCTCCCACAATAATTAAACCTGAAGGAATGTGACGCCACACTTTTAAAAGTTAAGTTTTAATGCCAGAGAATTTGTTTGGCAGTTATAAGACCATAAGACCATAAGTCTTAGGAGCGGAAGTAAGGCCATTCGGCCCATCGAGTCCACTCCACCATTCAATCATGGCTGATTTCAACTCCATTTACCCGCTCTCTCTCCATAGCCCTTAATTCCTCGAGAAATCAAGAATTTATCAACTTCTGTCTTAAAGACACTCAACGTCCCGGCCTCCACCGCCCTCTGTGGCAATGAATTCCACAGACCCACCACTCTCTGGCTGAAGAAATTTCTCCTCATCTCTGTTCTAAAGTGACTCCCTTTTATTCTAAGGCTGTGCCCCTGGGTCCTAGTCTCTCCTGTTAATGGAAACAACTTCCCTACGTCCACCCTATCTAAGCCATTCATTATCTTGTAAGTTTCTATTAGATCCCCCCTCAACCTCCTGAATTCCAATGAATATAATCCCAGGATCCTCAGACGTTCATCGTATGACGTTCATTGTTAAACATATGGATGATAATGGCATAGTGTAGGTTAGATGGCTTTTGTTTCGGTGCAACATCGTGGGCCGAAGGGCCTGTACTGCGCTGTATTGTTCTATGTTCTATGTTCTATGTTCTATGTTAGGCCTACCATTCCTGGGATCATCCGTGTGAATCTCCGCTGGACCCCCTCCAGTGCAATGTTCCTCCTGCAGAATGTTTGAGGTGAGGGACGCCATCAGTGTCCCTGCTGATTTCACCTGTGGGAAGTGCACCCATCTCCAGCTCCTCAGAAACCGGGTTAGGGAACTGGAGCTGGAGCTGGATGAACTTCGGATCATTCGGGAGGCAGAGGTGGTCATAGATAGTAGCTTCAGGGATGTAGTTACTCCGAAGAATCAAGGTAGATGGGTGGTGGTGAGAGGGGCTGGGAGGAAGCAGTCAGTGCAGGGATCCTCTGTGGTCGTTCCCCTCAGTAACAAGTTACCGTTTTGGATACTGTTGGGGGGGACGACCTACCAGGGGTAAGACACGGTGAATGGATCTCCAGCACTGAGCCCGTCCCTGTGGCTCGGAAGGGAAGGAGGGCGAGCAGGAGAACAATAGTTATTGGGGACTCGATAGTTAGAGGGACAGATAGACGGTTCTGTGGCAGCGAAAGAGACTCACGGATGGTATGTTGCCTCCCGGGTGCCAGGGTCCGTGACGTCTCAGACCGTGTTTTCAGAATCCTTAAAGGGGAGGGGGAGCAGTCACAAGTCATGGTACACATCGGTAAGAGAAAGGACGGGGATTTAAAACAGGAATTTAGGGAGCTAGGGTGGAAGCTGAGAGCCAGGACAAACCATGTTGTCATCTCTGGTTTGTTGCCGGTGCCACATGCTAGTGAGGTGAGGAACAGGGAGAGAGTGCAGATAAACACGTGGATGCAGGGATGGTGTAGGAGGGAGGGTTTCAGGTACGTGGATAATTGGAGCACATTCTGGGGAAGGTGGGACCTGTACAGACAGGACGGTTTGCACCTGAACCAGAGGGGCACCAATATCCTGGGAGGGATATTTGCTAGGGCTCTTTGGGGGGGGGTTTAGACTAATTTGTCAGGGGGATGGGAAAACGAGCTGTAGTCCAGAAGCCAGTGTCGAGAGTAGTGAGGTACTGAGGAGGGTATCAAGGTCGCAGGAGTGTACCGGCAGACAGATAGGTGGGTTGAAGTGTGTCTACTTCAATGCAAGGAGCATCCGGAATAAGGTAGGTGAACTTGGAGCGTGGATTGGTACTTGGGACTACGATGTTGTGGCCATTACGGAGACATGGTTAGAACAGGGACAGGAATGGTTGTTGGACGTTCCGCGGAATAGGTGTTTCAGTAAGAGTAGGGAAGGTGGTAAAAGAGGTGGAGGAGTAGCATTGTTAATCAAGGATAGTTTAACGGCATCGCTTCTCGGCCTTTTGGCTAAGATCAAGTGTCTGTAGATTGAGCCTTTGGTTCCGATCTGGTGTGTCTCTCTTGTGGGGACCATGAATTCGATTCAATTTGAATTGGTTTTTTGGAGCGGGCGAGGGGCTGGATTGGGGGTTCACCCCTGACCCACACTCTGGGCCCTGGCTTGGTAACTCAGAAAAGGAAAAAATTTTGAAAATAAAAATTTTTTACAAAATAAATAAATAAATAAAGGATAGTTTAACGGCTGCAGAAAGGCAGTTTGAAGGGGATCTGCCTACTGAGGTAATATGGGCCGAAGTTAGAAATAGGAAAGGAGCGGTCACATTGTTAGGAATTTTCTATAGGCCCCCAAATAGTAATAGAAATGTGGGGCGAAGAAATTGCAAAACAGGTTATGGATAGGTGTGGAGGTCTCAGGGTAGTTGTTATGGGTGACTTTAACTTTCCAAATATTGATTGGAACCTCTATAGGTTGAACAGTTCGGTTGGGGCAGTTTTTGTACAGTGAGTGCAGGAGGGTTTCCTGACACAATATGTGGATAGGTCGGCAAGAGGGGGGGGCAACATTGGATTTGGTACTGGGTAATGAACCGGGCCAAGTGTTAGATTTGTTTGTGGGAGAGCACTTTGGAGATAGTGACCACAATTCGCTGTCTTTCACTATTGCAATGGAGAGGGATAGGGCCATACGGCAGGGCAAGGTTTATAATTGGGGGAGGGGTAATTATATTGCGATTAGGCAAGAATTAGGGAGCATAAGATGGGAACAGAAACTGTCAGGGAAAGGCACAAATGAAAAGTGGAGCTTGTTCAAGAAACAAATACTGCGTGTCCTTGATAGGCATGTCCCTGCCAGGCAGGGAGGAAATGGCCGTGTGAGGGAACCATGGTTCACAAAAGAGGTTGAATGTCTTGTCAAGAGGAAAAAGGAAGAGTATGTAAGGATTAGAAAACAAGGTTGAGTAGGGTCGCTTGAGGGTTACAAGGTAGCAAGGAATGAGCTGAAAAAAGGGCTTAGGAGAGCTGGAGGGGGCATGAGAAGTCCTTGGCGGGTTGGATCAAGGAAAACACCAAGGCTTTTTACTCTTATGTGAGAAATAAAAGAATGACCAGGGTGAGGGTAAGGCTGGTCAAGGACAGTAGTGGAACTTGTGCATGGAGTCAGAAGAAATAGGAGAGGCATTGAATGAATACTTTTCTTCAGTGTTCACAAAGGAGAGGGGCCATGTTTTTGAGGATGAGAGTGTGGTTCAGGCGGGTAGGCTGGAGGAAGTAGATGTTCTGAGGAAGGATGTATTAGCAATTTTGAAAAACCTGAGGGTCGACAAGTCCTCTGGGCCAGATGGGATATACCCAAGGATTCTTTGGGAGGCAAGGGAGGAAATTGCAGAGCCTTTGGCTTTGATCTTTGGGTCCTCGCTGTCCACGAGGATAGTGCCAGAGGACTGGAGAGTGGCGAATGTTGTTTCTCTGTTCAAGAAAGGGAATAGGAATGACCCTGGTAATTATAGGCCAGTTAGTCTTACTTCGGTGGTCGGGAAGATAATGGAAAAGGTCCTGACGGATAGGATTAATTACCATTTGGAAAGATGCAGCTTAATCCGAGATAGTCAACACGGATTTGTGAAGAGTAGGTCGTGCCTCACAAATTTGATTGAATTCTTTGAGGAGGTAACTAAGTGTGTAGATGAAGGTAGAGCAGTTGATGTCGTATGCATGGATTTTAGTAAGGCGTTTGATAAGGTTCCCCATGGTCGGCTCATGAAGAAAGTAAGGAGGTGTGGGATAGAGGGAAATTTGGCCGATTGGATCAGTAACTGGCTATCACATCGAAGACAGAGGGTGGTGGTGGGTGGAAAATTTTCAGACTGGAGACCAGTTACCAGCGGTGTACCACTGGGATCAGTGCTGGGTCCTCTGCTATTTGTGATTTTTATCAATGACTTGGAGGAGGGGGCTGAAGGGTGGGTCAGTAAATTTGCTGATGACACCAAGGTTGGTGGAGTAGTGGATGAGGTGGAGGGCTGTTGTAGGCTGCAAAGAGACATTGATAGGATGCAGAGCTGGGCCGAAAAATGGCAGATGGAGTTTAACCCTGATAAGTGCGAGGTGATTCATTTTGGCAGAAAAAATTTGAATGCGGATTACAGGATCAACGGCAGGGTTCTGAGGAATGTGGAGGAACAGAGAAATCTTGTGGTTCAATGTCCATAGATCTCTGAAGATTGCCACTCAAGTGGATAGAGCCGTGAAGAAGGCTTATAGTGTGTTAGCGTTTATTAACAGGGGGCTTGAGTTTAAGACGCGAGGTTATGCTGCAACTATACATGACCCTGGTGAGACCACATTTGAAGTATTGTGTGCAGTTCTGGTCACCTCATTATAGGAAGGATGTGGAAGCATTGGAAAGGGTGCAAAGGAGATTTACCGGATGCTGCCTGGTTTGCAGGATAGGTCTTATGAGGAAAGGTTGAGGGAGCTAGGGCTTTTCTCTTTGGAGCAGAGGAGGATGAGAGGCGATTTAATAGAGGTTTATAAGATAATGAGGGGGATAGATAGAGTGGACGTTCAGAGACTATTTCCTCGGGTGAATGTAACTGTTACAAGGGGGCATATCTATAAGATTCAGGGTGGGAGATATAGGAGGGATGTCCAAGGTAGGTTCTTTACTCAGAGAGTGGTTAGTGTGTGGAATGGACTGCCTGCTGTGATAGTGGAGTCGGACACTTTAGGAACTTTCAAGCGGTTATTGGATAGGCACATGGAGCACGTCTGAATGACAGGGTGTGGGATAGCTTGATCTTGGTTTCGGACAATGCTCGGCACAACATCGAGGGCCAAAGGGCCTGTTCTGTGCTGTACTGTTCTATGTTCTATGTTCTATGTTCCTAAGTGTTTGCCAAGATTTAATTCTATTGCTTTTATTGCAGCCAACAAATAATAAGAAGTTTAAATTTCACTTACATAGGAATTAAAAGATAGTTACATAAATTGAAAGATTCAAATGCAAACTAGATTGGCTGGTTTAGAAACATTTTCTGTTCTACAGAGCGAGTGTTTTGCAAATAACGTTACTCATCTGACGCATACAGCATGCAACTACCCAGTGCCCGGACCTTACGTCAGAATGTTATGCCAATGCAAAGTGCAAGTTTAATTTGGTGTAAGCACATTGATGCACGATCAATGACCACTAAAGCGAGGTTGTAGTCCAACTGAAGGCTTTAATAAGCTAGATGTTTCCCCCAGCAGCTCAGGTACAGAATGAAGGCTGCTGGGGCGGCACGGGTTCTTATACCCCGCCTATCAGGGCGGAGCTATTATACACTCTAGCCAATAGCAAGCATACAGGTTCTACAAATGGTACTTTAGCCTCTCCGGTACCGTAATACCTATAATACCACATTCACACCCTGTTAAAAAAAAGTCCGGCGGGGGTGGTGGCCAGAAACTACAAAACATAACAACGTGGTATAATTAGTTATGGAGTTACCGTAATACCTCGGTACAGTGTTTAGTAACTATTTACAAGTCTGGTAGCTATGTACATTTGGTGATGTATATTTACAGATTACAGTTAAAATGAAGCAATCAGTCGATCGGGGGCCCTGGTCATCCTCTGTGATCGTCGGAGCCTCGGTGGTGACTCCGTGGAGGCGCGGCCGTCTGTGACTCCGGGAGCGTGGCTTCGCTCTCCATGGCAGCTTCGTCACCCCTAGACGGCGCTGGTGGGGAAAACGGCTGACCTGGGAAGGGAGTGCTTGCGGGGGGCATCGGTGGGTGGGGGGGCCTAGACAGGGGTGGCGGAAGGACCGATCCTCCTGTAGGGTGCTGCAGTGGAGGGGAGGCTGTGACTGGTGGCTGAAATGTGCGTGGAGTTCCGGCGGGCACCAGGTCCCGTAGGCAGACCGTATCTTGTCGGCCGTCGGGGTGCGCCACGTAGGCATACTAGGCGTTAGCATGGAGCCGATCGACCCTCTCGACCAACGGGTCCGACTTGTGCGCTCGCACATGTTCTCGGAGCAGGATGGGTCCGGGTGCTGCCAGCCAGGTCGGGAGTGAGGTCCCAGAGGAGGACTTCCGAGGGAAGACAAGGGGACGTTCGTGAGGTGTCTGATTGGTGGTTGTACAAAGTAGTGACCGGATGGAGTGGAGGGCATCCGGGAGGACTTCTTGCCAGTGGGAGACTGGGAGGTTCCTGGACTATAGGGCCAGTCTTCCAGACCGTTCCGTTCTCCCTCTCTACCTGTCCATTACCCCGCGGGTTGTAACTGGCCGTCCTGCTCGAGGCGATGCCCTTGCTGAGCAGGAATTGACGCAGTTCGTCGCTCATAAAGGAGGACCCCTATCACTGTGTATGTAAGCGGGGAACCCGAACAGTGCAAAGATGCCATGGAGGGCCTTGATGACGGTGGAGGCGGTCATGTCGGGGCAGGGGATGGCGAATGGGAACCGGGAGTACTCGTGAATCACGTTCAGGAAGTACGTGTTGCGGTCGGTGGAGGAGAGGGGGGCCTTTGAAGCCTATGCTGAGGCGTTCAAAGGGACGGGAAGCCTTTATCAGGTGCGCTCTCTCTGGCCGATAGAAGTGCGGTTTGCACTCCGCGCAGATTTGGCAGTCCCTGGTGGCAGTCCTGACCTCCTCGATGGAATAGGACAGGTTGCGGGTCTTGACGAAATGGAAAAAGAGAGTGACCCCTGGGTGGCAGAGGTCCTCGTGGAGGGCTCGGAGGCGGTCCACTTGTGCGGTGTCACGTGTGCCACGGGACAGGGCGTCAGGAGCTCATTTAGCTTCCCGGGACGATACAAGATCTCGTAGTTGTAGGTGGTGAGTTTGATCCTCCACCGCAAGATCTTGTCGTTTTTTATCTTGCCCCGCTGTGCATTATCGAACATGAAAGCAAGCGACAGTTGGTCCGTGTGGAGAGTGAACCTCCTGCCGGCCAGGTAATGCCTCCAATGTCGCACAGCTTCTACTGTGGCCTGGGACTCCTTTTCGACTGAGGAGTGGTGGATTTCGGAAGCATGGAGGGTACGGGAGAAGAAGGCCACGGGTCTGCCCGCTTGGTTGAGGGTGGCCGCCAGAGCTACATCGGACACATCGCTCTCGACCTGGAAGGGGAGGGACTCGTCGATGGCGTGCATCGTGGCCTTTGCAATGTCTGCTTTGATGCGGCTGAAGGCCTGACAGGCCTCTATCGACAGGGGAAAAACTGTGGATTGGATCAGGGGACGTGCCTTGTCCGCAGAGTTGGGAACCCACTGGGCTTAGTAGCTAAAAAACCCTAAGCAGCGTTTTAGGGCCTTAGAGCAGTGAGGAAGGGGGAACTCCATAAGGGGGCGCATGTGTTCAGGGTCAGGGCCTATAACTCCATTTCGCACTACGTAGCCGAGAATGGCTAGACGGTCGGTGCGAAACACGCATTTATCCTTATTATATGTTAGGTTAAGCATTTTAGCGTCTGGAGAAATTTTCGGAGGTTGGTGTCATGGTCCTGCTGGTCGTGGTCACAGATGGTGACATTATCGAGATACGGGAATGTTGCCCGTAAACCGTACCGGTCAACTATTCGATCCATCTCGCGCTGGAAGACCGAGACCCCATTAGTGACACCAAAGGGAACCCTTAAGAAGTGATAGAGCCGCCCATCTGCCTCGAAGGCAGTATATTTCGGTCACTAGTGCGGATGGGGAGCTGGTGGTAGGCGGACTTGAGATCCACCGTGGAGAAGACTTTATAATGCGCAATCTTGTTTACCAGGTCGGATATGCGGGGGAGAGGGTACGCGTCCAGCTGCGTAAACCTGTTGATGGTCTGACTGTAGTCGATGACCATCCTATGCTTCTCCCCGGTCTTTACCACCACTACTTGAGCTCTCCAGGGACTGTTGCTAGCTTCAATGACTCCTTCCCTCAGTAGCCTTTGGACCTCTGACCTAATAAAGACCCGGTCCTGGGCACTGTAGCGCCTGCTCCTGGTGGCGATGGGTTTTCAATCCGGGGTGAGGTTCGCAAACAGGGAAGGCGGGTTGACCTTCAGGGTCGCAAGGCCGCAGACAGTGAGGGGGGGTATAGGGCCGCCAAATTGGAAAGTCAGACTTTGAAGGTCACACTGGAAGTCTAAACCCAGGAGTGTAGCCGCGCAGAGGTGGGGAAGGACATAGAGACAGAAATTTTTATACTCCCTTCCCTGGACTGTGAGGCTTGCTACACAAAACCCTTTTATCTCCACTGAGTGGGAACCGGAGACCAGTGAGATTTTTTGATTGACAGGGTGGATGAGGAGGGAACAGCGCCTTACCGTGTCAGAGTGTATGAAGCTCTCCGTGCTCCCAGAGTCAATTAGGCAGGACGTCTCGTGCCCGTTGATGAAAACGGTCGTCGTAGCGGTTGAGAGTGTTCGAGGTCGAGACTGATCCAGAGTCACCGAGGCCAATCGCAGTAGTTGGGAATTCTGTTCAGGCAGTGTGTGGTCGGCCGAGCTGGGGTCCTGGGGGTTCATCCAAGATGGCGTCTCCCATAGGTCGCACATAGCCGGGGGTGTACAAAATGGCGACGCCCATCCCTCAAGCGTGGCGTCCGCGGAACAAGATGGCCGCGCCCAGGGTCCGCACATGGCCCTGGGATATGGGGGTGGCGGCGACCACTGGCCGCACGGGGCCCGTGGAGAAGTTTGTGGTGGCGGTCCGGATTCGCCGCTGGAGACCGCGGCCACCGCTCGAGCCTGACATACCCCCACGAAATGGCCCTTTTTGCCGCATACTTTGTAGGTGGATGCGCGGGCCGGGCAGCGCTGGCGGGGATGCTTGGCCTGCCCGCAAAAGTAGCAGCGGGGCCCCTCGGGTTTGCCAGGCCGCCTTGCAGTGCAGGCCTGTGGGGGAACGGGGGAAGTCTCGGGGTCGGCCGCTGCGGGGTTCCACGCTGCCCAGGAGGCTGCCGCGCGGTCGGGAACGTAGGCGCGGGCGTTTCTGGAGGCCACGACCAGGGAGCCTGCAAGGGCCTGTGCCTCCCTGAGACCCAGAGTGTCCTTCTCTAACAGACGCTGGCAGATTTGTGGCCAGACTAAGAGTTCCGTGCGTTCGCTCGCCGAAACTTGCGGGCAGCCGCAGCTTCTTCCCGGCACCAGGAGTACACGGTAGAATTCCTCCAGCGATTCCCCAGGGGTTTGCCGTCTTGTTGCAAGCAGGTGCCGGGCGTAGACCTGGTTTACCGGGCGAATATAGGGGCCTTTTAGCAGCTCTATTGCTGCATCGAAGTCTTCCGCTTCCTCGATGAGGGTGTAAATCTCCGGGCTCACCCTTGAGTGCAGGACGTGCATTTTCTGCTCTCCCGTGGGTGTGTTTTCGGCCGTCTCGAGATACCCTTTAAAACACGCCAGCCAGTGCTTAAAAATTGCCGCTGAGTTCGCCGCGTGGGGGCTGAGTTGCAGACACTCCGGCTTGATTCGGAGCTCCATCCTTTCTTCTTAATAAACTAGCTTATTAAATTGATGCACGATCAATGACCACTAAAGCGAGGTTGTAGTCCAACTAAAGGCTTTAATAAGCTAGATGTTTCCCCAGCAGCTCAGGTACAGAATGAGGGCTGCTGGGGCGGCACGGGTTCTTATACCCCACCTAGCAGGGCGGAGCTATTATACACTCCAGCCAACAGCAAGCATACAGGTTCTACCAATGGTACTTTAGCCTCTCAGGTACCGTAATACCTATAATACCACACACATCCCATGCTGTGTGCATCTGGAGTCACATGTAGGCCAATGTTGAGGGACTGTGTTGTGGGGTTGACATTGTTGGAGAGATAGTAACCGAAGCCCGGAGTGGGTGGTTGTGAAAGAAGCATTGTGAAGTACTGGAAGACTCGGGTGTTCTTCTGATCTTCTATAAGTGTTTCTCTCTCAGCCAACAACACCCCGCCCGCCAGCCCAAAACAGATGAATTGCTTGCTTAACTCATCACCGAGATCTGTGCACAATGTAATGTTCTCCGATCTAACAACAGTGAGAACAATTTGAGAGTAATTTGTGTGAAACTATGAGCTGTCCTCTCAGAGATGGGGTGAAGTGCCAGAGGACAGAATGAGATGTGTCAAGGGGCTATGGTTAGATTCTCTCTTGTTGGAGATAGTCATTGCCTGGCACTTGTGTGGTGTGAATGTTATTTGCCACGTGTCAGGCCAAACCTGAATGTTGTCTAGGCCTTGCTGCATTTGGACATGGACTCATTCCTGTCTAAATGGACTGCAGTATCACCCCTCCCTCTTGCTCTTGAGTAAACATGGGGCTGGCTTTTCATGATCCCCAAACAGGACCAAAATATATGTGGGAAAAATGGAGACAGGTCCCGGTTCCTTTTGCCTTTTCCATTGAATTATTATTTAGCCAAAAAGTCACCTTCTACTGTATAACTGTATACTTTTGCATGTTTTGGTGCGTGTGTGAGAGTGTGTGTATGCACTTGTGTGTGTGTTTGTCAGTGTGTAATTTTTTTGAGTATACGTGTTTGAATGTGTGTGTGTGTCTGTCTGTCTGCGTGTGTGTGTGTCTGTCTGTCTGTGTGTGTGTCTGTCTGTGTGTATTGCAAAGGTTGGGACATGGGTTCACCTTTTTAAATATCTTTAAGTCTTTACCTGGATTAATTTTTAGCTCAATAAAATTAACACCTTTACACTTTAAGTTCAGGAAAGATTAAATGACTGGTTTCTTTGCAATCAGCATACAAATGGTTATGCATAGATATTGACTTAATATCTTCATTCTTATTACATAGAATTTACAGTGCAGAAGGAGGCCATTCGGCCCATCGAGTCTGCACCGGCTCTTGGAAAGAGCACCCTACCCAAGTCCACACCTCCACCCTATCCCCATAACCCAGTAACCCCACCCAGCACTAAGGGCAATTTTGGACACTAAGGGCAATTTATCATGGCCAATCCACCTAACCTGCACATCTTTGGACTGTGGGAGGAAACCGGAGCACCCGGAGGAAACCCACGCGCACACGGGGAGAAAGTGCAGACTCCGCACAGACAGTGACCCAGCGGGGAATCGAACCTGGGATCCTGGAGCTGAGATTATAGATTATATAAAATTATGGATTATATAAAACCCCGTTACGATTAATGGAGGTGGTGGAAAGAAAGGGCAGTGTCCCCGGCATGTGTCCTCACCAGCAGTAAGTCTGTTTAGATGCACAACCCGCTGCTTAAAATCCCGAGATACATTGACAGGAAACGTTTATAATGGGATAGCCAGTTTGGCCGCCCTGTCTCATGGCTTCCTGAGTTGCTGAATGGAGAAATGAGGTGCCTTCCCCAACAGATCTTAGTGGCCAAGTTGATGAGTTGTGTTCCATGGTCTGGACCTCAACTGGACGTTGAGGTGTCCCTCATCTGCCACCCATGGAACACATGGTCCCGCTGTGTGTGCTCATTCATCGAGAAATTTGTCAATGGCAACACAAAAGTGACCGAGCACCCGAAAGTGATCACCTGGTCTGGAAAGCAAGAAAACAGGAAATGGCAGTCAGGGTGATGTACACCTCTGCTCAGTACACTCGGATACACTGATCCCAACGCAGCCAAAGAGTCAAGGAAAATCACTACATCCATGATATCGTTTTATATACACTTCTAAAATAATTTTACTGGAGGCGCTCGGTTTCACAAAGGCAGCCTGGTGCCTGACTGTGCAGCAATGTGTTCACAGCTTGTGGTGTATTTCTCTGCCAATGTTCTTCGTGTTGCACAGAGAGGGTCATGCTGAGTGCAGGCGGCTTCACTGTAAAAAGGTTATGGAGGCTGTGGAAAATGGGACGCATTTTCATCTCAGCTCGGAGGCTCATTAATTTAATCGTTCATGTAGAGTGCAAAGAGTTTTATAAAATTAGAATAGGATTCATAGAATCATAGAACTTACAGTGCAGAAGGAGGCCATTCGGCCCATCGAGTCTGCACCGGCTCTTGGAAAGAGCACCCCACCCAAACCCACACCTCCACCCTATCCTTGTAACCCAGCAACCCTACCCAACTCTAAGGGCACTTTTGGACACTAAGGGCAATTTAGCATGGCCAATCCACCTAACCTGCACAGCTTTGGACTGTGGGAGGAAACCGGAGCACCCGGAGGAAACCCACACGCACACGGGGAGAACGTGCAGACTCAGCACAGACAGTGACCCAAGCCGGGAATCGAACCTGGGACCCTTGCGCTGTGAAGCAATTGTGCTAATCACTATGCTACCGTGCTGCCCATTGAGAGAACATAGAACATAGAACATTACAGCGCAGTACAGGCCCTTCGGCCCTCGATGTTGCGCTGGCCTGTGAAACCACTCTAAAGCCCATCTACACTATTCCCTTCCATCTATCTTTATTCTTCGGAGTAACTACATCCCCAAAGCTTCTATCTGTGACCACCTCTGCCTCCCGAATGATCCGAAGTTCATCCAGCTCCAGCTCCAGTTCCCTAACGCGGTTTCTGAGGAGCTGGAGATGGGTGCACTCTCATGCTCCAAATTTATTTGTCTTTATTAATCCAGTCCCAGCCAGCACATGTTGGCCCCTTCTGATCATTGTCGTTCCGTAGACCAACATCACTAAAATAAGTTAACTGGTCACTTTAGAACATAGGACCAGCAAGAGGCCCATGAGTCTGTTCCTCTACGTTCAGAGGTTACAGCTATTCTGAGGTCTAACTTCACTTACCCAAGTTTTCCCCTTCACACCTTCCACAGATTTTGTTAACCGATCTCAGATTTAAAATTACCAATTGATCTCGCATCAGTTGCCACTTGGTATAATAGATTTTTTAAAAATGTCATAACCACAAGAGGTTCTAAAGTTTTACAGTCAATGAAATACTTTTGTAACCCAGCAGCTGATGTATGCACAGCAAGCTCCCACAAACAGAACGTGATAATGACCAGATGATCTGTTTTGGTGATGTTGATTGAGGAATAAATATTGGCCAGGACAGCCAGCCTTGTATAAAATAACACCAAGGAGTCTTTGACATTCTTCTGAGATAGTGCCAGAGTTTAATATCACATCTGAAAGACAGCAGTGGAGACAGTGCAGCACTCCCTCAGTACTGACCCTCTGACAGTGGGGCGCTCCCTCAGTACTGACCCTCTGACAGTGCGGCACTCCCTCAGTACTGACCCTCTGACAGTGCAGCACTCCCTCAGTACTGACCCTCTGACAGTGGGGCGCTCCCTCAGTACTGACCCTCTGACAGTGCAGCACTCCCTTAGTACTGACCCTCTGACAGTGCAGCACTCCCTCAGTACTGACCCTCGGACAGTGCAGCTCTCCCTCAGTACTGACCCTCTGACAGTGCAGCTCTCCCTCAGCACTGACCCTCAGACAGTGCGGCACTCCCTCAGTATTGACCCTCTGACAGTGCAGCACTCCCTTAGTACTGACCCTCTGTCAGTGCAGCACTCCCTCAGTACTGAGCCTCTGACAGTGCAGCACTCCCTCAGTACTGACCCTCGGACAGTGCAGCTCTCCCTCAGTACTGACCCTCTGACAGTGCGGCACTCCCTCAGTACTGACTCTCTGACAGTGCAGCACTCCCTCAGTACTGACTCTCTGACAGTGCAGCACTCCCTCGTTACTGACTCTCTGACAGTGCAGCACTCCCTCGTTACTTACCCTCCGATAGTGCAGCACTCCCTCAGTACTGACCCTCTGACAGTGCAGCACTCCATCAGTACTGACCCTCCGATAGTGCAGCACTCCCTCAGTCCTGACCCTCTGACAGTGCAGCACTCTCTCAGTACTGACCCTCCGATAGTGCAGCACTCCCTCAGTACTGACCCTCCGATAGTGCAGCACTCCCTCAGTACCGACCCTCCGATAGTGCAGCACTGCCTCACTACTGACCCTCTGACAGTGCTGCACTCGCTCAGTACTGACCCTCTGACAGTGCAGAACTCACTCAGTACTGACTCTCCGACAGTGCAGCGCTCCCTCAGTACTGACCCTCTGACAGTGCAGCACTCCCTCAGTACTGACCCTCTGACAGTGCAGCACTCCCTCAGTACTGACTCTCTGACAGTGCAGCACTCCCTCGTTACTGACTCTCTGACAGTGCAGCACTCCCTCGTTACTTACCCTCCGATAGTGCAGCACTCCCTCAGTACTGACCCTCTGACAGTGCAGCACTCCATCAGTACTGACCCTCCGATAGTGCAGCACTCCCTCAGTCCTGACCCTCTGACAGTGCAGCACTCCCTCAGTACTGACCCTCTGACAGTGCAGCACTCCATCAGTACTGACCCTCCGATAGTGCAGAACTCCCTCAGTCCTGACCCTCTGACAGTGCAGCATTCTCTCAGTACTGACCCTCCGATAGTGCAGCACTCCCTCAGTACTGACCCTCTGACAGTGCAGCACTCCCTCAGTACTGACCCTCCGATAGTGCAGCCCTCCCTCAGTACTGACCCTCCGATAGTGCAGCACTGCCTCAGTACTGACCCTCTGACAGTGCTGCACTCGCTCAGTACTGACCCTCTGACAGTGCAGAACTCACTCAGTACTGACTCTCCGATAGTGCAGCACTCCCTCAGTCCTGACCCTCTGACAGTGCAGCACTCTCTCAGTACTGACCCTCCGATAGTGCAGCACTCCCTCAGTACTGACCCTCCGATAGTGCAGCACTCCCTCAGTACTGACCCTCCGATAGTGCAGCACTGCCTCACTACTGACCCTCTGACAGTGCTGCACTCCCTCAGTACTGACCCTCTGACAGTGCAGAACTCACTCAGTACTGACTCTCCGACAGTGCAGCGCTCCCTCAGTACTGACCCTCTGACAGTGCAGCACTCCCTCAGTACTGACCCTCTGACAGTGCAGCACTCCCTCAGTACTGACTCTCTGACAGTGCAGCACTCCCTCGTTACTGACTCTCTGACAGTGCAGCACTCCCTCGTTACTTACCCTCCGATAGTGCAGCACTCCCTCAGTACTGACCCTCTGACAGTGCAGCACTCCATCAGTACTGACCCTCCGATAGTGCAGAACTCCCTCAGTCCTGACCCTCTGACAGTGCAGCATTCTCTCAGTACTGACCCTCCGATAGTGCAGCACTCCCTCAGTACTGACCCTCTGACAGTGCAGCACTCCCTCAGTACTGACCCTCCGATAGTGCAGCCCTCCCTCAGTACTGACCCTCCGATAGTGCAGCACTGCCTCAGTACTGACCCTCTGACAGTGCTGCACTCGCTCAGTACTGACCCTCTGACAGTGCAGAACTCACTCAGTACTGACTCTCCGACAGTGCAGCGCTCCCTCAGTACTGACCCTCTGACAGTGCAGCACTCCCTCAGTACTGACCCTCTGACAGTGCAGCACTCCCTCAGTACTGACCCTCCGATAGTGCAGCACTGCCTCAGTACTGACCCTCTGACAGTGCAGCACTCCCTCAGTACTGACCCTCTGACAGTGCGGCACTCCCTCAGTACTGACCCTCTGACAGTGCTGTATTCCCTAAGTCCTGACCATCTGACAGTGCAGCACTCCCTCAGTACTGACCCTCCGACCCTGCTGCATTCCCTCAGTACTGACCCTCTGACTGTGCAGCACTCCCTCTGTACTGACCATCTGACAGTGCGGCACTCCCTCTGTACTGACCCTCTGACAGTGCAGCACTCCCTCAGTACTGACCCTCTGACAGTGCAGCACTCCCTCAGTACTGACCCTCTGACAGTGCAGCACTCCCTCAGTACTGACCCTCTGACAGTGCAGCGCTCCCTCAGTACTGACCCTCTGACAGTGCAGTACTCCCTCAGTACTGACCCTCTGACAGTGCAGCACTCCCTCAGTACTGACCCTCTGACAGTGCAGCACTGTAGCTAGTTAAAATGGCTAACTCCCGATTTAAAATGGCGAACGGCAAAGGCTGATGGGAAAGTCAGCCAACAGGACACAAACAAGCAGCTGCGGGTTGAGTGTGTATTTACCTCTGGAAAGGCCAGACATGATCGATACCGGCTACCATCAGCACAACAAAACACTAGCCATCATGATAGTAATGAGCAATCCCTGGGAACAATGGGCAACATTTAAACACACAAAGCCAACCCAGACTCGTCGGCGCCAGCAGGAGCCTACACAAAGGGAGGTGAACGACCACCTCAAGACCGCCCATCGATCAGGGAACCGCTCCAGCATTGGAGAAAATCGAACCAAGTGATTGGGACAAAGTCCAATCATTTGGGACCAGGTACAGGGTCCGCCCCGAAAGGCGGGAAGCCCCTGGGGCCTAAAAGAATAGAGTCCAAGTTCAAATCGTTCTTCTTGACCCGGTCACTTAGCAACGCGAACCAACCCTTGACAGTGACCAGTCCAGCCATCGCTGAAATAGAGTAAGTCTTACTTCAACGCTCGCTACGAGATAGGCGCTCCTAGCTACCAATCTGTACCAACTTCGAATCCCGCAGGCTCAGAACCCGAACGAAAGGCCATTTGTTTCCCTGACCTGGTGGGCCAGTTCCAAGTTAAGTATTGGCCTGTTAGTCATAGAAGTAGCTTAGATGTAGAATTTGTACATAAGTAGTGATTACTGTGTATAATAAATGTGCTTTGATTTAAATCTTACTAAGCGGTGTGTTGGATTATTGATCATTACTCGGACTTGAACCACGTGGCGGTATCAGAAGGATACCTGGCGACTCAAGAGCAAAGGTGATAAAACAGAGCAATTAAACTAAGGCAAAAGTTAGCAACAGCACTCCCTCAGTACTGACCTCTGACAGTGCAGCACTCCCTCAGTACTAACCCTCTGATAGTGCAGCACTCCCTCGGTACTGATCCTCTGACAGTGCAGCACTCCCTCAATCCTGACCCTCTGACAGTGCAGCACTCCCTCGGTACTGACCCTCTGACAGTGCAGCACTCCCTCAGTACTGACTCTCTGACAGTGCAGCACTCCCTCAGTACTGACCCTCTGACAGTGCAGCATTCCCTCAGTACTGAACCTCTGACAGTGCGGCACTCCCTCAGTACTGACCCTCTGACAGTGCAGCACTCCCTCAGTACTGACCCTCTGACAGTGCAGCACTCCTTCAGTACTGACCCTCTGACAGTGCAGCACTCCCTCAGTACTGACTCTTTGACAGTGCAGCACTCCCTCGTTACTGAATCTCTGACAGTGCAGCACTCCCTCGTTACTAACCCTCTGACAGTGCAGCACTCCCTCAGTACTGACTCTCTGACAGTGCAGCACTCCCTCAGTACTGACCCTCTGACAGTGCAGCACTCCCTCAGTACTGACCCTCTGACAGTGCAGCACTCCCTCAGTACTGACTCTCTGACAGTGCAGCACTCCCTCGTTACTGACTCTCTGACAGTGCAGCTCTCCCTCGTTACTGACGCTCTGACAGTGCAGCACTCCCTCAGTACTGACTCTCTGATAGTGCAGCACTCCCTCAGTACTGACCCTCTGACAGTGCAGCACTCCCTCAGCACTGACTCTCTGACAGTGCAGCACTCCCTCAGTACTGACCCTCTGACAGTGCAGCACTCCCTCAGCACTGACTCTCTGACAGTGCAGCACTCCCTCAGTACTGACCCTCTGACAGTGCAGCACTCCCTCAATACTGACCCTCTGACAGTGCAGCACTCCCTCAGTACTGACCCTCTGACAGTGCAGCACTCCCTCAGTACTGACCCTCTGACAGTGCAGCACTCCCTCAGCATTGGCCCTCTGACAGTGCAGAACTCACTCAGAACATAGAACATAGAAAATACAGCACAGAACAGGCCCTTCGGCCCACAATGTTGTGCCGAACCTTTGTCCTAGATTAATCATAGATTATCATTGAATTTACAGTGCAGAAGGAGGCCATTCGGCCCTTTGAGTCTGCACCGGCTCTTGGAAAGAGCACCCTACCCAAACTCAACACCTCGGAGGTGCTTTGGTCAAAAAATGGACCTCTGCCGGCCTTATGATTGCAGAACTTTTTCCCATTACATTCCTGAACTGTATAATTAATATTTGTAATGCTTGAGAGAATGTTTCAAATATGTTTGTCTTTGCAGGCGGAGCTATGTAGTTAACATTGTCCTGGGTCTGTAAATCTGACAGGAGAAATCAGCCTAATTGTTTTTTTTATTCACAAAGCTGATTTCGGGGTTTTTTTTGCTGGGGGTTGCAATTTGCTCATTACATGTAGAGCTAATTTTTTCATCATTCAAAGTTCATTCACATCATATCTTATTGTAACGTGTAATTAAATTATAAGCCTTAATGGGACAAAATCACCCTGAAAGATAGGAGTGCAACAAATGATTTTACACATTTCTACCAGCTTCCTTTGTCTGCTATTCAAACAGAGCCACTAACCAGCTTAGCATAAAATAAAGGTCTCCCCTGCAAAGGCGTTAAGCATTTGCAATTTTCCCTTCCTCCTTGAATTCGCAAGTTCCTGACATGCATGCTCTTCATCACCCGATTACTGCTTCTTAATTGACCTCACCCTCTGCCTTGCTCTTTTCAACATTCAAGCGTCAGCCCAACCTCAAACTTTCATCTTTATCTCCAAAACGTGCCTGTTACAAAATTTGTGTCAAAGGTTTATAAACTCTCAGATGGCGCCTCAATTTTAAAATTCTCATCCATGTTTCCAAATTCCTCAATGCCCCCCCATCTGTGTAACCTCCTCCACCCCTACAACTGTCGGAGGTACCTGCATTCTTCTCAATCTGCCCCCTGGACCATTCCTAACTAATCACTCCACCATTCGCAGTTGTGTCTCCAGTTACCTGGGTCCTAAGCTCTGGAATTCTGCAGCACGGCAGCACAAGTGGGTAGCACTGTGGCTTCACAGCGCCAGGGTCCCAGGTTCGATTCCCCGCTGGGTCACTGTATGTGCGGAGGCTGCACGTTCTCCCCGTGTGCGCGTGGACTTCCTCTGGGTGCTCCGGTTTCCAATTTATCATGGCCAATCCACCTAACCTGCACATCTTTGGACTGTGGGAGGAAACCGGAGCACCCGGAGGAAACCCACGCAGACACGGGGAGAATGTGCAGACTCCGCACAGACAGTGACCCAAGCCGGGAATTGAACCTGGGACCCTGGAGCTGTGAAGCAATTGTGCTATCCACAATGCTACCATGCCGCCCTGGAGGTGGAAATAGGCGATTGCACGAACATGCGGTCCGAACCTCACCTTGGGGTCAAAAATGACACCAGGTTTACGTACAGACTGGTTTAGTATCAGATTATTACCAGGGAGAGGGGTGGAGTTGGTTGCTAGGAAACAGAGTTTGAAGTGGAGACCTAAAACACTGATTTTAGCCTTCCCAATATTTAATTGGCAGATATTTCTGCTTATCCAGTCAGAAAATGAGCAACAGTGGAGGTGTCTGAGAGGCGGTGGTGAGGTCCAGTTGGGTGTCGTGAGTCTACATGTGAAAATTAAGGCTGCGCTTTTGGGTGAAGTTCAAGGGACAACACACAGATGAGAAATAGGAGGGGCCAAGGATGGATTCTTGGGAATCAGCAGAGGTGCAGGAGCAGGAAGGGAAGCCATTGCAGGTGATACCCTGGCTAAAGTAGGAATGGAAGACAGGGGCGCTGGAGGGGAGGTTAGTGGCGCTGTTAAGTGCATACGGTCCCAATTCTCAAAGAAGGTGTTTGGGCCATTCCCGACTTGGACACACACAAGCTGATAGTGGGGGTGGGGGACTGGAACTTGGTGCACGAGCCAAGGTTGGACAGGTCACGGCCGCGCTTGCTGGTCCCATCAGGGAGTGGCAAAGGCGTTGGTTGGGCTAATGGTGGAAATGGGAGGGGTGGACGCGTGGAGGTTTCTGCACCCGAGGGAACGGGAGTACTCTTTTTCTCAGCAGTCCATAAGGTATACTAGCGGATCGACTTTTTCGTGGTGGGGAAGGCTTTGCTGGCTGGGGTTAAGGGGTCGGAATACTCGGCAATTGCAGTGTCAGATCATGCTCCGCATTGGGTGGATATGATACTGGAGAAGGGGGCAGAGCAGAGGCCAGGGTGGAAATTAGATGTGGGACTTTTGCCATTCCGTAGGGCAGGGACTTCTTTTAGGTACCTGGGGGTGCAGGTTGTCTGGGAGTGTGGGGGGCTCCGCACGTTCAACATTTCTAATTTGGTGGGGAGAGTGAAAGCTGATCTGGCAAGTTGGGATGGTCTCCCTCTGTCACTGGCAGGTCGGGTACAGGTGGTTAAAATGAACATGTTGCCGCAATTTCTGTTTATTTTTCAATGCCTGCCGATTTTCCTGCCAAAGGCTTTTTTCAGAGAGATTGAGGGAAGGATTACTTCATTCATACGGGGAGGGAAGGTGGCCAGAGTGAGAAAGGTGCTGCTACAGAGGGGAAGGCAGGCAGGGGGTTTGGGTCTTCCGAACCTGATGTATTACTACTGGGCGGCGAATGTGGAGAAGGTGCGGAGCTGGGTCAGAGGGGTTGATTCCCAGTGGGTCAGAATGGAGGAGAGTTTGTGCAGGGGATCGGGATTGAAAGCACTAGCAACAGCGCCGCTCCCGACGGCCCCGGGGAAATACTCAGGGAGTCCGGTAATAATAGCTTCATTGAGAATTTGGAGGTAGTTTCGCCAACACTTCGGGTTGGGGGCAGGGTCAAGGGAAATGCCGATTCGGGGGAACCACAGATTTGAGCCATGGAGGTGGGATGGAAATTTTCTGAAATGGGAGGAGAAGGGGATTAAGACGCTAAAAGATTTGTTTCTTAGGGGTCGGTTTGCAGGATTGAAGGAGCTGGAAGCGAAGTGTGGGTTGGAGCAGGGGGAAATGTTTAGATACATGCAGGTTCGAGACTTTGCCAGAAAGGAGATACAGAGCTTCCCGGGGGAGCCGGCCTCCACATTGCTGGAGGAGGTGCTGACGACAGGGGGACTGGAGAAGGGGGTAGTGTCAGCAGTTCACGGAGCTATTTTGGAAGAGGAGAAGGCACCACTGGAAGGGATCAAAGCAAAGTGGGAGGAAGAGCTGGGAGAGGGTATGGAGGAGAGGTTCTGATGTGAGGTGCTCCGGAGAGTGAATGCCTCCACCTCGTGCGCGAGGTTGGGGCTGATACAGCTGAAGGTGGTATACAGAGCACACCACATGGGGGCGAGGATGAGCCGATTCTTTGAAGGAGTAGAAGATGTGTGTGAACGTTGCGGGGAGGGGGGCACTAATCACGTCCATATGTTTTGGTCCTGTCCAAAGATAGATTATTACTGGAAGGAGGTTTTTATGGTAATTTCCAAAGTGGGTGCACGTGAAACTGGACCCGGGCCCCCAGGAGGCCATATTCGGGGTGTCGGACCAGCCAGGGTTGGAAACGGGTGCGGAGGCAGGTGTTGTAGCCTTCGCCTCGTTGATCGCCCGAAGGCAGCTCCTGATGGGTTGGAGAGCAACCTCTCCACCCTGTGCCATGGCGTGGCGGGGGGACCTGTTGGATTGAAATTCTTGACTCTTGAGAAGGTTAAGTTTGAACTGAGGGGGAAGGACGGAGGGGTTCTACAATTTATGGGCATTATTCATTATGCACTTTCAAGAACTGGATAACATCGAACATTAGTTGGGGCGTGTGGGTGGGAGGGTTGGGGGGGAGGGGGGCTGTGTGTGTTAATGGTGGCTATGGGTGATCCCTGATTCCTTTTTGTCATTTGTTTGTGTGAACATGCGGGCTAATGTTTGAGGTTTGGTGGGAGGATGGGATCGATGTTATTGATACGGGGAATTTGTTACTGATTATTGTTTATTGTTGGTGGGTGTAAATTTGGGAGAAAATGTGAAAAAGGAGAATAAAAATCTTTTTAAAAAGTAAGAATGGAAGCAGGTAAGAGCAGGTCTTACCCAACAGGAGGATGGCGTGGTCAACCTTGCACAGGCTGTAGACAGGTCGAGATGGGTGAAGGGGAATAAAGACACACGGGATTTTGATAAGAGCTGTTTCTGAGACAGGTGCATAAACCTGATTTGAGGGATTGAAACATGGGTTTCTGGGAAAGATGGGCATTGGTTTAGGAAGCAGAGCCACTTTCAAAGGCTTTGGAGAAGGGGGATCAGACCTGTTTTCTTATGTTAAAGGTGCTATATAAAGGCAGAATGGTGTTGAGCAACATTAAGTGTATATTGTGTCTGTTACAATCTATAATGTTACTATGTTAAAGGTGCTATATAAATGCAGGTTGATGGTGTAGAGCATCATTAAGTCCACCCCTGCACATGTATGTTCTGTCAGCTACAATCTATAATGCCAAATATTAAGTTACACATACGTGTGACACAGGAGCTGGACCAATAAGATTCCTCACTGGACGCACTGGATGTTCTGATCCAACACGAGGCCTGGTACAATTCTCCCGGATGCCACAGATAATAATTCTACTGATACTGAATAGTAAAAATGAAGTAACCCCGTATCTCAGCTGTGTGTTTCACGGAGTGAGCTACTGAGGTCTATATAAAAACTAGCTCGTCCTTCTTGGTGTGGCTTCCATGGCAACAGCATGGCCTTAAACAGCTAGCTACTCCAGCTGCTGTGTTCTATTAACAAAACCAATCCAACGTTGTCACTGATTTTTATCTCAGTCTCGTAATCCCCATTACCCAAGTCTGATATCCTATCACGTGTTAAGAAAACAGCGTAGAATGCTGCAGAAGACCATTGCGCATCCCAGCTACTAGACTTAATTGACATTATAAAGTGGCACGTGTGTTGTTGGGAGTTAAACTTTGAAAGCTGAAAATACCAATGTAGCAATGGGCGGCACGGTAGCACAGTGGTTAGCACTGTGGCTTCAGAGCGCCAGGGATCCGGGTTCGATTCATGGCTTGGATCACTGCCTGTGCGGAGTCTGCACGTTCTCCCCGTGTCTGCGTGGGTTTCCTCCGAGTGCTCCGGTTTCCTCCCACAAGTCCCGAAAGACGTGGGGCGGGATTCTCCACCCCCACGCCGAAGTGGCCGCGCCGTCGTGAACGCCGTCGAGGTTCACGACGGCGCGGAACGGCCACGGTCCCAACCGATTAAGGCCCTGACAATGTGCCAGTATCGGGGCCGCGTCATCCACCAGCGCCAGGCCTTGTCGCCCGCGTAAAAGCGGCGCCAAATAGATGACGCGGCCGGCGCCGCATAACGGACGTCATCCGCGCATGTGCGGGTTGGCCGGCGCCAACCCGCGCATGCATGGTTGCCGTCCTGTCCACATCCGCCACACAAGAAGATGGGGGACGGATCTTGCGGGGCCGCGGAAGGAAGGAGGTCCTCCTTCAGAGAGGACGGCCCGACGATCGGTGGGCACCGATCGCGGGCCACCCCACATTCAAGGTGAAGCCCGGTGCAGGATCCCCCCTCGCCCCCCCCACAGGCCGCCCCCCCAGCGTTCACGCACCGCCCACGACTGTAGCGACCAGGTGTGGACGGCGCCGGGGGAGAACCCGCCGTTTTGGCCTGGCCACTCGGCCCATCCGGGCCTCAGAATAGCGGGGGTGCCGGAGAATCGCCATTCTGGGTATCTCCAGCGATTCTCCGGCCTGCGGTCCGCGAAACCCGACCGGCCCGTTCCCGCCGCTTGGGGGAATCGCGGGATAAAGGGGTTACCTTATGCGGAAAAGATAAATCTTTGAGCATATACCCATTAGGATTTAGAAGAATCAGAGGTGATCTTGTGAAACATACAAGATCCTGAAGGCACTTAACAGGGTGGATGAAGAGAGGATGTTTCCTCTTTTGGGGAATCTAGAATTAGGAGACACAGTTTAAAAATTAGGGGCGCGATTCTCTGATCGTGGGACAGAGTGTCCGCACCGTCGTGAACGCCGTTGCGTTTCACGACGGCGCGAAACGGGCCGGGCAGTAGCTGAATCTGGCCCCATGTCACGGTGCTGGAGTGGTTCACGCCTCTCCAGCCTCACTACCTGGCGCGCACTGGGGGCGGCGCCAACCGCCGCATGTGCAGTGGCGACCCGCCAACCCGCGCATGCGCGGTGGCCTTACTGAATGCTCCGGCCGACGCAACATGGCACGGGGGTTCAGGGGCCGGACGCGCAACAAAGTAGGCCTGGGGGGGGGGGGGAAGAGGCTGGCCCGCCGATCGGTGGGACCCGATCACGGGCCAGACCCCATCGGAGGCCCCCCTCACCCCTTCGCGCAGAGTTCCCGCCGGCAGCGATCAGGAGAATCAGCGGCCCCGCCACGTACAGCGGCCCGTGACCAGCGGCGCACCAAACGCGCCGGCGCAAACGGCGTCGATTCTCCGCAACTCGGAGAATCGCGCATCGGGGCGGCGGGGCGCGGTTGCGGCGATTCTCCGGCCCGGCGTGGGGCTGGGAGAATCGCGCCCCGGGGTCTACCATTTACAACTAAGAGGAGGAGAATTTTCTTCTCTGATTAGTCTGTTGAATTCTCTACCCCAGAGAGCATTATACGCTGGGGAAATGAATATATTCAAGGCAGAGTTAGACAAATCTTTGATGGACATGGGTTAGTGGGTCAGACAGGAATTAGATCAGACATGGCCGGAACTACTACTGGAGCAGGCTTGAGAAGCCTACTCCTGCTTCTAATTCTTGTATTCTTGTTGTCTGCCCTCCCTGTGCTGTGTGCAAGATTGTACTGGGATGCGGTAAGTCAGAAAACTGGCTTGATTGGTGACTGAAAAGTGGCTAACTTTGTCTGTTTTAAGGAACAATGGAGGCCAATTACTGTACACATTCACAAGAGTCTTCCTGTCCACTTTTAACACAAGAACATTTATTGAACAAAAAAAAAATTAACTATATTACACGAGATAAAAAGAGTGGAAAGATTTCAATACAAGCCCCAGAAAATTATTCACACTCATACTATTCCTTTTATCCTAGTATACCCTCATAGACATAAAACCCCAGTGAAGATTTACCACGAGCTCAATACCAAGGCTTGGGCTGGCTCAGTTTCAAACATTCTTTTCCAACGGCCTTCTGAGCATTCATTAGATGCTTTTCCTCAGCTCGTGTCCTGCTCCGAGACACACAAAAACACACTCTGAACTCACTATTTACATCAACTTCAGAGCAAACTGATGGTCTCCCTAAACTCGGTTCCTCAGCAGACTCCCAGAGCTTTGTACTGGAGGGTTTAGACCTCACTCTCTGGGTGTACATACTGACTGAACTGCCCTTCTGCCTTTCCCTGTGTCTATATGTCCCTTGATCCCCGTCACTAGACAACAGCACTGTTCTTTGTAAGTTACATTCATTAAACTACTAACCTTTTTGTACCCATCTCCTCACTTCAAGGGTTGTAAAACCTCATTAAAAATGCAGGTATATGAACAGGGTCTCCAGACTTCCCGGCACCCAGCTCACAAAAAAAACTGAATGAAACTAGAGCCATTTTTCATCTTTCCTTACACGTGGATACAAATATAAATTAAATTTAAAGTTATACATTGTTCCTAACGCAACCAAAAATATTGTTACGAGTCCTGAGAAAATTCACCAACAACTTGCATTTACATTGAGCCTTAAGAACGGGAATCATCCCCAAGGCACTTCACAGGAATAGTGTCGACAACGTTTGACACTGTCAGATGTCTGAAAGTTTGATGAAAGAGGTGGGTTCCAAGAAGCATCTTATAGGAAGGGAGAGAGGAAGAGGGAGATATTTAGGAAGGGGATTCCTGGCCCAAAGGCCTTGGCAACTGATGGCATGTCCGTCAATGGCGGAACGCTTAAAATCAGGGATGGATAAGAGGCCACAGAGTGAGGGGGCACAGCGATCTTGGAGAGCTGTAGGCCGATACACCCCCTCCAGATGGACACACAAGAACACCGGATAAATCAATGGGTTTCGCCCGAGCTGAGGGGAGAATTGCCAGGGGTACAGATTTAGGGTGATTAGTCGAAGGATCAGAGGGGACATGAGGCAAACCTCTTCAGCATGAGGGGGGTGGGTGTCTGGAATTCGCTGCCCGGATTGGTGTATGAGGCAGGAACTCTCAACTTGTCGAAAAGCTACCTGGATTAGCACCTGAAGGGCTGTAACCCGCGCTGGGTGCCAGGAGGTGGGATTAAAATGAACGTCCAGTTTTTAATTTTTTGGATGGCCCAGAACAAATGGGCCGAATGGCCTCTTTCTGAGCTGTAACCTGGATTTGATTCTGATGCCAGAGTGTGTCGGCTTCTGAAAAATGCTGCCCATGTATGTCTCACAAAACAGGGGTTACTAGGATTTAATAAAGATTTTAACAAGTATTAACCGGAATCTTAATCCACTTCGAAAAATATTTTTAATTAAAGCCATTAATGCAGATTTTATTTCAATTTACAATGTTAATTAAATGTTAAACTGGGGGTGTTAAAATTTCCCATATTAATACCATGCTTTACTCCAGTTTGAGGCAGGGCTGTATTTTAATCATTTCAGCTCCCAGTTCCTCAGAAGTAACACCACAAGCAGCAGCAGGAGGGTGTTTCAAACTAGCTCTCAGGCTTCACACAACACAAACCTTTCCAAAGAATTATTCATGTTAACGAGCCCACTCAGATCGCTTACATTCTGCTCAATCTTCAATCCACTCCGGGCATTTTGCGGAAGCCTCCGGTAGACCCTGAAGCCGGTGCCTCCCAAACCTTTTCCCACCGAAATTCATTCTGATGCTGGAAAATTTGCTGGAGTCCGGGATTGAGAGTGGGATGCGGGAGTTGGACCCTGGGAGAGCGAGGGGTGGGTGGTGGGGTGGGTGGTTGGGGGGGGGGGGGGGGGGGGAATGAGCCGTGAGACTGGGAAGGGGATAGTTGGAGAACAAGTGGTTAGCACTGCCGCTTCACAGCGCCAGGGACCCGGGTTCGATTCCCGGCCTGGGTCACTGTCTGTGCGGAGTCGGCACGTTCTCCCCATGGGCGTCATTCTCCGACCCCCCGCCGGGTCGGAGAATGGCCGCTGGCCGCCGTGAATCCCGCCCCCGCCCCCGCCGAAGTCTCCGCTCCCGGAGATTGGGCGGGGGCGGGAATCCGGCCGCGCCGGTTGGCGGGACCCCCCGCTGGATTCTCCGGCCCGAATGGGCCGAAGTCCCGCCCAGGAATTGCCTGTCCCGCCGGCGTAAATCAAACCTGGTATTTACCGGCGGGACCAGGCGGCGTGGGCGGGCTCCGGGGTCCTGGGGGGGGGCACGGGGCGATCTGACCCCGGGGGGTGCCCCCACGGTGGCCTGGCCCGCGATCGGGGCCCACCGATCCGCGGGCGGGCCTGTGCCGTGGGGGCACTCTTTCCCTTCCGCCTCCGCTACGGCCTCCACCATGGCGGAGGCGGAAGAGACTCTCCCCACTGCGCATGCGCGGGAAACTGACAGCGGCCGCTGACGCTCCCGCGCATGCGCCGGGAAATTGACAGCGGCCGCTGACGCTCCCGCGCATGCGCCGCATTTCAGCGCCAGCTGGCGGGGAAACAAACGCCATTTCCGCCAGCTGGCGGGGCGGAAATCCCTCCGGCGTCAGCCTAGCCCCTCAATGTTGGGGCTAGGCCGCCAAAGATGCGGAGCATTCCGCACCTTTGGGCCGGCGCGATGCCCGTCTGATTGGCGCCGTCTTTGGGGCCAGTCGGCGGACATCCCGCCGTTGGGGGAGAATTTCGCCCCATGTCTGCGTGGGTTTCCTCCGGCTGCTCCGGTGTCCTCCCACAAGTCCCGAAAGACGTGCTTGGTAGGTGAATTGGACATTCTGAATTCTCCCTCAGTGTACCCGAACAGCGCTGGAATGTGGCGACTGGAGGATTTTCACAGTAACTTCATTGCAGTGTTAATGTAAGCCGACTTGTGACAATGATAAAGATTATTATTATTCCCTCACTAACTCACTTTCCTGCATTAAGACATCCCTTAAAACTGGTATTTATTACACGTCTTTTGGACATTTGACCTAATATCTCCACCTGTGGCTCAGTGTCAAATTCTGGCAACATTCCTGTGAACATGGGAAACATTTGAGTGGGATCTTCTGGCCCCGCCCACAGCCGGGGATTGCCCGTCCCTTCCAAAGCCAATGGATGAAGCAGCCGGCTAACCCCTGCGGTGAGATTTGCCACAACGGGGACTGGGAACCCCCTGTTATCTCTGGTCCAAAAATCCCGCAACTCCCTCCCTAACAGCACTGTGCGTGTGCGTACACCACAAGGACTGCAGCGATTTAAGAATGCAGGTCACCACCATCGTCTCAAGGGCAATTCGGGATGGGCAACAAATGTGGGACATTCAGCCCATCGAGTCTGCACCGACCCTTGGAAAGAGCACCCTACTTAAGTCCACACCTCTACCCTATCCCCGTAACCCTACCTAAGGTTTGGACACGAAGGGGCAATTTAGCAAGGCCAATCCACCTAACCTGCACATCTTTGGACTGTGGGAGGAAACCGGAGCATCCGGAGGAAACCCACGCAGGCAAGGGAAGAACATGCAGACTCCGCACAGACAGTAGCCCAAGCCAGGAATCGAACCCGGGTCCCTGATGCTGTGAAGCAACAGTGCTAACCAATGTGCTACCATAGTCTATTCAGCTTGTTCTATAATTCACTAAGAATAATTTTTTAAAACGGCTTTACAAGGCTTCATGCCTTATTCTTGGACAAGGGGAACACAATGCGGCTAATTTTAACAGAATACTCTTTGTATAGCCATGTAATCATTTCCTCTTAATTCGGGTCTATTCTTTAAACTAGATATTGTCTATCTTTCCACAGCTAAAATGGCCCTGCTGTTTTTATTAGATGGCCATTACCGCATCCCCATTTGTAATCTCATTTATGAATATTAATGTTGATGGGTTTATTATCAGCTGCTGCAAATTAAGGCAAAGGACTTGTTTACATTTGAGTGTGTCAGGAAAACAAAGGATCTGAGGAGAAATCCACCAGCATTCACTTAGGGGTCGGAGTGGAGAGTGTGTTTGCCCACAGTCATCCTGTATGCTTAAAAGGGACTTTTCATGTCAATGAGATCATTGCAACTTAAGATGTACTTTGGAATCGGTGTTAATCTTTAAATCTGTGTGTATTAGTTAAGCTAAAAGGGAAGTAAAGGAGTATTATATTATAATCCAACTTTTCCATGGTTTAATAAATGTTTCTTTTTTTTTGCTAGCTGGGCCAGCATTTATTGCCCATTCCTGAGGGCATTTAAGAGTCAACCACATGCAGGCCAACCAGGTAAAGGACATAGTGAGCCAGATGGGTTTTTACAACAATCGACAATGGTTTAATGGTGACCTTTGGACTTTTAATCCCAGATTTTTTATTTAATTCAAACTTCACCATCTGCCCTGGCGGGATTTGAACCCAGGTCCCCAGAGCATGACTCTGGGTCTCTGGATTACTAGTCCAGTGACAATGCCACTACCCCACTGCCTGGGTTCCATTCTGGAATCTTTCCGACCAATTTCCAAGATCAACTAGGATCGTAAGAATGTTTTTTCAATATAGTCACAGTAGCACGACAATTTCTCCATCTTGTCTCCATGGCAATTTCACACAAGGATGTTATCGCAAACAAGTTACACATTCGCTTCACCCTGCTGGAAACATATGATTGCTTTGGCGGGTTTGAACAATAACAGTAACATCCTTTTGAAAAAAACGTCAGGGCTACGCAAAGCCGCCACTGATGCAGAGTTTCAAATCTTTTGCTACCAAACGTTCTACTTGCTACGATTGCAAATATGTAACGGTTTGGTCAACCCATCTCCTCCATGTTGTAAAATTATAAAACGGGCGGGGGGGGGGAGGGGGGGTGGAAAGTTTCCTATTTCTCTAACCACATTCCATTTTCACAACCACAGGATATCTCAAGGTGTTTTGAAGTCAATGGAGCACTTTTGAAGTATCATTGCTGATGTAAAGTAAGAAAAACAGCAAGATCCCACAAACAGGGGGATATTGACCAAATAACCTGCTTTAGTGATGTCGGTTGGGGGATCTAAATTGGCCAGGACACTGGGGGGAACTCCCTGCTCTATTCTTCAAAATGACCCTCTGGATCTGTAACATCCACCGCTGGGGTGGGAATGCAGACTGGGCCTTGACTTAGCATTTTACCTCAAAGAGACCATCTCTAGCAATGTAGCACTCCCTCAGTACTGCACTTAAGTTCCTTCCTGTTCTCACATGCGCACTACTGACAGTAGTAATTAACAAACAGGGGAGAAAGCACTGGACACTATTTCCCCACCACAGCCCATGTATGTTAAGGCCATTTTCCTTTTTGCTAAATGAGCAAGGATTGAACCTGAGACTATCATGGGGCATTTTGCTCTGTTCACCTACATGCTGCATTTACCCATTGAACTACTGGGACCTCAACACAACCTTTTGGCATCATACCTGGTGTTAAATAATATAAACAAATTACCATGTGCTAAATAATGGTGATTTATTACAATTCTAAAGTCTTTTTTAACCATTACCTTTTCCTCATAACACAGTAATTACATGATTTATTAGGGCCCATCCAAACAGGCCAATCTGTAGCATGATTGGTGACAGGGGAATCTTTCCCGGGTTTCTGTTATAACGTTGACATGACTGTCAGGTGAGGCAGCGCAGTCTTCGGTAATCCACAAATTGAACCGTCAAGCAGAACGCAAACTTGAATTCTTAGTGCTCATGTCTTGACCACGTTTGGCCAAAGCAGCGAATGATAGTCAAATGTTTACCTCCAAAGAGGAAGGGACAACACCATTAAAAGGTCAACTTGCCCTGTTCTCATTGGGTTAAATTTGACCTCATTAGACAGCAAGTGCTGACTAGTTGTGGAGAGACAAAGGGAAAAGAAGGCAGCACAGAAGAGCCAAGCACGATTCGAAGAAGAGTGGGCGGAGTTCGCCCATATCCTGGCCAATACTTCAAGGATGCCATAGTGGCATAAGGGTGGCACAGTGGCACAGTGGTTATCACTGCTGCCTCACAGCGCCAGGGACCCGGGTTTGATTCAGGCCTTGGGTCACTGTCTGTGTGGAGTTTGCACGCTCACTCCCATAGTCTAAAGACATGCGGGTTAAGTGGATTGACCATGCTAAATTGCCCTTTAAGTGTCCACAAAGTTTAGGTGGGGTGACAAGGAAACCTGCCCCCTGGTCTTAATACAAATTAGAAGAACTATCTTTGAGCGTCAACATCCTGAACCATGTAAAACAAGTTGCCGGTGTACTCCCTTGGGGCTCTCCCCAAAAGAAGGGGTGCTGGTTGGCGGCTTGGGAACAATTGATGTTCACTCACTCCAGGGGCAGGGTTTTACAGCCCCATCACAGTGGGCAGGCCTGGAAAATGCGGCGAGCCGTTCAAATGTCCATTGTCTTCCGTGCGACTGGACGATCTTGCTGGTGCGAAAGGCTGTGAATTTCCACCCCAGAGCTTGTTGCCCAAGGGTTTCAGTAGAAACTCGAAAATCATTACCCTGCCCTTCACCTTGGGGAGGCCACATGGCGACGGCTTTTTAACACGTCACAAAAATGTACAAAAAGCCAGAAAGTTGCCAAAAATTCCAAACAATATCAAGTATTAGAAACATAGGCACTGGGAGCAGCATATTGAGCCCGCGATGACATTAGATCATGCCTGATCCTCAACCTCAGCTCCAGTTCACTCCTGTCCCTTTCCCCATCCCGATCCCATATAACTTGATTTCCCAATTCAATCTCAGCCTTGAAGAGAGTCCACAGCTATCCGGAGTAAAGAATTCTAAAGATTCATAATTGAATGGGTGAAGCTATTTCATCTCATCTCCAGTGAGGGGAGACAGCCTCTCAGCCTTTACCCGACCAAGTCCTCTCAGCATCTCACGTGTTTCAATGAGATCACCTCTCATTCTTAAAAACCCAATGCCCAGGGATCAATCTGGTGAACTTTCGCTGCCCTCAATTAAAGGCAAATGCATCGTCCCTTGGGTACAAACACAAAACTGTACACTCTGGGCGGGATTCTCCACTCCCGCGGCAAAGTGCCCACTCCGTCGTGAACGCCGTCGAGGTTCACGACGGCGCCAAACGGCCCCTATCCCGACCGATTCAGGGCCCGATAATGGGCTAAGAGCGGGGCCGCGTCATTTACACGAGCCAGGCCTTGTCGGCGCATAAAGGTGGCGCCGCATACATGACACGGCTGGCGCTGCATAACTGGCATCACCCGCGCATGTGCGGGTTGGCCGGCGCCAACCCACGCTAGCGTGGTTGCCGTCCTCTCCGAGACCGCCCCGCAAGAATATGGCAGACAGATCTTGATCTTGCGGGGCTGTGGAAGAAAGGAGGTCCTCCTTCAGAGAGGACGGCCCGACGATCGGTGGGCACCGATCGCGGGCCAGACCCCATTTGAGGTACCCCCCGGTGCAGGATCCCCCCTTCCCCCCCCCCCCCCCCAGCGTTCCCGCGCTGTTCCCGACGGCAGCGACCAGGTGTGGACGGTGCCGGGGGGGGAACCCGACGTTTTGGGCTGGCCGCTCAGCCCATCCGGGCCTGAGAATAGCGGGGGTGTGCCGGAGAATCGCCATTTTGGGTGTCTCGGGCGATTCTCCGGCCTGCGCCACGCGGAATTCGACGGGGCCGTTCCCGCCGCTTGGGAGAATCGCGGGAGGGCATCGGACCGGCGTCGCGGGAAAATCTGGCGGCCCAGGCGATTCTCCCAACCGGCGCGGGAGTGGAGAATCCCGCCCATTATTTTTGGTGTAGATGTACCAAAGCCGCCTTGTACAATTGTAGCACTGATGTACACCAACCCCATCCCTCAGGCCAACATGCACCCACTTCATGGCAGTTCAGAGTCACACCACCGTGACAGCCACTCTTTCCTCTTCTATTTGATTAAAATCTTTGCCCATGTTCATCGTAAATTAATAAAACGTGCACTTTCACTGCAGTCCTGTTAACCAGCCTCGCAAAATTATTAACTGAAAATTATGTTCTGGCCTGAAAGTAATGAACTAATCTCGCGGTGCAATCTAGAAAGGAAAACAATCACCTCAACAAAAGAAAATTAATTAAACCATTAATTAATTGACCAGGTGTGGCACGGATTAAATGAAATGTGAGCCTTTTAAATTCATTATCTTTGTTTTGTTATCTAATGCCTCAGCTCTCCGAAAGATGAACTTCCAGAGGGTTCTATTTTGCAACAGTATGAAAGCAAAACTGGATTTCACACAACAAAGAGACAAAAATAATTACAACGCCAGTCACGCTACGTTCAACTGCAGGAGATTGAACTCTGGTGCTGGAAACGTTTATTTATAATTAGCTGCTTGTGACGTATCCACTTGTGACGATGGGGGTATCAAAAAAATCATGGATACTGTGCCTCCAATTTTGGGATACATGGAACCACCACATTAACTGGACCAACTCGGAAAACTGTCCAGTTCTGCCCAAATCTTTTTGGAGTCGGGAGAATTATTAAGTTGATAATGGGCCAAGTCGCAAGCCCAGAAGAGTGTGGGTGGGCAGGGGTGTGGGCAAGCAGCACGCTGGGGTTAATGGATCTGCGCAGACTCTGAGGAACATGGGCGCCCACTGGCAGTGAGAGTGGCAGGCTAAGGGACAAAAAGTCACAACTCACCCTTCATGCACGACACATGCATTTCATTCGAAACTCCCCACCCAGAAAAGGAAAAAAAAACAGATAAACGGGGAAATAAGGATACTGGTCCGAACTATCTTTTCCTTCTGAGCAGGATCGACATGTTATCCAACACTCTGTTACCCACATTCTGTTATAAACTGTTTAATCCACCAAGATACCAGGATGGCAGCACCACCATCGGGGGCACCAAATCATTCACTGATCTTTCTGCTTAGCTCCAGGAGCAAAGTCAGTGGCAACGGTAAATGGCTGCCACGTGTCACCTGATCCATAGTTTTGAGCTCGGCCAGAGGTCCAAGTCTTCGATCTGTTTGCAGCGACAAGTAAGGTGATTTAGACATTACTGGACATTCTGCAAAGATGGTCCCGGTCAGATTGCCAAGTTCGCCAATGTGACTTTTCAGAAAATACCCGCCACCCTATTTTTAATGCCATGTTTGCAAACGTAAGCGGAGAAGAACAGAATACTCCATCTTAAATGACCACAGATTTCGACAGTGATTACATGTTTATTTCAAAAGTAGATTTCTTGTTACCTTTGGTTGATGCTAATGTGCACCTTGCTGCATATTTAGCATCAAAATGAGAAGTCAGCTCTATCACACCAGAGGTAGAAATTACCATTCGAGATGTGACTGCAGGAATGCTTAATTTGTCTGTATCAAATCTCCCGATCTGCTACATTAAGGGTGACATTAACCTATTTGTTTCTTTTGTACAAGCACATTAAGTATCTGCGTGATAATATCACTGGCAATCATTTCTACCATTTGTCATGAGAATGTCGCTTTAAGAAATGGTTAGCTGCTCATGTTATTGCAGTGATGTCAGAGTGGGAGTGGAGCTGAGCTCTGGTTCTGCTTTTTAGTTTCACTTTGAGAAAAGCTTGGGTGTGTCTGTCGTTTTGGTTTTGTTTTGCAGTGAGTTGCAGCTGAAGTCAGCCAAAGCAGCTGTACTGTTGAGCTCTCTGTTATGAAGGACTATCTCTTGATCATTTGGTGAATTCAGAAATGTAAATGTTTTCAGTATTGAATGTATGTAATGACTTTAACCTGATGTGCTTCTGTTTAAAGGTTGTTAAGTCTTTTGGATGTTAAAAGGACAGCTGAAATGATTACTTAGTGTTGTATTCTTTGGGGGTGTATTTGAATTAGTGGCTGCTAAGATATTCACTGTTTGTTTTAAAAAGGTTAACTTGAGTTCATAGAATAAACATTGTTTTTTTTGTTAAAAAATACTTTTCCATTTCTGCTGTACCACACCTGTAGAGTGGGCCGTGTGCTCCCCATACCACAATCTATTAAAAGTTGTGGGTCAGGTGAACTCCATGATACACTTTGGGGTTATCTAAACCCTGACCCATAACACATTACATTCAGTACAAGTTGCCAAATAGTGCTTTAAATTTTCGCAATTGGCGTGACAGCATCTTGAGGGCGTAGTGTCACATCACTGTGGTGTCGCACAGGGCTGGGGCTTGTGAGAAGCCAAACTTTAAAGAAATGTTAGTAAAGAGCCAACTTCCTGACCAGTGAGTGGAGTAAACAAGCGCAAAATCTAACTTTCCCTGATGAGAGAGCAACATGATATTAGCATGAATATGATGTGGGTTCACCAGCTTCACATTGCACTCAGCTGTACAGTATCAATAAATGTCTATTGTCACTGCATTCGCAAAGAAACAGCACTTAGAATCCTTACATGTTGCCTGGTTAAGGGCTGGCTTAGCACAGGGCTAAAGAGCTGACTTTGAAAGCAGACCAAGGCAGGCCAGCAGCACGGTTCACTTCCCGTACCAGCCTCCCTGAACAGGCGGCGGAATGTGGTGACTAGGGGCTTTTCACACTAACTTCATTTGAAGCCTACTTGTGACAACAAGCGATTTTCATTTCATTTTTCATTTCATTTCGTTAAACGATGTATACACTCTATAGTTGTTGCAACGTCAATCGGAAAGCTCCACTAAGTAGTCAGCTGAAGTTTCTGGGTCAAGTGTCACTTCGGAGACCTGCGAGCAAAAATCGAAGCTGATAGCCCAGTGCAGTAGTGAGGGAGTGCTGTACTGTTGGAGGTGCTGCCTTTCTGAAAAGACACTAAACCGAGAACCAATTCAAGTCACTTTCTGGTCCATATGGAAATCCTCCTCCTTCCCGACCTCTCCACATTGGGTGACCGTAGATCAGGAGCATGGGGCTGAGGTGCAAACAAAACTTCAGCAAAAGGTTCGTCAAAATTCTAAAAAGGGGGTGCAGCCCAAAACGCATAACGTAGACATGATTCAGGGAGTCCACAAGGCCTCAAAAAAGGCAGGCTTCTTGGGAGACCGTGAGCCGACGCAATCGCCGCTGAATTCAGCCATGATCGTGTTGTCAGCCTCGTTGACCCAAAGCACAAACAGGATCATTGTCTGGAGGAGGAGGGAAGGTCTGAGTGAGGCGAAGGATGTCACACTTTACACACCCAAGGAAAGAAAGAATTTTGAGGGAGGTAAATGCAATAAAGTCTTCAGCTGAACACAAGGAAGAAACGGAAATGCCGAGAGGACAAAATATTTGAAGTTGGCAGGAACAAAAGAAGAAAGTTCACAGCAGCAAGAACCATGGTAGAACTGAAAAATTTGAGACATAAAGAAAATTGAACAAGGCTTTCCCCTGCCTTGATCTAAAATGTACCGGCCAAAATGTCTGCTCTTTCCCCAGAGCCTCACGAGGCCATTACAATCTGTTCAGTTCTGATTTAGTCTAATTCAAAAGCCTCTCAAGCTCAACAATGGACACTTGGGTGTGAACATTGACTCCTGCTCTTCATCAACACAGCCTCGGAGCGGTGAGCAGGTGATAATCTGAGCTGATTCCCTCAGCAGAAACTGGAGTAACTCAAAGGAGCCGACACTTTTAATATTCCTGCCAGTTAATTACATTTACAATTTCAGTGAACATGTCGGTGGCCTTTATAATCTTGTCGCAAGTCGGCTTACATTAACACTGCAATGAAGTTACTGTGAAAATCCCCTGGTCGCCACATTCCGGCGCCTGTTCGGGTACACAGAGGGAGAATTCTGAATGTCCAATTCACCCAACAGCGCGTCTTTCGGGACTTGTGGGAGGAAACCGGAGCACCCGGAAGAAACCCACGCAGACACGGGGAGAATGTGCAGACTCCGCACAGACAGCGATCCAAGCCAGGAATCGAACCTGGGACCCTGGCGCTGTGAAGCAACAGTGTTAACCACTGTGCTATCGTGCTTGGAAAAAGATATAGTAAATATGCTACGGGGAGGAATTTTCCATTCCGGGATCGAGTTGCAGTCGGAGGGGCGACGGATGGGGAGCGTTTTCCGCTGGTGGGAATTTGCGCCGTATCATGTGATGCTGGTCTCATCAATTATGCAATTGGCGCTTTCCTGTTGTTTTGTGTGGCAGGGCAGGCTGGATGGCTCGTGCCCCACCATCAAAACTGGGTGCAATATTTTAGAGGCAGCCGGGCATCAACAGACCCGCTGTTGAAGGTGGAAGATGGATCCCCCGTAAAAATCTGGAGCTCAAATTCCACCCGGTAGGTGCTCCACCCACCCACTGCTGCATGTCCCAGGGTCCACCGACGCTGGAGGCCTCCATCCCAAACTCCGCAGGCTGCCCCAAGCCTTCTTCCACACCACGTTGGTCCAGTGATCCGGACCAGCGGGACATTCCCATTAACTGGATGCAAACTGGCTTCACGTCGATCTCTGTTGAGGAGTGCTGACCAGCCAGGGTAGGAATGTGTCACTTTACGCTGCCCGAAACCGACTTTACTGCTCCCACCTCATTGCCCCACCACCCTGCTCACCAGGGGCTGGTTTAGCACAGTGGGCTAAACATCTGTCTTGTAATGCAGAACAAGACCAGCAGCGCGGGTTCAATTCCCGTACCGGCCTCCCCCAACAGGCGCTGGAATGTGGCGGCTTTTCACAGTAACTTCATTGAAGCCTACTTGTGACAATAAGCGATTAATATTATTATTATTAATATTATTATTAACGCCGCCATGTGGTGGGGGAGCCTGGGAAATTCCACCCATTTTGTATCTTCGAAAGTTCTTTTTGTCAAAAGGCCTGGGGCACATGATTTCTCTGAAAGGGACATATTAAAGTGCAGAGCAATAGTTAGCAACTCAAAACTTTGGGTATGTTTTGACAATCCTGCCAGTTGCAACAGACTAGTAGGAGTCTGGTGAGAATGAGATTTCTTACATTTCCAGCTGGTTGTTTCAGCACATTAACTCCTGAAAACTGCATCTGTTCGGCCAAAGGACGATGAAATGCCCTTGCCTCTCATTTCAGGGCTTTATTCAGTGTGGATATCTGGAGGGGTGGGGGAGAACTGAAGCGGTAATCATGAACCTACAGGACTTCAATTAGATCTCAGTCAACCCACTGAGCGCATTACTGGGCTCTGCATTTCTAGGCAAGAGATTGAAGATTTGAAGAGAGGAGAGCCCAGATTTGCTGCATGATGTCTGGTATTCTCAGGTGGAAATATGAGAGATATAGCTAATCAAGCTAATTACAAACCAGCTAGTCTAACATCTGTCGAGAGGACAATTTTAATAGTCTCTTATTAAGGATGAAGTTACTACATATCTGGATAAAAAGAAAATGGTTCGAGGCTGTATGGATTTCAGAAGGAATGATCACACTTGACCAACGCCATAGAATTCTTTGAGAAAGTGGCACAGTAGTTGAGAAAATGCAGCGCAAATGGTATGTATAAACTTTAGAAAAGTCTTTGGGGAAGTGTCACGTAGGACAAAAAAATAAGAGAACAGAATTCACAAAAGGATAACAAAACTAAATTAAAAATTGTTTGCAAAACATGAACCAGAAAGGAGATAGCTTTACAGAGAGGTTGGAAGTGGGTGGTGAGATCCCTTAGGTCTAAGTTCTGGGATCAGTTCTGTTTTTGTTTATTCATTCAAGGGGTGTGGGCCAGCATTCATTGCCCATGGGAAGGTGGTGGTGAGCAGCCTTCTTGAAGCGCTGCAGTCCATGTGGTGTAGGTACACCCACTGTGCTGTCGGGGAGGGAGTTGCAGGATTTTGACCCAGCGACAGTGAAGGAACGGTGATATAGTTCCAAGTCAGAATGGTGTGTAGCTTGGAGGGGAACTTGCAGGTGGTGGTGTTCCCATGCATCTATTTTCCTTGCCCTAGGATGTAAAGGCCACAGGTTTGGAAGGTGCTGTCGAAGGAGTCATGGCAAGTTGCTGCAATGCATCTTGTAGATTGTACACACGGCTGCCGCTGTGTGCAGTGGTGGAGGGAGTGAATGTTTTAGGTAGTGGATGGAGTGCCAATCGCACGGGTTGCTTTGTCTTGGATGGTGTCGAGCTTCTTGAATGTTATTGGAGCCGCACTCATCCAGGCAGTGGAGACTATTCCAGCACACCCCATATATCTTGTAGATCCACCTCTTGTAGACGTTATTCATGAAGGCTCTGCCTTCTCAACCTTGCCTCTCACCTCAGGTTAAACCACCACCAGCCGGCTCTCCCGCTCAAAGGAGAAAGCAGCCTATTGTCATCTGGGACTGTGGCGACTTTACCTTACCTTATACCCCTCAGAACCCTGGCCTCTGACCTGCTGTTGTGGCCACAATATTTATTTGGCTCGTCCAGTTCAATTTCTGGTAAATAGTAACCCCCAGGAAGTTGATAGTAGGGGATTCAGCGATGCTAATGTCATTGAATGTCAACAGGCGATTGTTAGATTCTCTCTTGTTCAATTCTCCCTTGAATAATGAGTTGGATATAGGCCCAGAGGGAATGATGTCAGGGTTTGCTGATAACACCATAATATAGGCATGCCTAGCTATTTAGTAAAACAAAGGATGCTACGAGGTTAGTGATTGAGGCAGAATTAGTCAACATTGAAGAATGTGCCAAATGTGGTTCAGCTGGTATTAAACTTGCTTGTGAGTCACAAGACCTCTCTCCAGGCTAGAACACAAATGTCAAGGCTGAAACGCCACTGAGTACAGAGGGAGTACTGCTGAAGGTGCCGTCTTTCAGATGATACATTAAACTGAGGTCCCGTCTGCCCGTTTAGTGGGACATAAGAGACCTCACAGCACTATTACACAGAAGAGCAAGGGAGTTACCACCCCTCGTCCTGGACAATATTTATCCCTCAATCAACATCACAAAAAACAGCTTACCTGGTCATGATAAGATTGCTGTTTGTGGGAGCTTGCTGTGCACATTAACTATCGTGTTTACACCAGTGACTGTAATTAAAATACTTTGTTAGCTAGAAAAAACTTTGAGATGTCTGCCTGTTATAAAAAGCGTTGAATAAATACAAGTCTTTCTTTCTTAGATTAGAGGGGTGGATGAAAACTAGACAAAGCAACATAGGAACAGGGACAGTAAATGTTGAAAGTTTTTGCTCCTTCCTTGATGTATGCTCTAACAAAGGAAGGTTCAGACTTGGAGATAGGTTTAACACATTTATTGAACAGGTAACAGGTCTCCTACTTGAGTTCGACTCTCCTGCTAATCTTGTTATAGTAACTCAGTCTAACTAACCAGTCTGCTCTAAGCCATGAGGTGGGTGTGATGCTTCTGATCTGCCCCTGCCCTTCTCTCTAAGTGTCACCTGTGGAAAGAGAAAGAGCATGTGTGCCCTGTCCTTTTATATGGGTTGCCCCCTTGTGGTAGTGTCACCTCTGGGTGTCTTGACTGCCCATTGGCCGTGTCCTATTCTATGTGTTCATTAGCTGTATGTCTGCATGTCATGTTGTCTCTGGTGCTCCCTCTAGTGTTTACTTAGTTGTAGTGTATTTACATTAACCCCTTGTGTATTTACAGTGATGCATATCACCACATCCCCCCTTTTTTCATGTTACATATTTTCTGTACAATGTTAAAGAAAATTGAACAAAATAGGTAGATTAGTACAGACATGTACAAATCATGATGACAGTGATGATTATACAATACCAAATACTATGTATGAGTCCAAAGTTCATGAATTTATATGGTCAA
Organism: Scyliorhinus torazame; assembly: GCF_047496885.1. Taxonomy (NCBI): domain Eukaryota; kingdom Metazoa; phylum Chordata; class Chondrichthyes; order Carcharhiniformes; family Scyliorhinidae; genus Scyliorhinus; species Scyliorhinus torazame. The sequence continues at coordinate 7,128,936 of NC_092719.1, forward strand.
GTGGCTTTCTTGTTTTGTTATTGAAGTGTCGATGTTGATGTTGTCATTTCCTTGTGAGCACCGTTAGTGTCCCTGTGCTTAAGGAACCAAGAAGTCATCAGGAGGTGTGCAAATGGTCAAATCACTTTGATGTCTGATTTGGACTCTTTTTTCCGATGCTTGTGGTAGCGATGCAGTGTGTCATCTGTGTGTCAGTCCGACCTGGACTGTTTCTTGCCATTGCAATATTGACGCAGTATGTCATCTACCTTGAAAGCTGGTTTGCTGGTTTGCAGTGGAGCAAACTTGAATCGGTGAGATTTGCTGTCATGCCATGGTATGGCTGTACTCTTGCCAGTGTTGGGAGCTGTGCCATTACATTGTCCTGCATTTGCAGAGTTGTACCATGTCGTACCAGTCGTTGTTCCAGTGTTGTTGTTTTAGTCGTGCTTGTTGTTGACATTGGTGCCTTTGGTACGCTTCTTGTTGTTGTCTTTGTAGGTTTTGTTGTTGTGTTTGTTGCGCTCAATGACCACACCGAGTGGAGAATTCGAGTCCTTCACAAAGTTACTTGTGTCAGTGTCCTTTGTGGCATCTGCTGTTTCACTGAGCGTGCCATCTCTGATTCCTCGGCGCTCCCCGTCTGGAGTCATGTCTGGTTTACAGGAATCATCTTTGGCTTGTCGATGCTCCCCGTCCAGAGTCATTTCCGGTTCACTTGAATCATCAGAGGTATCACTTGTATCATCTGAGATGTCTTGACTGCCCATTGGTCGTGTCCTATTCAATGTGTTCATTAGCTGTATGTCTGCATGTCATGATGTCTCTGGTGCTCCCTCTAGTGTTTACTTAGCTGTAGTGTATTTACATTAACCCCTTGTGTATTTACAGTAATGCATATCACCACACTTTCTATGGTGCATCTATAAAAGTTGGTAAGAGTTAATGTGGACATGCCGAATTTCCTTAGTTTACTGAGGAAGTATAGGCACTGTTGTGCTTTCTTGGTGGTAGCGTCGGCGTGGGTGGACCAGGACAGATTTTTGGAGATGTGCACCCCTAGCAATTTGAAACTGCTAACCATCTCCATCACGGCCCTGTTGATGCTGACAGATGTGTACACATTACTTTACTTCCTGAAGTCAATGACCAGCTCTATAGTTTTGCTGGCATTGAGGGATAAACAAAGAACAAAGAACAAAGAAAAGTACAGCACAGGAACAGGCCCTTCGGCCCTCCCAGCCTGCGCCAATCCAGATCCTTTATCTAAACCTGTCGCTTATTTTCCAAGGATCTACTTCCCTCTGTTCCCCGCCCGTTCATATATCTGTCTAGATGCATCTTAAATGATACTATCATGCCCGCCTCTACCACCTCCGCTGGCAAAGCGTTCCAGGCACCCACCACCCTCTGCGTAAAAAACTTTCCACGCACATCTCCCTTGAACTTTCCCCCTCTCACCTTGAAATCGTGACCCCTTGTAATTGACACCCCCACTCTTGGAAAAAGCTTGTTGCTATCCACCCTGTCCATACATCTCATAATTTTGTAGACCTCAATCAGGTCCCCCCTCAACCTCTGTCTTTCCAATGAAAACAATCCTAATCTACTCAATCTTTCTTCATAGCTAGCACCCTCCATACCAGGCAACATCCTGGTGAACCTCCTCTGCACCCTCTCTAAAGCATCCACATCCTTCTGGCGACCAGAACTGTACGCAGTATTCCAAATGTGGCCTAACCAAAGTCCTATACAACTGTAACATGACCTGCCGACTCTTGTACTCAATACCGTGTCCGATGAAGGAAAGCATGCCGTATGCCTTCTTGACCATTCTATCGACCTGCGTTGCCACCTTCAGGATACAATGGACCTGAACTCCCAGATCTCTCTGTACATCAATTTTCCCCAGGACTCTTCCATTGACTGTATAGTCCGCTCTTGAATTGGATCTTCCAAAATGCATCACCTCGCATTTGCCTGGATTGAACTCCATCTGCCATTTCTCTGCCCAACTCTCCAATCTATCTATATTTTGCTGTATTCTCTGACAGTCCCCCTCGCTATCTGCAACTCCACCAATCTTAGTAACATCTGCAAACTTGCTAATCAGACCACCTATACCTTCGTCCAGATCATTTATGTATATCACAGATTGTTGTCTTTGCACCACTCCACTAGGTTCTCGTCGTTGTTCGAGATCCGGCCCAATATGACCGTATCGTCAGCAAACTTGTAGATGGAGTTGGAACCAAATTTTGCCACACAGGCTACGTACGCAGCATTGCGGGGCCCCGGTATTGAGGACTATTGTGGAGGAGGTGCTGTTGTTTATTCTTACTGATTGTGGTCTGTTGGTCAGAAAGTTGAGGATCCAGTTTCAGAGTGGGGAGCCAAGTCTAGGTTTTGGAGCTTTGATATGAGCTTAGTTGAGATTATGGTGTTGGAGGCGGAGCTGTAGTCAATAAATAGGAGTCTGATGTAGGAGACCTTGTTGTCGAGATGCTCTATGGATGAGTGTAGGGCCAGGGAGATGGCGTCTGCTGTGGACCAGTTGCGGCGGTATGCAATTTGCTGTGGATCAAGGCATTCTAGGAGTATGGAGGTGATGTGCTTCATGACCAACCTCTTGAAGCACTTCATTATGACGGAAGATAGGGCCACCGGACGATAGTCATTGAGGCACGTTGCCTGGTTCTTCTTTGGCACCGCGGTGTATGATGGTGGTCTTCTTGAAGCAGGTGGGGACCACGGAGCAGAGTAGGGACAGGTTAAAGATGTCCGCGAACCCATCTGCCAGCTGGTCCATGCAGGCTCTGACCAGGGATCCCGTCCGGACCCGTCGCCTTCCGAGGATTCACTTTCAGGAAGGCCGATCTGACTTTGGAAGTTGTGGTGGTGGGTATGGGTGTGTTATGGGCTGCTGGGGCATTCAACAGCAGATCAACACCCTGAAGTCATTGGGTGGAACCTTTCCACCTGGGACGATGCCCCATGACAAGGGTGGGGGTCAGGGACAGGAATGAAGAATGTTTCCTGCTGTGGAGGCCACTGGGAATCTGCACCTTATAATGCGACACTGGCCCAGGGTTTCACGTGGCAGCTTATTCAGGTTGCAAGCCCACACCCTGCATTCCAGATCTCAGGGCTGCATTGCGGAGGAATGCGTATTCTAGCCCTCTACATCATGGGATCAGGCCAAATTTTCAAAGAGTCGTGTGGTTCGCTACATCTCAGATATGTTGCGAGCCATAATTCGCAAACCTTTGAAAGCCATGTTCAAAAAATCCTCCTCAAGTCACCCTCCCCACCCCATATTAGCCCCACATGACCGCTATGCCAAGAAATACTGTCCCACCGACTCTTTATGACCCCTCAAGCATCGCATGCCAACCAAAGCGCTTCCATGCCCATTCATCCGCCATGCACTATATGGACCCAATAAACACCATAGTGACAGCAGGATTTGTAAATAATTTTTTTTTAAATCATTCATTGATAACTTTTAATTTTCTTTGAAAGAAACCCTTTTTACTACAAGCCAATTAAAGGATCAATCAACCAGACCCTTTAAAGTATCAATGGCAGAAACTGCAAGCAGGTGAAACCTCTTTGTGTAAATAAACATTGTGAAATTGACAAAGAAAATCAAGGATCCAGGGCTGTCAGTCAGGCAATGCTTTCCCTGGGGCTCGCGTGTTTCAACAGGCTAATTCATTTCTGGGTACTCATTCAAACCTCATTATGCATTCTTGGCTGAGGGCCCAAACATCACCATTGGAGTACTAAACATGGGGGGGGGGGGGGGAGGGGGGTGGCATAAATTGACATGGGGAGGCCGGGGTGAGATGCCATGGGCTGCGGGTGATGGATTACTTTGGCCTGGGAGATGGACATGAGAGGCTTTGGTGGGTGGGTGAGGATGCATAATATGAGGCGTGGGAGTGTGGGGGAGTAAGGGGGTGTGAGGGATAAGGTCTTCACCTTTTCATTCTAACTGGGACGAGAGCCCACAGGGCCAAGGCAAGCCTTTTAAGCAGCACCTATGGCTGCCTCCAAACTCTTCCCTGCATCAGCTGGCCCAACTCCAGTCTGCACCCGCCTACCCCACCCCGCACCACAATGAAAATCTATCTTTGCGGGTAATGTCTCCCAGGGTGGGCAGGCCGGGCCAGGAAATTTCCCAACTCCCGCTATCTACTTCAAGGATGAAAATCCAGCCCATTGCTTCCACTCCAATGAATCGGAATGTGAAATATACAGTAATCGGGATTAGCCATCTCGGAATGTGAGTTCAAATCACTCCAGTCTGCCTTGTTAAAAAGTCTGTTTTTCAAAGTTCAATTTAGGTTCCCAGCGAGTGGATTAAAAACCATTATTTGACATGAAGCACATCTCCACGGCAATGGTCGACCCAACCGGCTGGACAGCTGCAATCTGTGAGACCTGCAAAAGGGATTACCTTAGTAGAACATAGAACATAGAACATTACAGCGCAGTACAGGCCCTTCGGCCCTCGATGTTGCGCCGACCTGTGAAACCACTCTAAAGCCCATCTACACTATTCCCTTATTGTCCATATGTCTATCCAATGACCATTTGAATGTCCTTAGTGTTGGCGAGTCCACTACTGTTGCAGGCAGGGCATTCCACGCCCTTACTACTCTCTGAGTAAAGAACGTACCTCTGACATCTGTCTTAACTCGCAACCAATTTCTTTGAACGTGTATATTTTATGATAAACCATCCACAATTCAACACTGACTGCTACTAATGCAATCGCTGCTCGGTCCAATATGTTCGCACTCACTTTGTGCCAAAATAATTAACAGCACCTCTAATGAGATAAGAAGACATCTGTCCCAGTGTAAGACAGTGTGAGGAAGTAGCATTACCTTCTGGTGTCCATTGCGCTCAACGTGAAGTGGGTGCTGTACAAAGCTCCAAATATTATATTATGATATATATACAAAAGGTGTTTAAAAAATAATTGGAAGCATGTAAATGCTAGCTGAGTGATTGCTCATCATTGACAGAATTTATTAGTAAAACTGTAGCTAAAGTGAGGAACTCAACGGAGGAGAAGGTCTCAGGGGCGTGAGAGGGAGACCAAGATGTGATTTGGTGATGGAGCAGAGTAGGTGGTGGAAAGAAAGAGCAAAAGCAAAAATAATGAAAAGAAGCAAACAGTTTTATAGTGAACAGACAGAATACCCAATGCCTCAGTCTGACCAACAAGGTATTTTTTACATCAACAGATTCATTGAAATTATTCATGGCATTATCCCAAGCTCCGGAATTCCTCAGATAAACTTCTCCATTTCTCTATCTCGCTTTCATCCTTTAAGGTGCTGCTTAAAAGCACCTCTTTGGCCAAACGGTTGTTCATCTGACTTACTATCTCCTTATGTGCCTTCGTGTTGTATTTTGTTATACAGTATTCCTGTTAAGCACCTTGGGATGTTTTAATGCACTAAAGGTGCTATATAAATATAGGTTGTTGTAGACAACAGTCTTGGTATTTTTGAAAGAAGGGGCACGTCGAAGCTTTTCATCTTGAATCATCAGGACACGATGTTAACTGCCAAACATTGTTTGAAATTGTCAGTCATCTGGTGCATTTTCCATGGCAACACCTCTACTAATCAGAGTCTATTTGCCAACCAATCAGCACTCTGTTGTTGTTGTTTCCCCCTTATATTGGTATTTTTGCAAAATGTACTGATGAGTAAAAGATGAACAGTTTCACCATGTCGCTTTTTTCAGCAACACTCAAGTTCCTTAATACCAAACAGAGTCTTCCCTCCTTTCAACAAAAAGAGTTGATCAAGATTTCAGTTCAATACTTACTGATGCATTTAAATATTATTGTGTAAATAGTGTTCTCGGATGAAATTATCTGGGGACATACACACAGCAAGGCTAGTTCACCAAATTACCACGAACAAACTGTTTATCCGCTGCACAGAACTGCAGTAAGAATGGCCCCAACTAACATTCTGCCCAATACCTGACTTCAACAATTACGTGTGATTCACGTTACTGATAGACTTACTAAAACACTCGATGTAGAGTGATTCAAGGAGCATCTTCTTCAATAAAGCACGTTTAGTGACATTTGCTGGATATCATAGAATTTACAGTGCGGAAGGAGGCCATTCAGCCCATCGAGTCTGCACCGGCTCTTGGAAAGAGCACCCTACCCAAGGTCCACACCTCCACCCTATCCCCATAACCCAGTAACCCCACCCAACACTAAGGGCAATTTTGGACACGAAGGGCAATTTACCATGGCCAATCCACCTAACCCGCACATCTTTGGACTGTGGGAGGAAACCGGAGCACCCGGAGGAAACCCACGCAGACACGGGGAGGATGTGCAGACTCCGCACAGACAGTGATCCAAGCCGGAATCGAACCTGGGACCCTGGAGCTGTAAGCAATTGTGCTATCCACAATGCTACCGTGCTGCCCTATCTTAGATCAAAACTCTTCGTTCAGACATATTTAAGCTCAGTTGTCTCCTCTACAGTGGCCTGGCTAACACAGGACAAAAAGAACCTCAAATGAACGATTCATCGTCCATGAAAATAAAATATCCAGGGCTTCCATTCCATTTGCTATTCAGTTAGAATCTCCATGTATACAGACATCAAGTGCAGATAAGAATGGGATTGGTTATAAAGTTCGCCGGTGCAAAAGGCCCTCACTATTGAGGCTTCAATGTGAAGAATGGCTGCTCATATTCCAGAATGGGCTAGCATCTTCAGGAGAGAACTGAATGTTGGGAAGGGAATATCTCAGAGAGGGCATGAGGGCGAATTAGAAAGGAGCGGGACTGAAGGACTAACTAATGAACTTAGTAAACAAGGTGCTATTGACACCCTTAAAAAAATTCTGCAGTTTAACAATTGAAAAGCGTTTGGAAAGGCAAATGAGGATAACCCTGGCCCTCGCATACACACTGAGGTGAGCTTCATTTGACCATGTTTGCAAGACAAGACTATAATTTCCCGTAATTCAATCCAATCCACCCTCTCCCCCCAATGTCTTTGCTGCTTCTACCTCCTCCAACTCTCCTGGAATCATAGAGAATCATAGAATCCCTACAGTGCAGAACGAGGCCATTCGGCCCCTTGTGTCCACACTGACCTTCTGAAAGAGTACTTCACCCAAACTCACTTCCCTGCCCTATATCAATGATCCCTTTAATCTAACCTACACATCTTATTTGGGCACTAAGGGGCAATTTAGTATGGCCAATCTACCTAAGCTGCAAATCGTTGGACTGTGGGAGGAAACCGGAGCACCCAGAGGAAACCCACGCAGACACGGGAAGAATGTGCTGACTCCGCACAGTCACCCGAGGTTGGAAACCAACCCGGACCCCTGGTGCTGTGAGGCAGCAGCGCTAACCACTGTGCCACCATGCCACCCTATATCTGCACTCCTCCAATTCTGGCCTCTTGCGCACCCCCAATTTTATTCGTTCCACTATTGTTGGCCAGGCCTTCAACTGCCCAGGCCCTCTAGCTCTGGGACTCCCTCCCTAAGCCTCTCTGTCTTTCAAATTTCCTCTTTCAAGATGCTCTTTAACTCCGACCACTTTTCTTTAAAATTTAGAGTACCCAATTATTTTTTATCCAATTAAGGGGCAATTTAGCGTGGCCAATCCACCTACCCTGCACATCTTTGGGTTGTGGGGGCGAAACCCACGCAGATACGGGGAGAATGTGCAAACTCCACACGGACAGTGACCCAGGACCGGGATTCGAACCTGGGTCCTCAGCGCCGCAGGCCCAGTGCTATCCACTGCGCCACATGCCGCCCTAACTCCGACCACTTTGATCAAGCTTTGGCCACCAGTCCGAATAACGCCTATGTAACTTGGTGTCCGATTTTGCTCATTAATGCTCCTATTTTCTGTGTTAAGGGTGTGAGACGGATGCAAGCCGCCATTGTTGATTGTAGTAGGAAAGGAGTGTGATGTTTCTCCTCTTAGCACGACGAAGGGGCCGTTTGTGCAGTGCATTCCTGTGCTGCGCTACCAGCTTTGACTTGTCCATCTTTAACACCACATACATCCTCCGGCAGTCACGATTCAGCCGGGACGTGACAGCTCACATTGAGTGCAGGTCGTGTTGAGCAAATAGGAAATAACAGCTCAAAAAAAATCACCACCTATTGTGGCAAGTTCACCTGATCAATAAACCATCAAAACACCATCACTGCTTGACATTTATACTTTTCAATTTACATGGTCAGGTTGCTGTCACCCTGGTGAGTGAATCAAAGGTTACTGTGCTTTCTTCAATGAGATGCTGGTGTTCAGGACAGGCGGCAGAGAAAGTGTCCAATAAGTAGGAAAAGCTGCAGTCAACTGAAGGACTTTGTCGAGTAAGATAGATTCCTGTCTCCTTCCAAACATTAAACGGAAAATGTAATTGGAAAACGACACCATTGATGTGAGCTCCTTCTGGGCAATCAATCTTAACTTCTTGAATACAAAGCATTCTCTGTTTAGGAGACAAATGTTCTCCACCTGGAGGAGAATTAGTACTGATTTGCGCTCCCGGCATGATGCAATTTCACATCCGTTGCCATGCAAATTTATGTATGGCAAGGAATACGAGAGATTACTGAGAGAATTCTGCTATCAGGCCGTCATTTTGAGCGGGAGACCAGACGCAAAGTCTCTCAGATGGCCACTGACTGCACTCCCCCCTCCCCCCCACCCCCCCCCCCCCCCCCCCCCCCCCCCCGCCCCGGCACCACAATCAGTCCCCCACCTCCACATCGCAAAGCAGCCCCTCACCCCCAGATTTTCGGGGTGCCCGCCCCTCATCTCCCAAGTACGATGGTGACACAACCCGCACCCAGTCATGGTCCCCCTAAATAGAGCCCCCCCCCCTCCCCCGGAACCCTATAAATAGGGAGACCGCCCCATAGGGACCCCTAAATAGGGAGACCCTCTCACCAGAGAGCCTCTAACTAAAGGAACGCTTGAGTGTTTTGAAGTGCTGAGCTGGAAATTGACAGCACTTAACTCTCTTTGGTGTGGTTGATGTTTGTGAACATTGTGGTGGCAGCACTTAGAATTACTCATCCAAGAAGAAGATGAGTGACTGTGAGAAATGAATGAATAGCTTGCAGCTAAAGAATCTGAGGGGTTTAAACAGAGATCACAGCTGTTCTCTTTCCAGGAATGGATATGTGGTGCTTCCAGGTGAGTGTTATGACTGTAATTACATAAGAACATAAGAACTAGGAGCAGGAGTAGGCCATCTGGCCCCTCGAGCCTGCTCCGCCATTCAATGAGATCATGGCTGATCTTTGTGGACTCAGCTCCATTCTCCGGCCCGTACACCATATCCCCGAATCCCTTTATTCTTTAGAAAGGCATCTATCTTTTTCTTAAAAACGTTTAAAGAAGGAGCCTCAACTGCTTCACTGGGCAAGGAATTCCAGAGATTCACAACCCTTTGGGTGAAGAAGTTCCTCCTACACTCCGTCCTAAATCTACCTCCCCTTATTTTGAGGCTATGCCCTCCAGTTCTGCTTTCCCCGACCAGTGGAAACAACCTGCCCGCATCTATCCTATCTATTCCCTTCATAATTTTATATGTCTCAATAAGATCCCACCGCATCCTTCTAAACTCCAATGAGTACAGTCCCAGTCTACTCAACCTCTCGTCATAATCTAATCCCCATAACTCTGGGATCAACCTAGTGAATCTCCTCTGCACTCCCTCCAGTGCCAATATGTCCTTTCTCAGGTAAGGAGACCAAAACTGAACACAATACTCCAGATGTGGCCTCACCAACACCTTATACAATTGCAGCATAACCTCACTAGTCTTGAACTCCATCCCTCTAGCAATGAAAGACAAAACTCGATTAGCCTTCTTAATCACCTGTTGCACCTGCACACCAACTTTTTGCGACTCGTGCACCAGCACACCCAGGTCCCTCTGCACAGCAGCATGTTTTAACTTCTTACCGTTTGAATAATAATCCATTCTGCTGTTATTCCTCCCAAAATGGATAGCCTCACACTTGGCAACATTGAATTCCATCTGCCTAGCCCATTCACCTAACCTATCCAAATCCTTCTGCAGACTTCCGGTATCCTCTGCACTTTTTGCTTTACCACTCATCTTAGTGTCGTCTGCAAACTTTGACACATTGCACTTGGTCCCCAACTCCAAATCGTCTATGTAAATTGTGAACAACTGCGGGCCCAACACTGATCCTTGAGGGACCCCACTAGTTACAGGTTGCCAACCAGAGAAACACTCTGGGTTAATTATTTTCACTGCTCCTGTCTGGAATGCTCTGTGGCTTCTTGACAGGGCTCTCTTTACTGAAGGGTCGGTGGGGGTCCCTTTAGTTAGGGGGTCTCTGGGGGATCCCTTTAGTTAGGGGGGTCTCTGGGGGGGGAGGAGTCCCTTTAGTTAGGGGGTCACTTTGTGGGTTGCTTGAGTTAAGGGGTCTTGGGGAGGGTTCCCTTTAACCAGGGAGTTCCTGTGGGGGATCTTCCATTATCGGGGTTCCATGCGGGGATCCCCTGATTTAGGGGGTCTCTAGGGGGAGGGTGGTGAGAGGGGTCTGGTAGGGGAGGGGTGGGCATTGAGGGTGGAAGGGTAGCCCTCGGACGGACTATGAGCATTTTCCTCATTAGGACCCATTTGTATCCATTAGCATCCTTCCACTGGCGCGCAGATGGGGGGGGCTGGAACATCGCGGTTGGTTCGGTGCCTGCCACGTACCTCGATTTTGGCCGGATGCCCAATTCTCCACCCGATCGCGATCCGCGTTGCCAGCATCGCAGGGCAGAGAATCCATCCCAATATGTTACAACAGCAACACACAACACTTTACAATACAGAGCAGGTTGCAGGCTTGATTACATCAGTCACCACATATAAAGAAATACTGACTGTTGCGGCCAGCTCAGTAATGGAATACATCCTGTAATCTACACAGATGTTAATTCCAACTACAACAACATACATTCATAAAGCAACTTTAATGAATAAAGCACCGCAAAGCACTTCACTGAAGGGTGACAAAGCAGAGTGCGACACTGAGCCACAGATGGTTATATTAGGGCTTCATTTTATGAATCATCTTAAAAGAACAGTAAGAAGTTTTACAACACCAGATTAAAGTCCAACAGGTTTGTTTCGATGTCACTAGCTTTCGGAGCGCTGCTCCTTCCTCAGGTGAATGAAGAGGTATGTTCCAGAAACACATATATAGACAGATTCAAAGACGCCAGACAATGCTTGGAATGTGAGCATTAGCAGGTGATTAAATCTTTACAGAATGCTCACATTCCAAGCATTGTCTGGCGTCTTTGAATTTGTCGATATATATGTTTCTGGAACATACCGCTTCATTCACCTGAGGAAGGAGCAGCGCTCCGAAAGCTAGTGACATCGAAACAAACCTGTTGGACTTTAATCTGGTGTTGTAAAACATCTTAAAAGAAGATTGAGAGATAGTAAGTGATAGTGATAGAGAGATAGTGAATAATGGTGATAGAGAGATACTGAATGATGGTGATAGAGAGATAGTGAATGATGGTGATAGAGAGATAGTGAATGATGGTGATAGAGAGGTAGTGAATGATGGTGATAGAGAGTTGTTAGTGATTATAGTGCAGAAGGAGGCCATTCGGCCCATCGAGTCTACACTGACCCTATGAAAGGGAACCACATCCAGGCCCTCCTTCTCTAACATCTGCTGCCACAGGCAAAGCAGCAGCTGTTACAAGTGTCCGAGGCTTCCTCGAAAGCCAAGTACACTTAAAAGGGATTCAAATCCCCTGTCAGCCTTTGAAATACAAAACCCCCATTCAATTTCACACAGCAATACACTGCACTACCCAGTGATACATTGCACTAGAGTGATACATTGCACTAGTCAGTGATACATTGCATTAGCCAATGATCCATTGCACTAGCCAGTGATCCATTGCACTAGCCAGTGATACATTGCACTAGCCAGTGATACATTGCTCTAGCCAGTGATACATTGCACTAGCCAGTGATCCATTGCTCTAGCCAGTGATCCATTGCTCTAGCCAGTGATCCATTGCTCTAGCCAGTGATACATTGCACTAGCCAGTGATACATTGCACTAGCCAGTGATACATTGCACTAGCCAGTGATTGACAGTTGTATTGGTCCACACACAGCTGCTTAGGGGGTGGGTAACGCGCAGGGAATTGAAGCATTGCAAAGAGTTTGCCACCCAATCCCCTCAACGCTCCATTCTTTGCTCGATCGGCATTTCCAATCGGAGCGACCTTGAATGGAGAATCCACTCCGGAGTGCTTCCCCGCTGTGGGGATCAGCAGGGAATATGCCTAATCTACCAGCCCCAACCTTATTAATTATGCAACCGAGTGTTTTACACAGTATCCCCTGGTGGGGCAGGTCTGGTGACATGTGGCGCTGTCATTGTATCGGGTGCCATATTGAAATGGCGCCCAACATCACCAACTCAGTTTTGAAGATAGAGAATGGGCCTCCAACAACAATCTGTGGCTGGATGCTGGGTATCGTCCAGGACACCGCATTTATGGTGTTTCCGGGTCGAGGGTTGCAACAACCTTCATCCTGTTTTGTTCAGGACATTGTTCAGGAGATCCTGACATCCGAACGGCATGCTGTTCCAGACTTGTTTCACATTGGTGTGTTTTCCCACTGATGCCACGGAGAATTGGGCGTGTGTGGTCGGGACTTCATCTGCATCCCGTTAGCCGGGTGAAAATCAGTTTCATGTTGTCCTCCAGCGGATTTCCCGATCGGACATGGCAGGCACCACCGGAAGATCCCGCTGTAAATTCACGCTGGTGTAAAATCCATTTCGCCCTCCCACCGAATTCTCCGCCTGCCCGCCATTAAACCTGACAGCAGGGGCTTGGCAGAATTCAACCCATTGAGTGAAAGAAGTTTAGGGAGGAAATTCCAAAGCTCCGGGCCTCGGCAACTGAAACAAAGGTCACCAATGGTGGAGTGGTCAAATTGGACATGCTCTTGAGTCAATAATTTAGGGCAGCACGGTAGCACAAGTGGATAGCACTGTGGCTTCACAACGCCTGGGTCCCAGGTTCGATTCCCCGCTGGGTCACTGGGCGGAGTCTGCACGTTCTCCCCGTGTCTGCTTGAGTTTTCTCCGGGTGCTCCGGTTTCCTCCCACAGTCCAAAGACGTGCAGGTTAGGTGGATTGGCCGTGCTAAATTGTCCTTAGTGACCAAAAAGGTTCGGAGGGGTTATTGGGTTACGGGGATAGGGTGGAAGTGAGGGCTTAAGTGGGGCGGTGCAGACTCGATGGGCCGAATGGCCTCCTTCTGCACTGTATGTTCTATGTTCTAGCACAGATATCTCAGACAGTTGTGGGGCTTGGGGAGATCACAGACATGGAAGGACAAGGCCCTAGAGGGATCTGAAAACAAGGATGAGAATTTTAAAACCGAGGCATTGCTTTGTGAGACAAGATAGGTCAGTGAGCACAGGGGTGATAGTTGAACAGGACTTAATGTAAGTGAAGACATGGGGCTGGATTCACCAAAAATGGGGCAAAGTCCCCACGCCGGCATAAAAACGCTGGTATTTCACGCCAGACTTTCCTTAAAACAATTAAGAGCTATTCGCCGACCTGCAGGGGGCTGGCAGGGCCTCGGAGTGCTTCCTGCAGCTTTAGCTGCGGATATGGGACCCCGCACGTCTGCTTCCGGGTCCGCGCACGTGCACGGTGGCCGCCTCCAGTGGCCACGCCGTACGCGATTGCGGACTCACCCAGCGGACCTGGACCAACAAAGTCCCAATGATCTGCCTCGCTCCGCTCCATCTAACCCGTCTGACCGTCGTTCCGGCCGCCCATACACCAGGGCGGCCGCGGACTGAGTCCTGACCGCAAAGACGTGGTTAGAACCACGCCGTCGGGAATTCGGCCGGTTGGAACTGGAGCATCGCTGGGAGGGCCTCTGCCAATGGCCCCCGCAGCCGCACCGCGTAAATAGAGCGCAAGAGATCCTCCGGCGACTGGAGAATCGCGTGAGCGGCGTCGGGCCCGATTCAGACGTAGAAGTGGATTCTCCGCCCCTGCGCCAAACGCAATTTCGGCACGGGGCTGCGGAGAATCCAGCCCATGGGGCGCGATTCTACCACCGCATTGCACCTGGCGCCGATCTGGGCATGCTGGGTGCATCGCGGGAGAGACGCAAACCGAGAATTGCGCCGGGTGCGAAACATTGCGCGAGCCCACCGCCTGATCCAGATAATCACTTTTAAATGATCCATTAGGCCATTTAAATATGTGTGGCTAATTGAGGACACATTCAGCCCAGGTGGCACTGCCAGGCTGGCAGAGGCACTGTCAGGAAGCCAGGCTGGCAGTGTCAAAGTGACTAGGTGGCATCATGTCTGTTCTGGGGATTGGGCCCGGTGGTGCCCTTCCCTTATGAGGTGGGGTGCGGGGCTCAATGACTCCCTTAATCGTGTGTTGGGGCGTTGAGGTGTCCAGAGACCACAGTGGTACGCCTCAAGTTCGTCAGTGCAGGAAACGGGACTAAGTGTGGCCTCAGCAGCGCATTTCTCGCCGAGGCCCGGAAATGGAGCAGCGTCCCATTTAATAGCGGGGTCCTTATAAGCGTTGCCAGCACCAAGAAACACCCACCGAAAAGTGCTTGACGTGGGGCTCTGTTTCATTTCCGTTAAATCACGCCCCAAGGGTGGATGAACCCAGGTCGAGATCTCACTCAAAAAGCCGGCGGGGAGCACCCCGCGAGACTTGCGCAAATATTTTGGGTGAATCGCGCCCATGGCCAGCAGAGGTTTCGATCACATCAGTGTGGTATTATAGGTACTACGGTACCTGATGGGCTAAAGCATCATTGGTGGAAACTGTATGCTTTCTATTGGTTAGAATGTACGATAGCTCTGCCCTGCTAGGCGGGGTATAAGAACTCGTGCCTCCCCAGCAGCTTTCATTCTGTACCTGAGCTGCCGGGGGAAACATCTAGCTTATTAAAGCCTTCGGTCGCAGCCAAACGTGGACCAAGCGTAACGGCACCTGGTGGAGGTCTCCCAGGCCATCGGAGGCCCCCGGGTAGTCGGGCCCTGAGCAGGGTGGTACCCTGGCACTCCCGATGATGTCACCCAGGCACCTTGACGCTGACAGCCTGGCACTGTGGTGCTACCACCTGTGCACCCTGGCAGTGCCTGTGTCTGGGTGGCACTATCAGGTTGGTAGGGACAATGCCAGGGTGCCAGGCTGGCAGTGCCAGGGTGCTTGGGTGCCGGGTTTCCCGGCAGCTCCAATAGGAAATACCTTTGACAAGCAACGGGAGTCGAGAATCCCGCCTCCAGTAAACGGCGTTCGGCTGAGAAACACGGGGCTGAGGGACCGGAGAATCTCAATCAGGGTTGATGTTCTGAGTCCGTATGACTCTTCTACAGAACTTAAACATGGAGTAAAATGTTATTTGTTGTTATATTTGTGTGCGCAGTGGAGAATTGGTGAATTTTGACCCTTGGGAGCTGCTGAATAGCTGGAACGGCCTGAGCCAGTGGGATGAAGTGAATTTGCAGGAGGGGTACTGTGTATTTTGAAGACTTTCTAGATTCATATGCAGCTTCTGTATTACTCCCGAAGACAGGCATAAATCCCAGAGATGTTTTGCACATGTTTGTAATGGAAGGGATTGAATGAGTTGCTTCTCACTAGTAACCAAACATTGATGTGGACATGCCGGCGTTGGACCGGGGGTGAGCAAAGTAAGAAGTCGCACAACACCAGGGTAAAGTCCAACAGGTTTGTTTCGAATCACTAGCTTTCGGAGCGCAGCTCCTTCATTCACCTGAGGAAGGAGCTGTGCTCCGAAAGCTAGTGATTTGAAACAAACCTGTTGGACTTTACCCTGGTGTTGTGCAACTTCTTACTGAACAAAACATTGGGTCAGTGCTTGTTGGAGAAGGGCATCTAACAGTGCATGCCCGTTAGTTAGGCTTTCCCCTCCGACCTCCAGCTCAAGAGTTTTTGTGTTGGAACATGCCGGCAGTGCGAGCAGGTCACCCTGCGGTGAGGGCAACAGGTCACCTGGGAGCTCAGTGATTGGTGGGACCAACAATTTATCCCCTTAACCAATGAGATTTAAGGATTGAGAGAGACAAACAGGGGACAATGAAGAAGGGAGTGCGGGGAAAGATAAAGAGCAGGAAAGAATGTTTGGATTATGAGAAAGAAGTAAAAAAAAACGAAAGGAAACGAGGAGTTAACTTTAGGTTTGTCATTTTAAAAAAAATTTACTACCTGCAGTAATGAAATTGGACAGTTTAAAATCTTTCCTTTCTGGACTAGAGAGATTTATTGGTGTTACATTAAAGGTTATCGCATTGTTAAAAAACATACATGCGCTGTTAAGTTTCAGCCCTAGGTTTCGGTGATGAGCTCAATGGTCATTCATGTACAAACAAAGCAACCTCTTGAACATAACAAGACTAAGAGGGAGATAATGATGGGGCAAAGTGAAAAATTGAACAATGTAAATCGGCCATTTCACATGGAGTACCTGCATCCCTTAATCCGCTGAATGGGTGGCTGATTTGTGTATGGGTAATGGTGTGCATCATTAACATGCTGTTATTTTTCCAGCAAGTTTGGGTCCATTAACTAAATAACTGAATTGGTGTCGATGATGTTAGGCTAAGGAGGTCATCAATCTTTCAGTAGTTTAACCTTCTTGTTCCCGAGTCATCATTGCCACTACATTTCACCAATACCTTTAAGAAATTCTTTATTGCACTCATTTGTTAAGAGCTCAGTGTCAGAAAATGCGACGGGAAGCCTCTTCTTAAGAAATAATACAAGAAGGAAGAAATCAACTCCAGCATTGAGAGGAATAAAAACCTTGAAGCACTTTTTCCAGCAGAGCGGGTGCAGAAAAACCCAGTGCCCGGTGCCCTCATGAAATATGTATTCCCCGTCTTTCCCTTAACCCTATAATTAAACATCCGAAGTTTCATTTGAAATCAGACGTTCCATTCATTCAGGTTCCTGAAGAGGAAATATGCTTGTGCAAGTTAGATCACACTCGATGTTCATTGTCAATGCGCTGACATGCATTCACATGCGTGGTGATGTTCCAAGTTTCGTAGAACATAGATCATACAGTGCAGAAGGAGGCCATTCGGCCCATTGAGTCTGCACCGACCCACTTAAGCCCTCACTTCCACCCTATCCCCGTAACCCAATAACCCTTCCTAACCTTTTTGGTCACTAAGGGCAAATTAGCATGGCCAATCCACCTAACCTGCAGGTCTTTGGACTGTGGGAGGAAACCGGAGCACCCGGAGGAAACCCACGCAGACCCGGGGGGAACGTGCAGATTCCACACAGTGACCCAGCGGGGAATCGAACCTGGGACCCTGGCGCTGTGAAGCCACAGTGCTACCCACTTGTGCTACCGTGCTGCCCTTCAGTTGGACTTTCCAGTCCGCACAGTCAGAGTACCTTGTGTACACAGCCAGATTAGTCTGCATGCACTCACATCTTACCGGTTAACCTATTCATTCTGCCCGAAATGAAATGAAATGAAATGAAAATCGCTTATTGTCACAAGTAGGCTTCAAATGAAGTTACTGTGAAAAGCCCCTAGTCGCCACATTCCGGCGCCTGCTCAGGGAGACTGTTACGGGAATGCTATTGTTAATGCATTTCACGCAGCTTGGCAATGAAGTATCAAACAGGCAGTGGAGTGGCAGATAGCTCCACAACAATTCCATTCACTGATCATTTACTGAGAAAATCTGAAGGTGAGTAAACAGACTGAGAGGGGTATTTACAGGACAGACAGTCAATGTTGAGAATTAGTTAAGAGACTGCGGAGACAGGAAAGGGAAGTTCACCTTCTCCAAAGTACGAAATTGAGATTGATAGAGTTTTGTTAACCAATAGTAATTAAGGAATTTGGAGCAACGGCAGAGTCTGAGAACACGCACGAACAGACTCAAAAACAGCTTCTTCCCCACTGTCACCAGACTCCTAAATGACCCTCTTATGGACTGACCTCATTAACACTACACCCTGTATGCTTCATCCGATGCCAGTGCTTATGTAGTTACATTGTATATCTTGTGTTCCCCTATTATGTATTTTCTTTTATTCCCTTTTCTTCTCATGTACTTAATGATCTGTTGAGCTGCTCGCAGAAAAATACTTTTCATTGTACCTCAGTACACGTGACAATAAACAAATCCAATCCAATCCAATCCAGGGTTATATAGTTAGGTCACAGGTCAGCTTGATATCACTGAATGGGGAAACTGACTTGAGGGACTATTAAGTTGAAAAGTTGTATAATTGATTAAAAATCCTGATAGAAAGTAAAATTAATGCATTTTACTGTTAAAGGTTTCTACGCAACTGCTATTGGAATTATGTGGTGACCATTTGGGGTTACAAGTGGATAAGATGGAATGATTTTATTATCTACCCGAGTGAACCCATTGGGCTGGATTCTCCGTTTCAGGGACAATATCCCCAGGCCGTTGTGAAAACTGTGTTTGTTTACGCCAGAAAAACTGGCCTCAATAGGCCACAGATTCACAGCCCTGCTGGGGGCTAGCAGGGAGCCGTTGTGGAGCTCGCAGCTCCAGCCGCCGATACGGCCCCCCGCACGTCCGGGTCAGAGGCTGCACATGCGCACGGCGGCTTCTTCCAGCGGCCATGCTCCATGGCGGACTCAGCCCGTGGACCTGGACCGCTGAAACAGTGCCCCCGATCGGCCGCTCGCCCAATCTAGACCGCCCGCACAATAAAAGCCCAGTCCCGAACGAGGCCCCCCCCACCTGCCCTCCAATCAGCCCTCCCCCGACTGTGGCGGGTATCCCGAACGGCAGGACCACATTAGAAATACGCTGTTGGGGGCGGAGAACAGCGGGATGGGCCTCAAGCAATGGCCTCAGGTAGTGCATACGCGGCATAGGGGGACGGAGAATCGCGGAACCGGCGACAGTCCCAGTTTCATGCGCGAAACTGGATTCTCCGCCCCGTGGCTGAATGCGATTTAGGGGTGAGGAGAACCCACCCCCTCTATTTCTCAGCACAGGTCCTGAAGCGTGTTATGCATCAAAATTTGTGCAGTGCAGAATACGCAGGGTCTTGTAAACCCAATTGCCAATTTAAACTCTGCAATAGCCCATAGTTTGGTGTAAATAAACAAGACAATTAGCTAATAAAAGTAAATTCAATGTTTTTTTTGTAATGAACTGCAAAACAGCCCCAAGCTATTTTAACAAAAAAGGGAATTACTGATTTCATTGTATCTCAAAACTGTTATTTTTCTCTGTGCAACTTACTAATAAGGAGCAATTGGTAGGGTGCTCTTTCCAAGAGCCGGTGCAGACTCAATGGGCCGAATGGCCTCCTTCTGCACTGTAACTTCTGTGTCTGTGTCTATGTCTAAACACGATCGGAAATTAGTAATACTGGCACAGTGCCAGAGGCAGCGGGAATGATTTGTAATGTTTAAAGAATAATTTTCCCCATTTGCTTTCATGGTTGTTTCTGCAGCTTGTTCGAAATGAAGAGAGATGTTTTCTCCTGTGCATGAAGCTAAATGCGAATCCCAGTACGAAACTGTTGTTATAAACCAAGTTTAGGCAAAGATTTTTTTCTTCGCACAATTGCAAAACGTGACCCCAACAAAGACAGGAAACTCTGGAGACACTGAGCAGGTCAGGCAGCGCCTTTTGAGAAAGTAGGTCAATTAACTTCTCAACAACACAACTTACATTTATATAACTCCTCCAACTTAATAAAGTGTCTGTTTCATTGGAATATTATGAAGCTAAATGGGTCAAATAAGGAGATAATTGGACGGGCCACCAAAAACTTTGCTACAAAGATAGGTGAAGGGTGACACGGCGGCTCAGTGGTTAGCACTGCTGCCTCACTGCGCCAGGGACCCGGGTTCGATTCTGATTGTCTGTGTGGAGTCTGCACGTTCTCTCCGTGTCTGCGTGGGTTTCCTCCGGGCACTCCGGTTTCCTCCCACAATCCAAAGATGTGCAGGTTAGATGGGGTTACGGTGTTAGGGTGGGGGAGTGGGGTTACAGAGATAGGGCAGGGGGGGACTGTGGTTAGGGGCATAGGGCAGCGAGTGGGGTTAGTGGGATAGGGCAGCGAAGGGGTTAGGGGGATAGAGCAGCGAGGGGGGTTACAGGGATAGGGCAGTGAGGGGGGGTTGGGGGATAGGGCAGCGAGGGGGGTTACGAGGATAGGGCAGTGAGGGGGGTTAGGGGCATAGGGCAGCGAGGGGGGTTAGGGGGATAGAGCAGCGAGGGGGGTTAGGGGGATAGGGCAGCGAGGGGGGTTACGGGGATAGGGCAGCGAGGGGGGTTAGGGGGATAGGGCAGCGAGGGGGGTTATGGGGATAGGGCAGCGAGGGGGGTTAGGGGGATAGGGCAGCGAGGGGGGTTACAGGGATAGGGCAGCGAGGGGAGTTATGGGTATAGAGCAGCGAGGGGGGTTCGGGGGATAGGGCAGCTAGGGGGGTTAGGGGGATAGGGCAGCGAGGGGGGTTAGGGGATAGGGCAGGGAGGGGGGTTAGGGGGATAGGGCAGCGAGGGGGGTTAGGGGGATAGGGCAGCGAGTCGGTGACGTGGATAGGGCAGCGAGGGGGGTTAGGGGGATAGGGAGCGAGGGGGGTTAGGGGGACAGAGCAGCGAGGGGGGTTAGGGGTATAGGGCAGCAAGGGGGGTTAGGGGGATAGGGCAGCGAGGGGGTTTAGGGGGATAGAGCAGCGAGGGGGGTTAGGGGATAGGGCAGTGAGGGGGGTTAGGGGGATAGGGCAGTGAGGGGCTTTAGGGGAATAGGTCAGCGAGGGGGGTTAGGGGGATAGGGCAGCGAGGGGTGCTAGGGGGATAGGGCAGCGAGGTGGGTTAGGGGGATAGGGCAGCAAGGGGGGTTAGGGGGATAGGGCAGCGAGGGGGGTTAGGGGGATAGGGCAGCGATGGGGGTTAGGGGGATATGGAGCGAGGGGGGTTACGGGGATAGGGCAGCGAGGGGAGTTACGGGGTTAGGGCAGCGAGGGGGGTTAGAGGGATAGGGCAGCGAGGGGGGTTACGAGGATAGGGCAGCGAGGAGGGTTAGGGGGATAGGGCAGCGAGGGGGGTTACGGGGATTGGGCAGCGAGGGGGGTTACGGGGACAGGGCAGCGAGGGGGGTTACGGGGATAGGGCAGCAAGGGGCGTTACGGGGATAGGGCAGCAAGGGGGGTTAGGGGGATCGGGCAGCGAGGGGGGTTAGGGGGGTAGGGCAGCGAGGGGGGTTCGGGGGATAGGGCAGCGAGGGGGGTTACGGGGATAGGGCAGTGAGGGGGGTTAGCGGGAGAGGGCAGCGAGGGGGTTAGGGGATAAGGCAGCGAGGGGGGTTAGGGGGATAGGGCAGCGAGGGGGGTTAGGGGGAAAGGGCAGCGAGAGGGGTTAGGGGGATAGGGCAGCGAGGGGGGTTAGGGGATAGGGCAGCGAGGGGGGTTAGGGGGATAGGGCAGCGAGGGGGGTTAGGGGGATAGGGCAGCGAGGGGGGTTAGGGGGATAGGGCAGCGAGGGGGTTAGGGGGATAGGGCAGCGAGGGGGGTTACGGGGATAGGGCAGCGAGGGTGGTTAGGGGGATAGGGCAGAGAGGGGTTTAGGGGATAGGGCAGCAAGGGGGTTAGTGGGATAGAGCAGCGAGGGGGTTACAGGGATAGGGCAGCAGGGGGGTTAGGGCGATAGGGCAGCGAGGGGGGTTACGGGGATAGGGCAGTGAGGGGGGTTAGGGGGAGAGGGCAGCGAGGGGGGTTAGGGGGATAGGGCAGCTAGGGGGGTTAGGGGATAGGGCAGCGAGGGGGGTTACGGGGAAAGGGCAGCGACGGGGGTTACGGGGATAGGGCAACGACGGGGGTTACGGGGAAAGGGCAGCGACGGGGGTTAGGGGGATAGAGCAGCGAGGGGGGCTAGGGGGATAGGGAGCGAGGGGGGTTAGGTGGATAGGGCAGCGAGGGGGGTTAGGGGGATAGGGCAGCGAGGGGGGTTACGGGGATAGGGCAGCGAGGGGGGTTACAGGGATAGGGCAGCGAGGGGGGTTACAGTGATAGGGCAGTGAGGGGGGTTACGGGGATAGGGCAGCGAGGGGGGTTAGGGGGATAGGGCAGCGAAGGGGCTTATGGGGATAGGGCAGCGGGGGGTGTTAGGGGGATAGGGCAGCGAGGGGTGTTAGGGGGATAGCGAGCGAGGTGGGTTAGGGGGATAGGGCAGCGAGGGGGGTTAGGGGGATAGGGCAGCGAGGGGGGTTATGGGGATAGGGCAGCGAGGGGGGTTAGGGGATAGGGCAGCGAGGGGAGTTAGGGGGATAGGGCAGCGAGGGGGGTTAGGGGATAGGGCAGCGAGGGGAGTTAGGGGGATAGGGCAGCTAGGGGGGTTAGGGGATAGGGCAGCGAGGGGGGTTACGGGGAAAGGGCAGCGACGGGGGTTACGGGGATAGGGCAACGACGGGGGTTACGGGGAAAGGGCAGCGACGGGGGTTAGGGGGATAGAGCAGCGAGGGGGGCTAGGGGGATAGGGAGCGAGGGGGGTTAGGTGCATAGGGCAGCGAGGGGGGTTAGGGGGATAGGGCAGCGAGGGGCGTTACGGGGATAGGGCAGCGAGGGGGGTTACAGGGATAGGGCAGCGAGGGGGGTTACAGTGATAGGGCAGTGAGGGGGGTTACGGGGATAGGGCAGCGAGGGGGGTTAGGGGGATAGGGAAGCGAAGGGGCTTATGGGGATAGGGCAGCGAGGGGGGTTAGGGGGATAGGGCAGCGAGGGGTGTTAGGGGGATAGCGAGCGAGGTGGGTTAGGGGGATAGGGCAGCGAGAGGGGTTAGGGGGATAGGGCAGCGAGGGGGGTTATGGGGATAGGGCAGCGAGGGGGGTTAGGGGGATAGGGCAGCTGGGGGGGTTAGGGGATAGGGCAGCGAGGGGGGTTAGGGGATAGGGCAGCGAGGGGAGTTAGGGGGATAGGGCAGCGAGGGGGGTTAGGGGGATAGGGCAGCGAGGGGAGTTAGGGGGATAGGGCAGCGAGGGGGGTTAGGGGGATAGGGCAGCGAGGGGAGTTAGGGGGATAGGGCAGCGAGGGGGGTTAGGGGGATAGGGCAGCGAGGGGAGTTAGGGGGATAGGGCAGCGAGGGGGGTTAGGGGGATATGGTCAGGGAGTGGGCCTGGGTGGGGTGCTCTTTCGGATGGTCGGTACAGGCTCGATGGGCCGAATGGCCTCTTTGTGCACTGCAGTGATTCTATGGATAAGTTTTAATGAGCACCTTAAAGGCGGAGAGATATTCAGGTCGGGAATTCATGAGCTCTGGGTCTCAGTAACTGAAGGCACAGCCTCCAATGGTGGAGTGAACAAAATGAGGGGTGCAAAAAGGCCAGAATCTGAGGAGTGGGGGGATTGAGGCTTCTGGGATTGAGAGTGGTTCCAGAGATAGGCTGGGCTGAGGGCGCGGAGGGACTGGAAAACTGAGCGTCAATCTTTCCTCTTCCAAACTAATCCCAGCCTTCCTTACTTCGCACATGCTACATATTTACCAGGCATCAGAATATAGAAGGAAACGGTAATAACATTTCCAGCTGTTTTCCATAGTTAGGGAATCAATTGTGATTTAAAAATCAGTTCACTCTGCTGCCTTCTGCAAAATTTCTAATCAAAGACAAGCTCTGGGAGACTGCAGTCGCGATTAAAAATATAACCTGTTCATTCTGGGTGAAATGATCCTGCCCTATTTTGAATCTTTGAGAAGAAGCAACCAGTTCTCAAATCATCGGAGGGAATGTGTGATCAATTATTGGCATTAACTTGGTAATTAATCCGTAGATGGGGATGGGATTGAGTGCGCTATCCTGCAGGATCACAGCATATAGAACCTCTGAAAATATACTGAAGGAAGCAAGTCGCAGGTGTGATAAAAGCATCCAAAATCATGACTTTAGAAACAGATTGTCCTTAAAACAATTGCTGTATATTTGTACTGCAGAATTCAATAACAGTTCTCAGCTTGCAACCAAAGCCTAACATTAATCATAGCAATATAGACAGAAAATACTCAGCAGGTCTGACAACACGGCAGAGAGACAACAGAGAGAGACCGAGTTCCTTCAGGTCTGAAACCTTTCATCTATCTTTTATTTTAATCCTAACAACATTGCTGTCCATTATCAAACTGCTTTGATATCCTCATTTGATCAAGTAGTTCACAGCCTTCCCTGCTTCTGAGTGCAGGTGTCTCCTTCTGCTCCTCAAGTCTCAGGGCTATGCAGTTAATCCCTTCCCGACTCATTCTCTGTCACCACATCTGGATCAATCACCGTAAGCAATAGTGCATCTCCCTCTCTCCAGGCAAAATAATGATCCTCAAAGGTAAGGTTAATCCCAAACTCCCCTCCTCAATGACAAGCAGCCTCTGCTGGCCCCTTTCCTCGCCCTCTCTGTTCTCATTTCTAACTAGCTTCAAAAGATTGACAATTATTTTGTCTCCTTGACTTTCCAAACAGCTGACTCACCCCCATCCCTGGCTCCCCTCAAACCTTCTCATTCCAGCTTGGACCCGCCATGAGCAGTCTATCTACAAGCTTCTTTCTTCCATGAGATTTACTCCTTTCTTCCATATCATACAATCATAGAATCCCTACAGTGCAGATAGAGGCCATTCGGCCTATCGAGTCTTCACCGACACTTCGAAAGACTTCCCTGCCTAGGCCCAATGCTATGCTCTGTAACCCCGCATGGCCAATCCAAATAAACTGCACGTCTTTGGGATGTGGGAGGAAACCATATAGTCACATCTCTGCTAACTCCGGTTGACTTCCGGGTGCGGCGATGACCAGCTGAGTCGCACGTTTCGGCAGCTCCCGGTGGAACGGACTTTTGGGCTCTTAATAAGAGCCCCAACGGCAATTTTAACGGCTAAAAGTACTGTGCGGTGAACCAGAAGGGAATCCCCCTGGAATACGGATGAAAAAAGGAGAGGAAGGTGGCCGGATTGCGGTGGATCCTTTAGAACAGCGGCAAGGAAGGCAAGCAAAAACCAAGATGGCGTCGGAAGGTGGCAGTTTAATATGGGGCCCTGAACAACATGAGTTTTTGAAACGCTGCGTGGAAGAACTCAAAAAGGAATTGAAGAAGGAGCTGTTGGCCCCGATATTACAGGCGATCGAAGGGCTAAAGGAGGAGCAAAAGACCCAGGAGCGGGAGCTTCGGGTCGTGAAGGCAAAGGCTGCCGAGAATGAGGACGACATACAGGGCCTGGTGGTGAAGACGGAGATGCACGAGGCACACCATAAACAATGTGTGGAAAGGCTGGAGGCGCTGGAGAACAACGCGAGGAGGAACAACCTAAGGATTCTTGGTCTTCCTGAAGGTGCGGAGGGAGCGGACGTCGGGGCATATGTGAGCATGATGCTGCACTCGTTAATGGGAGCGGAGGCCCCGGCGGGTCCGCTGGAGGTGGAGGGAGCATACCGAGTGATGGCGCGAGGACCGAGAGCAGGAGAAATTCCTAGAGCCATAGTGGTGAGATTCCTCCGTTTTAAGGACAGAGAGATGGTCCTTAGATGGGCAAAGAAAACTCGGAGCAGTAAGTGGGAGAACGCGGTGATCCACGTATACCAAGACTGGAGTGCGGAGGTGGCGAGAAGGAGGGCGAGCTTTAATCGGGCCAAGGCGGTGCTTCACAAAAAGAAGATAAAATTCGGAATGCTGCAGCCGGCAAGACTGTGGGACACATATCAAGGGAGGCACCACTACTTTGAGACGGCGGATGAGGCGTGGACTTTTATCGTGGAAGAAAAATTGGAATGAGCGGGTTATTAAAAAAAAGAACGTTTGAAACAAAGTGGTGGGGCGAGTTAAGGGGGGGCGAAGAGGGGGGCAAAAAGGGGGGAAAGAGGAGTTTTATGTTATTAATCCTGCGATGTGGTAACTTTTCTCTTTTCCACAGGAGGTGGTGGGGGGAGGAAAGGAGGTGGAAGAGATGGGGCGTTGGCCATTGGGGGCGGGGTCAAGGGGGAAGCGCGGGCTTTGTTCCCGCTCTATGATAATCATGGCGGGAATAGGGAAGCAGGAAGGAGGGGGCGTCGCACGGTGCGAGCCGAGGTCACGGGGGGAAGCCGAGGTCGGCCAGAGTTTGCTGACTTCTGGGAGCAACATGGGGGGTGTAACTACGCTAGTGGGGGATCTAGCGGGGGGGGGTGGGAGGGGGGAATTATTGGGCTGCTGCTGCTGGGGAGAGGGGGGAGCTGGTATGGGGTGGGATGGGCGGGGGGGCACCGCCTGGGGGGGACACAGCTGCGTGGGAACCAGGTGAGGAGCTGGAAAAAGGGGATGGCTAATCGACAAGGGGGGGGGGTGAAAAGCCCCCCAACCCGGCTGATCACGTGGAATGTGAGAGGGCTGAACGGGCCAATAAAGAGGGCACGGGTACTCGCACACCTTAAGAAACTGAAGGCAGATGTGGTAATGTTACAGGAAACGCACTTGAAACTGATAGACCAGGTGAGACTACGCAAAGGTTGGGTGGGGCAGGTGTTCCACTCGGGGCTAGGTGCGAAAAACAGGGGGGTGGCTATATTAGTGGGGAAGCGGGTAATGTTTGAGGCAAAGACTATAGTGGCGGATAGCGGGGGCAGATACGTGGTGGTGAGTGGCAAACTACAGGGGGAGACGGTGGTTTTGGTAAACGTATATGCCCCGAACTGGGATGATGCCAATTTTATGAGGCGTATGCTAGGACGCATCCCGGACCTAGAGGTGGGAAAGTTGGTAATGGGGGGAGATTTCAATACGGTGTTGGAACCAGGGCTGGACAGGTCGAGGTCCAGGACTGGAAGGAGGCCGGCAGCAGCCAAGGTGCTTAAAGATTTTATGGAGCAGATGGGAGGAGTAGACCCGTGGAGATTTAGCAGACCTAGGAGCAAGGAGTTTTCGTTTTTCTCCTATGTCCACAAAGTCTATTCGCGAATAGACTTTTTTGTTTTGGGAAGGGCGTTGATCCCGAAGGTGAGGGGAACGGAGTATACGGCTATAGCCATTTCGGATCACGCTCCACATTGGGTGGACTTGGAGATAGGGGAGGAAACAGAAGGGCGCCCACCCTGGAGAATGGACATGGGACTAATGGCAGATGAGGGGGTGTGTCTAAGGGTGAGGGGGTGCATTGAAAAGTACTTGGAACTCAATGATAAAGGGGAGGTCCAGGTGGGAGTGGTCTGGGAGGCGCTGAAGGCAGTGGTTAGAGGGGAGCTGATATCAATAAGGGCACATAAAGGAAAGCAGGAGAGTAGGGAACGGGAGCGGTTGCTGCAAGAACTTCTGAGGGTGGACAGGCAATATGCGGAGGCACCAGAGGAGGGACTGTACAGGGAAAGGCAAAGGCTACACGTAGAATTTGACTTGCTGACAACGGGTACTGCAGAGGCACAGTGGAGGAAGGCACAGGGTGTACAGTACGAATATGGGGAGAAGGCGAGCAGGTTGCTGGCCCACCAATTGAGGAAGAGGGGAGCAGCGAGGGAAATAGAGGGAGTGAGGGATGAGGAAGGAGAGATGGAGCGGGGAGCGGAGAGAGTGAATGGAGTGTTCAGGACATTTTATTAAAAATTATACGAAGCTCAACCCCCGGATGGGAGGGAGAGAATGATGGGCTTTATGGACCGGCTGGAATTTCCCAAGGTGGAGGAGCAGGAAAGGGTGGGACTGGGAGCACAGATTGAAATAGAGGAAGTAGTGAAAGGAATTAGGAGCATGCAGGCGGGGAAGGCTCCGGGACCGGATGGATTCCCAGTTGAATTTTACATGAAATATGTGGACTTGCTCGCCCCGCTACTGATGAGGACGTTTAATGAGGCAAAGGAAAGGGGACAGCTGCCCCCGACTATGTCTGAGGCAACGATATCGCTTCTCCTAAAGAAGGAAAAGGACCCGCTGCAATGCGGGTCCTATAGACCTATTTCCCTCCTAAATGTAGACGCTAAGATTCTGGCCAAGGTAATGGCAATGAGGATAGAGGATTGTGTCCCGAGGGTGGTCCATGAGGACCAAACCGGGTTTGTGAAGGGGAGACAGCTGAATACGAATATACGGAGGCTGCTAGGGGTAATGATGATGCCCCCACCAGAGGGGGAAGCGGAGATAGTGGTGGCGATGGATGCTGAGAAAGCATTTGATAGAGTGGAGTGGGATTATTTGTGGGAGGTGCTGAGGAGATTTGGTTTTGGAGATGAGTATGTTGGATGGGTGCAGCTGTTGTATAGGGCCCCAGTGGCGAGTGTGGTCATGAATGGACGGGGATCTGCATACTTTTGGCTCCATAGAGGGACAAGGCAGGGATGCCCTCTGTCCCCATTGCTGTTTGCACTGGCGATTGAGCCCCTGGCAATAGCATTGAGGGGTTCCAAGAAGTGGAGGGGAATACTTAGAGGAGGAGAAGAACACCGGGTATCTCTGTATGCGGATGATTTGTTGTTATATGTAGCGGACCCGGCGGAGGGGATGCCAGAGATAATGCGGACACTTCGGGAGTTTGGAGAATTCTCAGGATATAAACTGAACATGGGGAAAAGTGAGTTGTTTGTGGTGCATCCAGGGGAGCAGAGCAGAGAAATAGAGGACTTTCCGCTGAGGAAGGTAACAAGGGACTTTCGTTACTTGGGGATCCAGATAGCTAAGAATTGGGGTACATTGCATCGGTTAAATTTAACGCGATTGGTGGAACAAATGGAGGAGGACTTCAAGAGATGGGACATGGTATCCCTGTCACTGGCAGGGAGGGTGCAGGCGGTTAAAATGGTAGTCCTCCCGAGATTCCTCTTTGTGTTTCAGTGCCTCCCGGTGGTGGTCACGAAGGCTTTTTTCAAAAGGATCGAAAAGAGTATCATGAGTTTTGTGTGGGCCGGGAAGACCCCGAGAGTGAGGAAGGGATTCTTACAGCGTAGTAGGGATAGTGGGGGGCTGGCACTACCGAGCCTAAGTGAGTACTACTGGGCCGCCAATATCTCAATGGTGAGTAAGTGGATGGGAGACGAGGAGGGAGCGGCGTGGAAGGATTGGAGAGGGCGTCCTGTAGGGGGACTAGCCTACAAGCTATGGTGACGGCCCCATTGCCGTTCTCACCGAAGAAATACACCACAAGCCCGGTGGTGGTGGCGACTTTGAAAATTTGGGGACAGTGGAGACGGCATAGGGGAAAGACGGGAGCCTTGGTGGGGTCCCCGATAAGAAATAACCACAGGTTTGCCCCGGGGAGAATGGATGGGGGATTTGGAATATGGCAAAGAGCAGGAGTAACGCAACTGCAAGATCTGTTTGTAGATGGGAAGTTCGCAAGTCTGGGAGCGCTGACCGAGAAATATGGGTTGCCCCAAGGGAATGCATTCCGATATATGCAACTGAGGGCTTTTGCGAGGCAGCAGGTGAGGGAATTCCCGCAGCTCCCGACGCATGAGGTGCAGGACAGAGTAATCTCAAAGACATGGGTGGGGGACGGTAAGGTGTCAGATATATATAGGGAAATGAGGGACGAGGGGGAGATTATGGTAGATGGGCTGAAAGGGAAATGGGAAGAAGAGCTGGGGGAGGAGATTGAGGAGGGGCTGTGGGCGGATGCCCTAAGTAGGGTAAACTCATCGTCCTCGTGTGCCAGGCTAAGCCTGATTCAATTTAAGGTGTTACACAGGGCGCATATGACTGGAGCACGGCTCAGTAAATTTTTTGGGGTAGAGGATAGGTGTGCGAGATGCTCGAGAAGCCTAGCGAATCACACCCACATGTTCTGGTCATGTCCGGCACTACAGGGGTTCTGGGTGGGGGTGACAAAGGTGCTTTCGAAAGTAGTGGGGGTCCAGGTCGAACCAAGCTGGGGGTTGGCTATATTTGGGCTTGCACAAGAGCCGGGAGTGCAGGAGGCGAGAGAGGCCGATGTTTTGGCCTTTGCGTCCCTAGTAGCCCGGCGCAGGATACTGTTGATGTGGAAGGAAGCCAAGCCCCCGGGGGTGGAGACCTGGATAAATGACATGGCCGGGTTTATAAAGCTGGAACGGATTAAGTTCGTCCTAAGGGGATCGGCTCAAGGGTTCACCAGGCGGTGGCAACCGTTCGTCGAATACCTCACAGAAAGATAGAGGGAATGGAAAAGAAGAAGGCAGCAGCAGCCCGGGGTGGGGGGGAACCAGAAGGAGTCTCAGGGTTATTAATATATATGTATAATATGTATAGGTTGTTGCTATAAATAATTGTATATTGGACTGTTAAATCATATTTTTGAGAGTGTTTATCTGAGACAAGGCAGTTGCCATTTAGTTTTAGTTTTCGGTTTTGTTATATATTATTTATTCTTTGTTTATAAAACAGGTCATTGTTATTTATACTGTTATATTATTGTGTGAAGGATACACAATGTACTGTGATGGTTGACCAAAAATTTTCAATAAAATATTTTTTAAAAAAAAGAAATCTCTGCTAACTCCAGACCAATGAACCATTCTGTCTTTTTTCAAAAACTAATTCTCATTGCTGCTGTCCAAATGTCTCATCCTTCTTGAAAAAAAAGGCACTCACAGCTCTCCACCCTATCCAGCTGCAGTCCTCTGCATTAATCTCCCTTTCTTCTCTATGATCCATCAATGTATCGTCATTGCAGAGTCATGCTCACCCTTCTCTGCCTGAATGATGCCAGTTTGGTTTCCATTTTTCCCACCGTGCCAATTTCACCCGAGTCAATATCCCCGAAAATTCTAACTCATCCACAAGTTAGTAGCCTATATTCTGCCGGACACAAAGCCTTGCTCACCCATCATCCCCATTTTCAGTCAGCTCCGTTGGCTCGCTGTTCTTCTCCTGAGGTCCCTCAGGCCTCCCTTCACCCAACCTTCTTCAGCTTTGTCTCAAGCCAAGTGTAGACGGCTCCTCCAGCTCCAGCCTCTCATGGGCCTCCTGAAGCCTCCATCACAAAGGCTTTATGAACCCGGAACGACCCACTGAGCTACTTCTCCGCGCTTACAAAAACCTCCTCCAAAGCAATCTTTTAGACTGTGCTTTTGTTCAATGGAGGCAAGTGGTGGTGATGCTGCTAGACTAGTGATCTAGAAACTTGTAATAATGCTCTGGGGACCACTCCAGATGGTCAAATTTGAATTCAATGAAAATCTGGAATTAAAAGTCTAATGATGACCATGAAACCATTGTTGATTGTCGTAAAAACCCATCTGGTTCACAAATGTCCTTTAGGGAAGGAAATCTGTCATCCTTACCTGGTCTGGCCTACTGTAGACCTACAACAATGAAATGAAATGAAATGAATGAAATGAAATGAAAATCGCTTATTGTCACAAGTAGGCTTCAATGAAGTTACTGTGAAAAGCCCCTAGTCGCCACATTCCGGCGCCTGTTCGGGGAGGCTGGTACGGGAATTGAACTGTGCTGCTGGCCTGCCTTGGTCTGCTTTAAAAGCCAGCAATTTAGCCCAGTGTGCTAAACCAGCCCCAACCAATGTGATTGACTCTTAATTGCCCCTCTGAAATGGCCTAGCCAAGCCACTCAGGGCAATAAGGGATAGGTAACAAATTCTGACCCAGTTAGCGATGCCCATTTCCCATGAGCAAATGAAAAAAACTCTCCTAACCGATGCTCTGAATCTGTGTTTGCTCCATAATGTACCTCGGGATATTTTATACATTGAAGACATAAGTGATTGATGTTGACTCGATGATCAATTCAAAAATGAAATCCAAGTACCACGGAAGGATAATTGTATGTACATGGATAGATTATCAATGTCCAGACAGAATGAGTAAGCAGACGGCTGCAGACCTAACCCACGGCCAGCATCAAGTTGCCAATGAGCCAGAAAGTACAAGGCACACAAAAGACAAATGAAATCCTTTTATGATTGAAGGCGCTAGTTTCTATTGATCTGCAAAGTATGTTCCGCTGCTGCTTCAGAATGAAGGGTTAGCAAGCTCATCTTCACTGTAATTAAATTCGCACAGGAATATTACAACATTCAACAAAATGACAACTTAATTGCAATACCACATTTTTTAATGATATAAGTAGAATTCATTATATCTGGGTGTGATATGAAATGCATCGAGTAAAATGCACTTATATTTTTCCACATAGAACCATTAAAGTGCAGACGGAGGCCACTCGGCCTAACCCAGTCTGCACCGAATCTCTGAAACAGCACCCTACCTAGCCCATAACCTACCAGTGGTTAGCACTGTTGCTTCACAGATCCAGGGTCCCAGGTTCGATTCCCGGCTTGGGTCACTGTCTGTGCGGAGTCTGCACGTTCTCCCCCGTGTCTGCGTGGGTTTCCTCCGGGTGCTCCGGTTTCCTCCCACAGTCCAAAGACGTGCAGGTTAGGTGGATTGGCCATAATAAATTGCCCTTAGTGCCCAAAAAGGTTATGTGGTGTTACTGGGTTATGGGGATAGGGTGGAAGGCTGGGCTTGGGTAGGGTGCTCTTTCTAAGGGCCGGTACAGAAGCCTTGGGCTGAATAGCCTCCTTCTGCACTGTAAAGAAAATACAGCATTCATGCAAAAGCCCTTCCCCCAACATCACTTGTAGCACGGTTACGATGGAAATGGTGATATCTGAGTAATTCTGGCAGCGAGTTGATATTACAACCATTCACTTGAAGCATATAACTTATTAAAATCCATATATTTTGGAGCTAATTTATAAGCTCATCCGCGGGGAGTATGGGGGCGATTCTCCAATATGAAGCCCAAGTGTTCGCGCTATTGTGAATGATGTCGCGTTTCATGACGGCGTAAACCGGGCCCGGGTACAACCGATTCTGGCCCCCGCACAGCGCTGGAGCGATTCACGCCGCTCCAGCCCCTTTTTGCGGCGCCAAATGTGCGCGCCGGCCCCGACTCACCATGGCGTCGGTGTTCAGGGGCCGCCCGCGCCAGAACGTAGGCCTGGGAGGGAGAGGCCGGCCCGCCGATCGGTGGGCCCCGATCGCGGGCCAGACCCCATTGGAGGCCCCCCCCCCCCCCCCCAGTGAAGGAGCCCCCCTACACTCCCCTCCCCCACCCCCGCAGGCCGCGAGCAGGGGTGAACGGCGCCAGCGGGACTCTGTCGTATCCGCGCAGCCGCTCGGCCCGTCTGGGGCACTCACCCGTCCCTCAGTGAGAGTACTATCGGACAGCAGGAGGGCTTTGCAAGGGGGCAGTGGCCATTCCTGGTCAGTAACGGCTCTTCAGTGTAATTGATCAAACATTCTCAGGCGATCAGTTTCACCGAGGCGGTGCCTCCCACGATGCTCTCGCCTTCTCCAACAAGGAGAGACAGCCTGGGACAGCTCTGCAGAAGGGAAATCCCTCTTTAATGGGTTCCTGTCTGAACCACCCGCCCACCCCTGAGAAACGTGGTCAGAGGAGAACAGGCTGGCAAACCAGCGGGATGCATTTTCCCATTTTCCCGTCCCTCACCCACTTCCTTATACATCTCCAAGGACCCAGGGGAATTTGCTCCACCATTTCAGGTCAATGACCTTCGATCCGGAATTGATTGTTGATTTGTTCTTATGGTCCAGAATGGTGGAAACAAATTGGAAACAGATTGAACGATAGCTTTCAGAAGGACCGACGGGTTGAATAGCCCCACAACCCTTCGAGATATCTGCAATCGTGGCCTCTTGTACATCCCCAATTTCAATTTACCCATCATTGAGGACGGTGCCTCCAGCTGCCAAAGCTCTCAGCTGTTGAATTTCCTCCCTAAACCTGGCCACCTCTCCACTACCTGTACCCCTTCCTTGAGATGCTCATTACAACCTAACTCTTTCACCAAGTATTTGGTTATCCACCCATCTTCCTGCCTGGCCCAATGTCAAATCTTTTTCCGTAATGTTGTCTTGCAGCAGTTTGGGATATTTTTAAATACATTAATGGTGCTATATTAATTCAAATTGTTGTACAAATCTGTGATAAATGACATGACCGGGTTTTGAAGTTCAGTTTCCTCAGGATGATTTCACTCAATAGACAAAGCTGCCTCTAAACATGAAGCAATATCTCCTGATTTCAAAAGATCCGTGCGCATATTTTGCAAACAGAATGATGTCACTGCTGAATGGTTAAGTGGCTTTTACAGACTCAAAACACTGGATTCCTGTAAGCAAATAGCTGATCTGGATGTAGAGTTCTTTGATGTTGTACATGAGTGACTGATTGATATTTCATGGTAAAAAGGAGACTCTCCACTCTAAGACGTACTGCCACTTCCCAGTTTGAGAGCGGGACAGGTGTGAAGGTCCACCTCCATTGTCACTTTCTGATTTTATTTTTCTCTCCTTCTGCCAACAATTGCCTCTTGAAAAATCGCTGGCAGCTAATCAGGGCACCTCCACAATATGCTGTGCTGATCATGGAGGATCCACGTGACAGATTTCTGTATTTTATCAGTTTGCTTTGTGTATTCCAAATCTGAGTTTTGTGGTGTGTTTAAAGTACTTTTTAGCTGGGTTGTGCTGAATGTAAGAAATGGGCATGTTTTATATTTTTCCAGTAATATTATTGAAACCTGGGTTAAGATGCATACAGGCATATGACTGCGAGAGCTGTGATTAAGGTGTTGTAAAGGTGAGGTCATCATTGATTTGCAGATGTAATGTTATGCTAATAGATCTTGAGAGCCATTTACTTGTTTACAGATAGCTAGCTAATGGAAGATTGTTTATTTTTGAAGGGGCCCTGGGGTGTAGATAATTTATTTAGGGTATTGTGTTTGTTCTTGGCTGAACAAGTCAAGGGACATCTTGTAAGAAGAGACAAAAGAATGCTTTCTGCTTTGGGTACAGGTGATGTCATTAATGGGAGGCACCAAGTCTGTCTGAAAAGTTAGTTGGTCCTAGACTCTCATCTGAACAGGAGTGTTTTACTTTGGCCCTGAAAGGTTCTCTTTTGAACCCTGAAAGGTTCTCTCGCTAAAGATTCTGCACAGGGAAAACCAAGTAAAACCCTGGTAAACTTTATTTATAAGTGGTATTTGAAGTATATTGGTTTGCTTAATTGGAATATCATGGCAAGTTTGGGAAGTAACTTAAGGGTTTCTCATTTACTTAAGAAATGTTATAGGTCAGATTATTTATTTGTTGCTCATGTGGTTAATTCCGTGGCTAAATTAAAGTTTGGTTTAACATAAAAGATGCCGATTGGTCAGTGTTATCACTCCTGTGGGGCAGTAACATTTCATTACTGTTTTACTTATTGAAAATATATGGCTCTCATCTGGGATCTTAACAGGCACAATTTTGTGTTCAAAAATAACAGTTTGCCATTATGATCTCATTTTATGTTTTAATACTTCTAAAAGTAACGGGTGACCATCTGACTCAGAGCAAGAGCTCCACCCACTAAGTCACCACGGATATCAAATGTACTGCTGCACAAAATCTATCCGAGGGAGCTGATACCATAATTCATTTTAAAAGGAAGTTCAACAGGTCCTTAATGTTAATGTTGCAAATGCTGTGACAATGGAGTGCATGCTCTCGTTGCGATTAAGAGACGCTGACACTAATTTAGGGAAGGTTAAGGCACATGTATTAGAACCAGTTTTCACCTGTGTGGGGGAACGATGTGGAAGGGAGAAGTAGTCAGCATTTATAATATACCAAGTAAACATTTGTTGAAGACAGATTGTCTGCAGTTTCTCTCTTTGCCGGGTTAATGTTCACCAATGTAACACTGGAGAATGAGTAACATAGAGAGTTACAGATGAAAAGTGGAGATATGGGACAAGTCATGACTGCCCTTTCAATGAACCAGCATAAACATACTGGGCCAAATGGCCTCCTTCAGTGCTGTAGGTTTCTATGATTTTTGTGCATCCAGGGTTATTAACGAACCATTTCTGTGGGCCACAATCTCAAATTCTCCACTTACTGTAGTTGTACGGTTTGCCAGAGCTGAACAAACAGACTGTAAAACATAGGAACACTTGTCGGTCACAGGTGAGAGGTGAGAGAGAGGCGAGAGAGAGTCGAGAGAGACGCGAGAGAGAGGCGAGAGGGAGGCGAGAGAGACGCGAGAGAAAGGCGAGAGGGAGGCGAGAGAGAGGCGAGAGAGAGGCGAGAGAGAGTCGAGAGAGAGGCGAGAAAGAGGTGAGAGAGAGGCGAGAGAGAGTCGAGAGAGACGCGAGAGAAAGGCGAGAGGGAGGCGAGAGAGAGGCGAGAGAGAGGCGAGAGAGAGTCGAGAGAGAGGCGAGAGAGAGGTGAGAGAGAGGCGAGAGAGAGTCGAGAGAGACGCGAGAGAAAGGCGAGAGGGAGGCGAGAGAGAGTCGAGAGGGAGGCGAGAGGGAGGCGAGAGAGAGGCGAGAGAGAGGCGAGAGGGAGGCGAGAGAGAGTCGAGAGAGACGCGAGAGAAAGGCGAGAGGGAGGCGAGAGAGAGGCGAGAGAGAGGCGAGAGAGAGTCGAGAGAGAGGCGAGAGAGAGGTGAGAGAGAGGCGAGAGAGAGTCGAGAGAGACGCGAGAGAAAGGCGAGAGGGAGGCGAGAGAGAGTCGAGAGGGAGGCGAGAGGGAGGCGAGAGAGAGGCGAGAGAGAGGCGAGAGGGAGGCGAGAGAGAGTCGAGAGAGAGGCGAGAGAGAGTCAAGAGAGACGCGAGAGAAAGGCGAGAGAGAGTCGAGAGGGAGGCGAGAGGGAGGCGAGAGAGAGGCGAGAGAGAGGCGAGAGGGAGGCGAGAGAGAGTCGAGAGGGAGGCGAGAGGGAGGCGAGAGAGAGGCGAGAGAGAGGCGAGAGAGAGGCGAGAGAGAGGCGAGAGAGAGTCGAGAGGGAGGCGAGAGGGAGGCGAGAGAGAGGCGAGAGAGAGGCGAGAGAGAGGCGAGAGAGAGTCGAGAGAGACGCGAGAGAAAGGCGAGAGGGAGGCGAGAGAGAGGCGAGAGAGAGGCGAGAGAGAGGCGAGAGAGAGCCGAGAGAGAGGTGAGAGAGAGGCGAGAGAGAGTCGAGAGAGACGCGAGAGAGAGGCGAGAGAGAGGCGAGAGAGAGGCGAGAGAGAGGCGAGAGAGAGGCGAGAGAGAGGCGAGAGAGAGGCGAGAGAGAGGCGAGAGAGAGGCGAGAGAGAGGCGAGAGGGAGGCGAGAGAGAGGCGAGAGAGAGGTGAGAGAGAGGCGAGAGGGAGGCGAGAGAGAGGTGAGAGAGAGGCGAGAGAGAGTCGAGAGAGACGCGAGAGAAAGGCGAGAGGGAGGCGAGAGAGAGGCGAGAGAGAGGCGAGAGAGAGGCGAGAGAGAGGCGAGAGAGAGGTGAGAGAGAGGCGAGAGAGAGTCGAGAGAGACGCGAGAGAAAGGCGAGAGGGAGGCGAGAGAGAGGCGAGAGAGAGGCGAGAGAGAGGCGAGAGAGAGGCGAGAGAGAGGCGAGAGAGAGGCGAGAGGGAGGCGAGAGAGAGGCGAGAGAGAGGCGAGAGAGAGTCGAGAGAGACGCGAGAGAAAGGCGAGAGGGAGGCGAGAGAGAGGCGAGAGAGAGGCGAGAGAGAGGTGAGAGAGAGGCGAGAGAGAGTCGAGAGAGACGCGAGAGAAAGGCGAGAGGGAGGCGAGAGAGAGGCGAGAGAGAGGCGAGAGAGAGGCGAGAGAGAGGCGAGAGAGAGGTGAGAGAGAGGCGAGAGGGAGGCGAGAGAGAGGCGAGAGAGAGTCGAGAGAGAGGCGAGAGAGAGGTGAGAGAGAGTCGAGAGAGACGCGAGAGAAAGGCGAGAGGGAGGCGAGAGAGAGGCGAGAGAGAGGCGAGAGAGAGGTGAGAGAGAGTCGAGAGAGACGCGAGAGAAAGGCGAGAGGGAGGCGAGAGAGAGGCGAGAGAGAGGCGAGAGAGAGGCGAGAGAGAGGCGAGAGAGAGTCGAGAGGGAGGCGAGAGAGAGAGGCGAGAGAGAGGCGAGAGGGAGGCGAGAGGGAGGCGAGAGAGAGGCGAGAGAAAGGCGAGAGGGAGGCGAGAGAGAGGCGAGAGAGAGGCGAGAGGGAGTCGAGAGAGAGGCGAGAGAGAGTCGAGAGGGAGGCGAGAGAGAGGCGAGAGAGAGGCGAGAGAGAGGCGAGAGGGAGGCGAGAGGGAGGCGAGAGAGAGGCGAGAGAGAGTCGAGAGAGAGGCGAGAGAGAGTCGAGAGGGAGGCGAGAGAGAGGCGAGAGAGAGGCGAGAGGGAGGCGAGAGGGAGGCGAGAGAGAGGCGAGAGGGAGGCGAGAGGGAGGCGAGAGAGAGGTGAGAGAGAGGCGAGAGAGAGTCGAGAGAGAGGCGAGAGAGAGTCGAGAGAGACGCGAGAGAAAGGCGAGAGGGAGGCGAGAGAGAGTCGAGAGGGAGGCGAGAGGGAGGCGAGAGAGAGGCGAGAGAGAGGCGAGAGGGAGGCGAGAGAGAGTCGAGAGGGAGGCGAGAGGGAGGCGAGAGAGAGGCGAGAGAGAGGCGAGAGAGAGTCGAGAGAGAGGCGAGAGAGAGTCGAGAGAGACGCGAGAGAAAGGCGAGAGGGAGGCGAGAGAGAGTCGAGAGGGAGGCGAGAGGGAGGCGAGAGAGAGGCGAGAGAGAGGCGAGAGGGAGGCGAGAGAGAGTCGAGAGGGAGGCGAGAGGGAGGCGAGAGAGAGGCGAGAGAGAGGCGAGAGAGAGGCGAGAGAGAGGCGAGAGGGAGGCGAGAGGGAGGCGAGAGAGAGGCGAGAGAGAGTCGAGAGAGACGCGAGAGAAAGGCGAGAGGGAGGCGAGAGAGAGGCGAGAGAGAGGCGAGAGAGAGGCGAGAGAGAGGCGAGAGAGAGGTGAGAGAGAGGCGAGAGGGAGTCGAGAGAGACGCGAGAGAGAGGCGAGAGAGAGGCGAGAGAGAGGCGAGAGAGAGGCGAGAGAGAGGCGAGAGAGAGGCGAGAGAGAGGCGAGAGAGAGGCGAGAGAAAGGCGAGAGGGAGGCGAGAGAGAGGCGAGAGAGAGGTGAGAGAGAGGCGAGAGGGAGGCGAGAGAGAGGTGAGAGAGAGGCGAGAGAGAGTCGAGAGAGACGCGAGAGAGAGTCGAGAGAGAGGCGAGAGAGAGGCGAGAGGGAGGCGAGAGAGAGTCGAGAGGGAGGCGAGAGGGAGGCGAGAGAGAGGCGAGAGAGAGGCGAGAGAGAGGCGAGAGGGAGGCGAGAGGGAGGCGAGAGAGAGGCGAGAGAGAGGCGAGAGAGAGTCGAGAGAGACGCGAGAGAAAGGCGAGAGGGAGGCGAGAGAGAGGCGAGAGAGAGGCGAGAGAGAGGCGAGAGAGAGGTGAGAGAGAGGCGAGAGAGAGTCGAGAGAGACGCGAGAGAGAGGCGAGAGAGAGGCGAGAGAGAGGCGAGAGAGAGGCGAGAGAGAGGCGAGAGAGAGGCGAGAGAGAGGCGAGAGAAAGGCGAGAGGGAGGCGAGAGAGAGGCGAGAGAGAGGTGAGAGAGAGGCGAGAGGGAGGCGAGAGAGAGGCGAGAGAGAGGCGAGAGAGAGGCGAGAGAGAGGCGAGAGAGAGGTGAGAGAGAGGCGAGAGAGAGTCGAGAGAGACGCGAGAGAAAGGCGAGAGGGAGGCGAGAGAGAGGCGAGAGAGAGGCGAGAGAGAGGCGAGAGAGAGGCGAGAGAGAGGCGAGAGAGAGGTGAGAGAGAGTCGAGAGAGAGGCGAGAGAGAGGCGAGAGGGAGGCGAGAGAGAGGCGAGAGAGAGGCGAGAGAGAGTCGAGAGAGACGCGAGAGAAAGGCGAGAGGGAGGCGAGAGAGAGGCGAGAGAGAGGCGAGAGAGAGGCGAGAGAGAGGCGAGAGAGAGGTGAGAGAGAGGCGAGAGAGAGTCGAGAGAGACGCGAGAGAAAGGCGAGAGGGAGGCGAGAGAGAGGCGAGAGAGAGGTGAGAGAGAGTCGAGAGAGAGGCGAGAGAGAGGTGAGAGAGAGGCGAGAGGGAGGCGAGAGAGAGGCGAGAGAGAGTCGAGAGAGAGGCGAGAGAGAGGTGAGAGAGAGTCGAGAGAGACGCGAGAGAGAGGCGAGAGGGAGGCGAGAGAGAGGCGAGAGAGAGGCGAGAGAGAGGTGAGAGAGAGTCGAGAGAGACGCGAGAGAAAGGCGAGAGGGAGGCGAGAGAGAGGCGAGAGAGAGGCGAGAGAGAGGCGAGAGAGAGGCGAGAGAGAGGCGAGAGAGAGTCGAGAGGGAGGCGAGAGAGAGAGGCGAGAGAGAGGCGAGAGGGAGGCGAGAGAGAGGCGAGAGAAAGGCGAGAGGGAGGCGAGAGAGAGGCGAGAGAGAGGCGAGAGGGAGTCGAGAGAGAGGCGAGAGAGAGTCGAGAGGGAGGCGAGAGAGAGGCGAGAGAGAGGCGAGAGAGAGGCGAGAGGGAGGCGAGAGGGAGGCGAGAGAGAGGCGAGAGAGAGTCGAGAGAGAGGCGAGAGAGAGTCGAGAGGGAGGCGAGAGAGAGGCGAGAGAGAGGCGAGAGGGAGGCGAGAGGGAGGCGAGAGAGAGGCGAGAGGGAGGCGAGAGGGAGGCGAGAGAGAGGCGAGAGAGAGTCGAGAGAGAGGCGAGAGGGAGGCGAGAGGGAGGCGAGAGAGAGGCGAGAGAGAGTCGAGAGAGAGGCGAGAGAGAGTCGAGAGGGAGGCGAGAGAGAGGCGAGAGAGAGGCGAGAGGGAGGCGAGAGGGAGGCGAGAGAGAGGCGAGAGGGAGGCGAGAGGGAGGCGAGAGAGAGGCGAGAGAGAGTCGAGAGAGAGGCGAGAGAGAGTCGAGAGGGAGGCGAGAGAGAGGCGAGAGAGAGGCGAGAGGGAGGCGAGAGGGAGGCGAGGGAGAGGCGAGAGGCCCCCAGTGTTACAGAGCTTACAGGAGGAGAGGACCGGATGGGTCTGACTGGGAGAGGGCATAGCCGGGGCCAGTCTTGATATGGAGATTGGAGGGAACCTGAAGTGTAAGTGATTACAACTGGCTAAGGTCTGGGCCTGACTGTTTTGGGCAGCACGGTAGCATTGTGGATAGCACAATTGCTTCACAGCTCCAGGGTCCCAGGTTCGATTCCCGGCTTGGGTCACTGTCTGTGCGGAGTCTGCACGTTCTCCCCGTGTCTGCGTGGGTTTCCTCCGGGTGCTCCGGTTTCCTCCCACCATCCAAGGATGTGCAGGTTAGGTGGATTGGCGATGCTAAATTGCCCTTCGTGTCCAAAATTGCCCTTAGTGTTGGGTGGGTTACTGGGTTATGGGGATAGGGTAGAGGTGTGGACCTTGGGTAGGGTGCTCTTTCCAAGAGCCGGTGCAGACTCGATGGGCCGAATGGCCTCCTTCTGCACTGTAAATTCTATGATAATCTATGTTTCCAGGTCCAGAAGGTCAATGGGTCAGGAGATGGAATGATGATGAGTGTCTGCAAACCAACTTGACTCTCTCTCTCTCTCTCTCACGTCCCTGGCAGGAATCTGATCGATATCGGTATGGAGCCAGTGGAGCTGGCCATTCTACATATTACTGTGCTGGAGTAGCACAGACTCCAGCAGCAGGATGTGGCTACACTGAGGGAAGATCCTGCGGGAGGAGGCAGGGGGCCCCAAGGCAGGGTCAGGGGTCGGAGGCCACACCAGCGGTGCAGGGGGCACAAAGACGCAGAAAGGGACAAAGGGCCGACGGGACTCAAAGATCAAAGAACAATACAGCACAGGAACAGGCCCTTCGGCCCTCCCAGCCTGCGCCGATCACGTGTCCTATCTAGACCAACTGCCTGTATCCTTCTATACCCCAACTGTTCATGTGTCTATCCAGATAAGTCTTAAAGGTCGCTAACGTATCTGCCTCAACCACCTCACTTGGCCGTGCATTCCAGGCCACCACCACCCTCTGTGTAAAAACCTTCCCCACACATCTCCACTGAACCTATCCCCACTCACCTTGAACTTGTGCCCTCTTGTAATTTTCAATTCCGCCCTGGCAAAACGTCTCCAACTGTTCAGCCTCTCTACACCCCGAATAATTTCATAAACTTCTAGCAGGTCGCCCCTCAGCCTCCGT
Organism: Scyliorhinus torazame; assembly: GCF_047496885.1. Lineage (NCBI taxonomy): Eukaryota > Metazoa > Chordata > Chondrichthyes > Carcharhiniformes > Scyliorhinidae > Scyliorhinus > Scyliorhinus torazame. The sequence goes on from NC_092719.1 coordinate 7,170,905, forward strand.
CTCTCTATCGACCTGGGACAGGAATGGCATACATGAATAATTGCAAACACTCGTGTGTCGTTCATGGAGTGTCTGACAACATATGTTGGAGAAGACTGCGCCTCAAGTGGGAGACTGTGCGGTACCTGTGCCACGTCCTTGTGGTGTTGGTGGGGGCGGAGGACACCCACTGCCTGTGGCCATGAAGGTCACAACAGCCCTGGATCTCTGCACAATGAGGTCATTCCAGGGCTCCATGGGTGCCCTGTGTGGAATATCACAGGCACCTGCCCGCATGTGCATCTGTGAGTTCAATTGCACCCTCCTGCCAGCGCAGGGCGTGTAGCACTCTGCCGCCATTGGCAGGGGGCTGGATCACCGGAACAGCGCCGATCCCATTGTTAGCCCAACGCTCGATTCTCTGCCATATCGGGGACCCTGCTATCCGCAGCGTGCAGCAAAGATCCACCCCCTTATAGCATCAGCATCCTCTTCTTGTCTGGCACCCGCACATACGCCCGAGCCTGGTTGGCAACCTGCTACGGAGTACTTTCCGCTTCCCAAGCCCAAAGGTACTGAGGCCAATTGCAATGCCTCTGCCACCTCGCTGCTGAAATCAGTTAACTCCACCTGACAAGATGTTCCTGGTTGAATGTCTCAGTGTCAATGCAGTGCATACACCCACTGAGTCAGTCACCCAGGAAACACTTGGGTGTGTTTTCCCGAACACCTCACACATTTCACACTCAGAGTAACATTGCTATGGAAGCTCCCGTGAGCAAAAACAAACAATAGTAATTGACCTTTTAAAGCACTGATACATGTCTAAAAATAGATAATCCTTTACAGAACTCATCATATTAAATGCACATCATCAGCTAAAGATAGTAAAGTAGTCTTTGCTCATTAGAGATTTACTCATTTAAGCTTAATGTTATCTGTACTGATGTGATTAGGTGGAGAGATCCCTGTGTCTGTACAGTGAACATCAGCACATCCATCAGCCTAATGTGTGCCCATTTTACTTATACTCCTGGCAAGAAGCAGTCCCATTTCCTTCCCCTTACTTATTCCTACCCTTATTTTTCTCTGATCTCACAGACTCACCAACTGAGAGATTGATCAAGAATTCTTTGCTTGGGCCATCCTGGACGGGAGGTTGGCAAAAGGGCCTCGGATATGTCATTTTCCCTCACAGGCTCCAGACTAGGAACTCACTACATAGAGGGTGGTAGCTATAAACTCACTGCACGGGGTAGCACCTTTGCATTCTTGTTCTCTATAAAATGGGCGACTTAAATCACAGCTGTCGCTGAGAGAGCATGCACCTGCAAACCCAATGTGCAAACAATTGCATTAATCTTGATTAATAAGGGCATCAGGGGTTATGGGGAGGAGGCAGGAGAATGGGCATCAGGGGTTATGGGGAGGAGGCAGGAGAATGGGCATCAGGGGTTATGGGGAGGAGGCAGGAGAATGGGCATCAGGGGTTATGGGGAGGAGGCAGGAGAATGGGCATCAGGGGTTATGGGGAGGAGGCAGGAGAATGGGCATCAGGGGTTATGGGGAGGAGGCAGGAGAATGGGGTTGAGATAAATATCAGCCATGATTGAATGGCGGAGCAGACTCGATGGGCCGAGTGGCCTAATTCCGTTCCTATTTCTTATGGTCTAATCATTTTGATACCTGGAAGCAGTTATCCAGACTCCACACCTGTAGAATTCCACAACACTGCAATCATTTTCAGTTTAAGATATGAAGCTTCCTTTTCTCTGTGCTGCCCCTTTCTGAAGAATTGCTTCGGTCGTGGGTTAAATGCAGGCAGGCCCTGCAAACAAACATCTAGATTGTTACCTGAAGTACGGGTGGTATTAACGGTTTGGCCTTTCGGGAAGTGACAGGATACAGTTAATGAAACCCTCACACAGCACCACGATCGCCACTGCGGGTAGCGCCAGGCGGCAGGTCCCGAATCCAGTCCAGCTGGAAGAGGGATCGAACCCCGTACTGCTGCCACCAATCTGATCCAAAGCATCCATCCAGCCAACCGGCTCCCTCAAGGGCTCCAGCTTTTGCTACGTCAACATTCGCTTTCACACGCTTGTTGTTATCCAGAACTGTCAATAGTGACGGTCGAGACTCCCCAGTTTCTTTCCATCACACTGCTGACCAGGAACCTCTCCCACTCTTACTAACTGCCAATGGCACGTGTTGGAAGGATTTAATTATAATCTTTATCTTTATTAGTGTGACAAGTAGGCTTTGGGTTCAAGTCCAACTTCAGGACGTGATGGCCATATGAGGGAAGTTTGTTCCGAGAGTGGACAAACAGGTCGAGATTCAACTTGCAAGGGGCGACAAAGTAGCACAGTGGTTAGCACTGTCGCTTCACAGCACCAGTGACCGAGCTTGGGCCACTGCCTGTGCGGAGTCTGCACGTTCTCCCCGTGTCTGCGTGGGTTTCCTCCGGGTGCTCCGGTTTCCTCCCAAAAGACATGCTTGTTAGATGAATTGAATTCTGAATTCTCCCTCAGTGTACCCGAACAGGCGCCAGAGTGTGGCTATTTAAGCCTCTCAAGTGGAGGCAGGATCGACTCTGTGCCTTCCTGCACACAATCTACTGCAATTATCGGTCCCGACATTAACGTAACTAATTTTCAGGCCCCTCCCCACCTAAACCACCTCACCTCCTGCAGGAGACAGGAGATTTTGTCCATCTTAAATCAACTTATTCAGTTATTAGCCCAGAAAGGCCAACTGAACAAGCTCATGTCCAAGGAGATTACAGTGTCGTCATAACGAAATTGCATCCAAGGAAACTACAGGAAATGTGAGCCACCCTGTATTTGGGCAAATTGTTCGACTGGGCAACAGAATTAAATATTCACAGCTGAGGGGAAAGTGAAGAGATTGTGATCCAGAAGCTTTCCTTAAAGGTTGAATTGACAATTGGTAAGTGCAGAATAAAATGACACTGTAAATATGTTTGAACTCAGCTCCTGACTCCCAAAGCCTTTATACCATCAGGGCGGCACAATGGTTAGCACCGCTGCATTACAGTGCCAAGGACCCAGGTTTAATTCCATCCTTGGGTGACTATCTGTGTGCAGTTCACACATTCTCCCTTGTCTGTGTGGGTTTCCTCCACGTGCTCCGGCTTCCTCCTGCAGTTCAAAGGTGTGCAGGTTGGCTGGGGTCACAGGGATAGGGGAGTGGGCCTGGGTAGGGTGCTCTTTCAGAGTGTTGGTGCAAACTGGATTGGCCGAATGGCCTCCTTCTGCATTGTAGGGATTCTATGATTCTGTGATCTACAGGATGTGTCAGGAGTGTGATGGAATACTCTCCATTTTTCTGGCTGAGTGTAGCTCCAACAGCACGAAAGAAGGTCAACACCATCCTGGACAAAGCTGCCCGCTTCAGTGGCATCTACTTAAACATTCACTTTCTCCACCAACAGTGCACAATGCCAGGAGTGAACCCCATCTATAAGATGTACTGCAGCAAATCACCATGGCTCCTTAGATAGCACCTTCTGAGCCCAAAATCTCTACCACCTGGAAGGACAAGGGGCAGAAGACACATGAACATAGAACATAGAACATTACAGCGCAGTACAGGCCCTTCGGCCCTCAATGCCGTGCCTGACAAACCTGTTAGAGTTCTTTGAAGAGATAGCAAATAGGTTAGACCAAGGAAAGCCAATGGATGTTATCTATCTTGACTTCCAAAAGGCCTTTGATAAGGTGCCTCACAGGAGACTGCTGAGTAAAATAAGGGCCCATGGTATTCGATGCAAGGTACTAGCATGGATTGACGATTGGCTGTCAGGCAGAAGGCAGAGAGTTGGGATAAAAGGTTCTTTTTCGGAATGGCAACCGGTGACGAGTGGTGTCCCGCAGGGTTCAGTGTTGGGGCCACAGCTGTTCTCTTTATATATTAACGATCTAGATGACGGGACTGGGGGCATTCTGGCTAAGTTTGCCGATGATACAAAGATAGGTGGAGGGGCAGGTAGTATGGAGGAGGTGGGGAGGCTGCAGAAAGATTTAGACAGTTCAGGAGTGTGGTCCAAGAAATGGCTGATGAAATTCAACGTGGGCAAGTGCGAGGTCTTGCACTTTGGAAAAAAGAATAGAGGCATGGACTATTTACTAAACGGTGACAAAATTCATAATGCTGAAGTGCAAAGGGACTTGGGAGTCCTAGTCCAGGATTCTCTAAAGGTAAACTTGCAGGTTGAGTCCGTAATTAAGAAAGCAAATGCAATGTTGTCATTTATCTCAAGAGGCTTGGAATATAAAAGCAGGGATGTACTTCTCAAGCTTTATAAAGCATTAGTTAGGCCCCATTTAGAATACTGTGAGCAATTTTGGGCCCCACACCTCAGGAAGGACATACTGGCACTGGAGCGGGTCCAGCGGAGATTCACACGGATGATCCCAGGAATGGTAGGCCTAACATACGATGAACGTCTGAGGATCCTGGGAGTATATTCATTGGAGTTTAGGAGGTTGAAGGGAGATATAATAGAAACTTACAAGATAATGAATGGCTTAGATAGGGTGAACGTAGGGAAGTTGTTTCCATTAGCAGGGGAGACTAGGACCCGGGGGCACAGCCTTAGAATAAAAGGGAGTCACTTTAGAACAGCGATGAGGAGAAATTTCTTCAGCCAGAGAGTGGTGGGTCTGTGGAATTCATTGCCACAGAGGGCGGTGGAGGCCGGGACGTTGAGTGTCTTTAAGACAGAAGTTGATAAATTCTTGATTTCTCGCGGAATTAAGGGCTATGGAGAGCGGGTAAATGGAGTTGAAATCAGCCATGATTGAATGGTGGAGTGGACTCGATGGGCCGAATGGCCTTACTTCCGCTCCTATGTCTTATGGTCTTATGGACCTGTGAAACCACTCTAAAGCCCTTCTACACTATTCCCTTATCGTCCATGCCTATCCAATGACCATTTGAATGCCCTTAGTGTTGGCGAGTCCACTACTGTTGCAGGCAGGGCATTCCATGCCCTTACTACTCTCTGAGTAAAGAACCTACCTCTGACATCTGTCCTATATCTATCTCCCCTCAATTTAAAGCTATGTCCCCTCGGGCTAGACATAATCATCTGAGGAAAAAGGCTCTCACTGTCCACCCTATCCATAGAACATAGAACATAGAAAATACAGCACAGAACAGGCCCTTCGGCCCACGATGTTGTGCCGAACCTTTGTCCTAGATTAATCATAGATTATCATTGAATTTACAGTGCAGAAGGAGGCCATTCGGCTCTTTGAGTCTGCACCGGCTCTTGGAAAGAGCACCCTACCCAAACTCAACACCTCCACCCAACACCAAGGGCAATTTGGACATTAAGGGCAATTTATCATTGGCCAATTCACCTAACCCGCACATCTTTGAACTGTGGGAGGAAACCGGAGCACCCGGAGAAAACCCACGCAGACATGGGGAGGACGTGCAGACTCCGCACAGACAATGACCCAAGCCGGAATCGAACCTGGGACCATGGAGCTGTGAAGCAATTGTGCTATCCACAATGCTACCGTGCTGCCCTTAAGAACAAATAAATCTACACTATATCATTTTACCGTAATCCATGTACCTATCCAATAGCTGCTTGAAGGTCCCTAATATTTCCGACTCAACTACTTCCACAGGCAGTGCATTCCATGCCCCCACTACTCTCTGGGTAAAGAACCTACCTCTGATATCCCTCCTATATCTTCCACCTTTCACCTTAAATTTATGTCCCCTTGTAATGGTGTGTTCCACCCGGGGAAAAAGTCTCTGACTGTCTACTCTGTCTATTCCCCTGATCATCTTATAAACCTCTATCAAGTCGCCCCTCATCCTTCTCCGCTCTAATGAGAAAAGGCCTAGCACCCTCAACCTTTCCTCGTAAGACCTACTCTCCATTCCAGGCAACATCCTGGTAAATCTTCTTTGCACCTTTTCCAGAGCTTCCACATCCTTCCTAAAATGAGGCGACCAGAACTGTACACAGTACTCCAAATGTGGCCTTACCAAAGTTTTGTACAGCTGCATCATCACCTCACGGCTCTTAAATTCAATCCCTCTGTTAATGAACGCGAGCACACCATAGGCCTTCTTCACAGCTCTATCCACTTGAGTGGCAACTTTCAAAGATGTATGAACATAGACCCCAAGATCTCTCTGCTCCTCCACATTGCCAAGAACTCTACCGTTAACCCTGTATTCCGCATTCATATTTGTCCTTCCAAAATGGACATCACACTTTTCAGGGTTAAACTCCATCTGCCACTTCTCAGCCCAGCTCTGCATCCTATCTATGTCTCTTTGCAGCCGACAACAGCCCTCCTTACTATCCACAACTCCACCAATCTTTGTATCGTCTGCAAATTTACTGACCCACCCTTCAACTCCCTCATTCAAGTCATTAATGAAAATCACAAACAGCAGAGGACCCAGAATTGATCCCTGCGGCACGCCACTGGTAACTGGGATCCAGGCTGAATATTTGCCATCCACCACCACTCTCTGACTTCTATCGGTTAGCCAGTTTGTTATCCAACTGGCCAAATTTCCCACTATCCCATGCCTCCTTACTTTCTGCATAAGCCTACCATGGGGAACTTTATCAAATGCCTTACTAAAATCCATGTACACTACATCCACTGCTTTACCTTCATCCACATGCTTGGTCACCTCCTCAAAGAATTCAATAAGATTTGTTAGGCAAGACCTACCCCTCACAAATCCGTGCTGACTATCCCTAATCAAGCAGTGTCTTTCCAGATGCTCAGAAATCCTATCCTTCAGTACCCTTTCCATTACTTTGCCTACCACCGAAGTAAGACTAACTGGCCTGTAATTCCCAGGGTTATCCCTAGTTCCTTTTTTGAACAGGGGCACGACATTCGCCACTCTCCAATCCCCTGGTACCATCCCTGTTGACAGTGAGGATGAAAAGATAATTGCCAACGGCTCTGCAATTTCATCTCTTGCTTCCCATAGAATCCTTGGATATATCCCGTCAGGCCCGGGGGACTTGTCTATCCTCAAGTTTTTCAAAATGCCCAACACATCTTCCTTCCTAACAAGTATTTCCTCGAGCTTACCAATCTGTTTCACACTGTCCTCTCCAACAATATCGCCCCTCTCATTTGTAAATACAGAAGAAAAGTACTCATTCAAGACCTCTCCTATCTCTTCAGACTCAATACACAATCTCCCGCTACTGTCCTTGATTGGACCTACCCTCGCTCTAGTCATTCTCATATTTCTCACATATGTGTAAAAGGCCTTGGGGTTTTCCTTGATCCTACCCGCCAAAGATTGTTCATGCCCTCTCTTAGATCTCCTAATCCCTTTCTTCAGTTCCCTCCTGGCTATCTTGTATCCCTCCAATGCCCTGTCTGAACCTTATTTCCTCAGCCTTACATAAGTCACCTTTTTCCTCTTAACAAGACATTCAACCTCTCATCCAATCCTCTGATCATCTTGTATGCCTCAATTAAGTCACCTCTTAACCTTCTTCTCTCTAACGAAAACAGCCTCAAGTCCCTCAGCCTTTCCTTATAAAATCTTCTCTCCATACCAGGCAACATTCTGGTAAATCTTCTCTGCACCCTTTCCAATGCTTCCACATCCTTCCTATAATACGGCGACCAGAATTGCACGCAATACTCCAAATGCGGCCGCACCAGTTTTGTACAGCTGCAACATGACCTCAGGGCTCCGAAACTCAGTCCCTCTACCAATAAAAGCAAACACACCGTACGCCTTCTTAACAACCCTCTCAACCTGGGTGGCAACTTTCAGGGATCTATGTACATGGACACCGAGATCTCTCTGCTCATCCACACTGCCAAGAATTGTACCATTAGCCCAGTACTCTGTCTTCCTGTTATTCCTTCCAAAATGAATCACCTCACACTTTTCTGCATTAAACTCCATTTGCCACCTCTCAGCCCAGCGCTGCAGCTTATCTATGTCCCTCTGTAACTTGTAACATACTTCCGCACTGTGCACAACTCCACCGACTTTAGTGTCATCTGCAAATTTACTCACCCATCCTTCTATGCCCACCACCAGGTCATTTATAAAAATGACAAACAGCAGTGGCCCCAAAACAGATCCTTGTGGTACACCACTAGTAACTGGACTCCAGTTTGAACATTTCCCATCAACCACCACCCTTTGTCTTCTTCCAGCAAGCCAATTTCTGATCCAAACTGCGAAATCACCCTTAATCCCATGCCTCCGTATTTTCTGCAGTAGCCTACCGTGGGGAACCTTATCAAACGCTTTACTGAAATCCATATACACCACATCAACTGCTTTACCCTCATCCACCTGTTTGGTCACCTTCTCAAAGAACTCAATAAGGTTTGTGAGGCACGACCTACCCTTCACAAAACCGTGTTGACTATCTCTAATCAAATTATTCCTTTCCAGATGATTATACATCCTATCTCTTATAAACATGGGAACACTACCACCTGCAAGTTCCCCATCAAGTCCTGACTTGGAATTATATCGTCGTTCCTTCCCTGTCGCTGAGCCAAAATCCTGGAACTCCCTCCCTCACAGCACTGTGGATGCACCTACACCGCATGGACTGCGTCGTTCAAGAAGGCAGCTCACCACCACCTTCTCAAGGGCAATTAGGGATGGGCAATAAATGCTAAGGTAGCCCGAGACACTGGCATCCCATGGACAAATAAATTATCAAAACTGGGATAACAGAGATTTGTTTGGCAATTGGAAATCAGAAACATTTTCATTTAGCTCATAGAATTTACAGTGCAGAAGGAGGCCATTCGGCCCATCCAGTCTGCACCGGCTCTTGGAAAGAGCACCCTACCCAAGGTCCACACCTCCACCCTATCCCCATAACCCAGTAACCCCACCCAACACTAAGGGCAATTTTGGACACTAAGGGCAATTTATCATGGCCAATCCACCTAACCTGCACATCTTTGGACTGTGGGAGGAAACCGGAGCACCCGGAGGAAACCCACGCAGACACGGGGAGAACGTGCAGACTCCGCACAGACAGTGGCCCAGAGGGGAATCGAACCTGGGACCCTGGAGCTGTGAAGCAATTGTGCTAGCCACAATGCTACCGAAGATGAGTTTTAAAAAGAATCAAGGAAATGCTGCATTGTCCTTGACCCTGGTGCAGAGTTTGTCGGTGTGAGGTGTAGGGTATGGGGTCCCGAGCCCATGTCTATGATTATTTGCTTTAACGCTCCACAACCCAAGAAAGGTTCTCCTTTGTTTGCAGAGAGTAAGCTATTTATTCAGGTTTTCTAGACCAGGTATTAGCGGCGACAGCAGCTTTTGTTTACCCAGTTACAAAGCTCATTAAAAACTTCCATATTCTCTTCAGTTTGATGATTCTTGTATGAAGAGGTCGCTTTGCAAGGCTGACTGGAACTTTGTGTTTAGCAGGAACGCTCTTGAGCTTGCTTTCCACATGAGCGCTTCATCAATTGATAAAGTACATTTTGGACCGTCAATAATTATTTGCCAGGGAACTTCCGGTTGCGGCAATGCGGAGCTAAGTCGCACGTTCGGCAGCTCCCACAGAAAATGGACTTTTGGGCTCTTTTCAGGGCCCCCAACGGGATTTGTTTTGACGTTTCCCGCTGTGGGAAGGAGAGTACAATAGCTCCCCGACAGTATATGGCTTTTACCAGGAGCGGGGCGACTAAAAAAGTAGTGGTGGACCCGAAGAAGGTGTGAGGGAAGAAGAACAAAATGGCGGCGGGCGGGGACCAGGCAGCAGGGAGGCAGTGGGCGCAGGAGCAACAGGAGGTTATCCAGCGCTGCTTCATGGAGATTAATGAGGACCTGCTTGAGCCGATGAAGGCTTCTATCGATAAACTGCTGGAGACCCAGACGATCCGCGAGGCCCGACAAAAGATCTCCGACACGAGGACGAGATCCTAGGCCTGGCGGTAAAGGTGGAGGCAGGCGCTCCACAAGAAATGGCAAGAGCGGTTCGAGGAGATGGAGAATCGGTCGAGGTGGAAGAACTTGCGGATTTTGGGCCTCCCGGAGGGGCTGGAGGGGCCAGACGTGGGGGCCTATGTGGTCACCATGTTGAACTCGCTGATGGGTCCTTCCAGGGGCCCCTGGAGCTGGAAGGGGCCCATAGAGTGCTGGCGAGGAGGCCCAAGGCTAACGAGCCTCCGCAGGCGGTGCTGGTGCGGTTTCATCGGTTCGTCGATCGGGAGTGTGTGCTCAGGTGGGCCAAGCAGGAGAGGAGCAGCAGGTGGGAGAACGCGGAGTTTCGGATATACCAGGACTGGAGTGCGGAGGTGGCGAAGAGGAGGGCCGGGTACAATCGAGCGAAGGCGGTGCTGCACAGGAAGGGGGTGAAGTTTGGCATGTTGCAGCCGGCGCGACTGTGGGTCACCTACAAGGACCGGCACCATTATTTTGAGTCTCCGGAGGAGGCGTGGACCTTTGTTCAGGCCGAGAAGTTGGACACAGATTGAGGGTCGGGATGGGCGTTTGGGGATTGCGGGTGATATGTTACTTTTTGAGGGGTGTCCTTTGCTCTTGTTTTTTTTCTTTCTGGTTGGGTGAGGGTGGTTAGGGCGGATTGGGCACTGTTTTGGTTGGGTTGGTCAGGGGGGCTCTTGGAGGGGGGTAAGCAAATGGAACAGGGGTGGATGGCCGGCAGTGTGATGGGGCCCCGCGGGGGAGGGGGAGACCTGAGTCGGGGGTGAGGGGACTGGGCCTGTAAAAGGAGCTGCGTCAGAGGTGGCGGTGCTGGGTAGGTGGTAAGCGCGGGCTTTTTCCCGCGCTGAAGACTGGAGGGGGCGGGGCCGGGCGGGGAAGCGAGGGTTGTTTCCCGCGCTTGGGATGGAAGGGGAGGTGGAGAGCCTGCAGATGGGGAATGGAAGAGGAGGGTGTGTCACACAATGGGAGGAGTCGAAGGAGAGGCGGGAGTGGCCGGGGTCAGCAGGAGTCAGCTGACTAGCGGAAGTGCAATGGGGGGAGTAAAGCAGCTCGGAGGGGTCCTAGCCCGGGGGGGGGGAGGGCTGGAATCGAGTTGCTGCTGCTATGGTCAAGGAGGAGCTGGAGTGAGTGGGGGGGGATTCGAGACGGGGGTCTGCCGCCGTGAGGAACGGGCCGGGCGTGAGGTGCGGGCGCGTGGCTGGCCGAGGAGGGGTTATGGCTAGTCGGCGGGGGAGGAGGTGGGTAGCCCCCTGATCCGGCTGATAACCTGGAATGTAAGGGGACTGAACGGGCCGGTCAAGCGGGCCCGCATGTTCGCGCACCTGAAGGGGCTGAAGGCGGATGTGGTCATGCTTCAGGAGACACACCTGAAGGTGGCAGACCAGGTAAGATTGAGGAAGGGGTGGGTAAGTCAGGTGTTTCATTCGGGGCTGGATGCCAAAAATCGAGGGGTGGCAATCTTGGTGGGAAAGAGGGTGTCGTTTGAGGCGTCGAGCATTGTGGCAGATAATGGAGGTAGGTACGTAATGGTTAGTGGTAAGTTGCAGGGAGAGAGGGTGGCAATGTGTATGCCCCGAACTGGGACGATGCGGGTTTTATGCGGCGCATGTTGGGTCCGATCCCAGACTCGGAAGTGGGGCGCCTGATAATGGGGTGGGGCGGGGGGGAGACTTTAGCACGGTGTTGGATCCGGCACTGGATCGCTCTAGGTCTAGGACGGGTAGGAAGCCGGCGGCGGCTAAGGTGCTGAGGGGGTTTATGGACCAGATGGGAGGGGTGGACCCTTGGAGATTTGCAAGGCCGGGGGTTAGGGAATTTTCATTCTTCTCGCATGTCCATAAGGCTTATTGCCGGATCGACCTTTTTATTTTGAGCAGGGCGCTGATAGCGAGAGTAGAGGACACTGAGTACTCGGCGATAGCCATTTCGGATCACGCCCCGCATTGGGTGGACTTAGAGCTGGGGGGGAGAGGGACCAGCGCCCGTTATGGCATTTGGAGGTGGGGCTGTTGGTGGGCGAGGAGGTGAGTGAGCGGGTCCGAGGAAACATAGAGAGGTACCTGGAGGCCAACGATAACAGGGAGGTCCGAGTGGGGATGGTATGGGAGGCGGTTAAGGCGGTGGTTAGGGTAGAGCTGATCTCCATTAGGGCCCACAAGGAGAGGAGGGAGCAGAGGGAGAGGGAGAGGCTGGTGGGGGAGATGGTGAGGGTAGACAGGAGGTATGCGGAGGAGCCCGAGGAAGGATTGTTGAGGAAGAGGCGTAGCCTCCAGGCCGAATTCGACCTGGTGACCACCAGGAGGGCGGAGACGCAGTGGAGGAAGGCCCAGGGGGCAATTTACGAGTATGGGGAAAAGGCAAGCCGGATGCTGGCGCATCAGCTCCGGAAGCGGGACGCAGCTAGGGAGATCGGGGGAGTTAAGGCCAGGGGAGGGAGTGTGGTGCGGAGTGGGGTTGGCATCAGTGGGGTCTTCAGGGACTTTTACGAGGAATTATATCGGTCCAAGCCGCCACTGGAGGAAGGAGGGATGGGCCGCTTTCTGGACCAATTGAGGTTTCCGAAGGTGGAGGAGGGACTGGTGGCGGGATTAGGGGCCCCGATTGGGCTGGAGGAGCTGGCCAAAGGGATAGGGAGCATGCAGGCAGGGAAGGTACCGGGGCCGGACAGTTTCCCGGTCGGATTTTATAAAAAATATATGGACCTGTTGGGCCCGTTGCTAGTTAGGACCTTCAATGAGGCAAGGGAGGGGGGGGGGCTTTGCCCCCGACGATGTCCCGGGCACTGATCTCCTTGATCCTGAAGCAGGACAATGATCCCCTGCAGTGTGGGTCTTACAGACCGATTTCGTGCTGAACGTAGATGCCAAGGTGCTGGCGAAGGTCTTAGCCACGAGGATTGAGGATTGTGTGCCGCAGATCATCCACGAAGACCACACGGGGTTCGTGAAGAGGAGTCAGTTGAACGCGAATGTGCGGAGGCTTCTGAACGTTATCATGATGCCGGCGAGGGAGGGGGAGGCGGAGATAGTGGTGCCGATGGACGCTGAGAAAACCTTCGATAGGGTAGAGTGGGGGTACCTGTGGGAGGTGTTGAAGAGGTTTGGGTTTGGGGAGGGGTTTGTCAGGTGGGTTAGGCTGTTGTATGAAGTCCCGATGGCGAGTGTGGCCATGAACAGGAGGAGGTCCGAGTACTTCCGGTTGCACCGAGGGACGAGGCAGGGGTGTCCCCTGTCCCCCCTGCTCTTCGCACTGGCGATTGAACCCCTGGCTATGGCACTGAGAGAGTCGAGGAACTGGAGGGGGCTGGTGTGGGGTGGGGAGGAGCATAGGGTGTCGCTCTATGCAGACGACTTGCTGTTATATGTGGCGGATCCGGTGGGGAAATGCTGGAGGTAATGAGGATCCTCAGGGAATTCGGGGATTTCGCGGGGTACAAGCTCAACATGGGGAAGAGTGAGCTGTTCATGGTTCACCCAGGGGACAGTAGAGGGGGATTGGCGAGCTCCCACTAAAAAGGACGGAGAGGAGCTTCAGGTATTTGGGGATCCAGGTGGCCAGGAGCTGGGGGCCCTGCATAGGCTTAATTTCACAAGGCTGGTGGAGCAAATGGAGGAGGAGTTCAAGAGGTGGGACGCGTTGCCGCTGTCCTTGGCGGGTAGGGTGCAGTCAGTCAAAATGACGGTGCTCCCAAGGTTTTTGTTCCTGTTCCAGTGCCTCCCCGTGTTAATCACAAAGGTCGTTTTTAGGCGGGTCAACAGGAGCATAATGGGGTTTGTGTGGGCGCGAGGGACTCCTAGGGTGAGAAGGGTGTTCCTGGAGCGGAGTAGAGATGGGGGGGGCCTGGCGCTGCCCAACCTCTGTGGGTACTACTGGGCCGCCAATGCGACAATGGTGCGCAAGTGGGTGATGGAGGGGGAGGGGGCTGCATGGAAGAGGCTGGAGACGGCATCCTGTGTGGGTACGAGTCTGGGGGCGCTGGCAACGGCGCCGCTGCCGCTCCCTCCAATGAGGTATACCACGAGCCCGGTAGTGGTGGCTGCCCTCAAAATCTGGGGGCAGTGGAGGCGGCACAGGGGGGAAGTTGGGGCCTCGGTGTGGACCCCAATACGGGGGAACCACCGGTTTGCCCCAGGAAGAACAGGTGGAGGGTTTGCGGGGTGGCACAGGGCAGGGATACAAAGGTTGGGGGACCTGTTTGTGGACGGGAAGTTCGCGAGCCTGGGTGAGTTGGAGAAGTATGGGCTCCCCCCCCGGGAACACCTTCAGGTACTTACAGGTAAGGGCGTTTGCCAGGCGGCAAGTGGTGGAATTCCCACGGCTGCTGCCACGCACAGTACAGGACAGGGTACTCTCGGGGGGGTGGGTGTGGAGTGGGGAAGATCCCGGAAACTTACCAGGTGATGCAGGAGGAGGAGGAGGCCTCGGTGGTGGAGGTGAAAGGTAAGTGGGAGGAGGAGTTGGGAGAGGAGATCGAAGAAGGGACGTGGGTAGATTCCCTTGGGAGGGTGAACTCTTCCTCTTCGTGCGCGAGGCTCAGTCTCATACAGTTTAAGGTGCTGCACAGGGCACACATGACCGGGACAAGGATGAGCCGGTTTTTTGGGGGTGAGGACAGGTGTGTTAGGTGCTTAGGGAGCCCAGCAAACCACACCCATATGTTCTGGGCATGCCCAGCGCTGGAGGAATTTTGGAAGGGCGTAGCGAGGACGGTGTCGAGGGTGGTAGGATCCAGGGTCAAACCGGGCTGGGAGCTCGCAATATTTGGGGTGGCAGAGGAGCCAGGAGTGCAGGAGGCGAAAGAGGCCGGTATTCTGGCCTTTGCGTCCCTGGTAGCCCGGCGAAGGATTCTCCTTCAGTGGAAAGATGTGAGACCCCAAGCGTGGAATCCTGGATCGACGATATGGCGGGGTTTATTAAGTTGGAGAGGGTGAAATTCGCCTTGAGAGGGTCTGTACAAGGGTTCTTCAGGCGGTGGCAACCGTTCTTAGACTTCCTGGCAGAACGGTAGACATTGGTCAATGGCAGCAGCAACTCGGCGGGGGGGGGGGGGGGGGGGGGGTTACTTTATTTATGTTTAATTACACTGGGGGATCTGAGGGGGTGTATATATTTGCTATGTTGGCTCTGTGTTAAGTTGGGGTGTTAATTTACAGGGGGAGGGGGATATGGAGGGTTGTTTTTTGACTGTCTTTTGTATTTAACCCTGTTGGGTTCCTTTTTCATTTTGTTATTGATATTCT
Organism: Scyliorhinus torazame; assembly: GCF_047496885.1. Classification (NCBI taxonomy): domain Eukaryota; kingdom Metazoa; phylum Chordata; class Chondrichthyes; order Carcharhiniformes; family Scyliorhinidae; genus Scyliorhinus; species Scyliorhinus torazame. The sequence continues at coordinate 7,186,090 of NC_092719.1, forward strand.
GTGAAAGCCTTAATAAAAATTATTTTAAAAAAAATAAAAATAATAATTATTTGCCAGAGATTCTGCCTTTTCTAGTTCATTCAGGACAGCAAAGAAAGGCTAGACATCACCTGATCGGGAATTGTTATGCAAGGTCTTTTTAGCACATTGTGACTACATCTATTTTTACACTATTTATATACTTTGCTACCTGTGTCTTTACTCACACCAAGTTCTGTTTGCCATCACCCCTGTGTTCAGTGACTTACATTGGCTCCTGAGCAAGAAATACCTTAATTTTAAAATTCTCATCCTGATCCGTTGCCCTTCATTTCTCAATGAAGATCTTGAAGAAACTTGTGTTTTGCAGATGTTAACTGCTGTCAGTTTCTCTAAAAGCATTGTTTCAATGCCCTATTTTCTGGAGCGGCGCGGGATTCGCCGTTTACGCAGCTGGCCAATGAGTTTTCCCATTGTGGCCACCCCTACGCCGTGAGGAAACCCGCCGGCGTGAATGCGCTGCCAGCGAAGCGGAGGATCCCGCCGGTGGATCCTGCAGATTGTAGTTTAGGTCTGTGGTGCAGTAAGGGTTAAAAACCTGGGCTGGTGTGTGTGTGACTGCTTCAGTAACTTTTTAAGTCCTAGTTTAAAAGACAGACACTTTGGCTACAAGGGATTATTAAAGCATCGTAAAAGTTGGGCAAATAGAATTTTGTTTATCGGAAGAAGGTTCCCTGGAGTGTAGATAATTAAAGAAAGTGGGCAGATTCTCCATCCCGCCGCACCCGTGTTCTGCTGCATCGTGCCCTCACCGGCAGCGGGATCCTCTGGCCTGGCAGCCGGCCAGTGGGGTTTCCCATTGTGGGCACCCCCCTCGCTGTCGGGAAATCCGCGGATGCGAGTGCACTGCCGCCAAAACGGAGGATCACGCCGATGGAGAATTTCACCCATTGTGCTTAGCTTTAGTAAGATGATGCAGTTAACGGGGGCCCCAGGGGCTGAAGTAGTCAGGTGTTGAGTTTTGGAGTTCAGTTTTGATCTGTTTGTGAACAGATTACCGATTTCTCTCAAAGCAGTTTAGTTAAAAAGATTTCGCCTGTGGACAGCAGTTTCTGAAAAGTTGGCAGGTTAAGCAGTAGTTTATCACAGGCAACAATCTGCAAACTGGCTTCCTGAAGGACCTCTCTCTCTCAAAGCGGTTTATCCAAGACATCCTTTCACAGCAAGTATTCCTGGGTTGGCTAACTATATTTGAAAGTGGATTTTGACTGGAGATGGGTTTTGCTTGAGTGGAGATAAAAGATAGCAGCTAGGATTTAGTGTTTCATTGTCATCGTTAAGCATTGTTTAACTGGTTATTGTAAGCTATTTACTTCATGATGTTAAAGTTAATAATACTATGTTAGTAATAAAGTTTGTTTTAATATACGATATCCCTAATTGTGCGTGGAATCACTCCTGGAGTGAAGCATCCTTTACTCACAGTTTTACACATTAAATAAAATATTGGGGTTTCTGTCCAGTATCCCAGCAATTGTTGCGGTCTGGTCCGGGATCACAATACAAGGAATGTGTTCTCCAGACAAAGAATTGCTCAGCATAGCATGAGTAGAGATCTTAAGAAAGGGATTGCCCAGGCTGTGATTTGGAGTGTCTTATTGTTTGGGGCTGAAACATGCACCTGAAGGAAAGCAGACATCCAAAAATTGGAAAGTAGTGACGTGAGATCCTGGAGATGGATGGAGAGGGTAAATTGAACCTCCAGAAAGGGAGCAAATAGTGCACCACCTGAAGACCCTCACTCCTTAACATGGAGACCAATAACTGATTGAGCTGTAGTTGCCCCTGTTATGGGTATCAACAGTTCTTAAAGATGGCTTGAAGGCATCTCGACGATAAACCCCTCACCCCCAGCCCTCCCCTCCCCAGCCCAGGGGTGACCTCCGACCTGGAACACTTCAGCCTCCTGACCAACCCCAACCCCACTGAGGGGTCTCCACCCCCCCCCAACCCCACTGAGGGGTCTCCACCCCCCCAACCCCACTGAGGGGTCTCCCCCCCCACACACACCCACCTCAGCACTGGGGCAGCAGCTCTGATGCCCTTGAGTTTAGGGGCAGCACGGTAGCACAAATGGATAGCACTGTGGCTTCACAGAGCCAGGGTCCCACGTTCGATTCCCCGCTGGGTCACTGTCTGTGCGGAGTCTGCACGTTCTCCCCCGTGTCTGCGTGGGTTTCCTCCGGGTGCTCCGGTTTCCTCTCACAGTCCAAAGACGTGCAGGTTAGGTGGATTGGCCATGATAAATTGCCCTGAGTGACCAAAAAGGTTAGGAGGGGTTATTGGGTTACGGGGATAGGGTGGAAGAGAGGGCTTAAGTGGGTCTGTGCAGACTCGATGGGCTGAATGGCCTCCTTCTGCACTGTGTTCTATGTAACTATATATGTAACTATGCATGCTCAAAAATTGAAATCGCTCTTCAACTCCTTCTCATGATATCCACATCAGCATATCATGGTGCAATCACACACACACTGATGGACAGGCAGTTGGACCAACCAGCACACATAACATAGCAGCCAATCACCAGTGAGAGCACACGCACTATAAAACAGGGAACACCACAGTTCCCGCTCATTCCACCAGGAGATAGCTCAGAGCACAGAGCTCACAGCGTGCCACTCAGACATAGACCATGTGCTGAGTGCCTCACTAAGATAGTGCTAGGGCTGTGTCCACAGGATAGCTGGTGAAGCACGTACCCAAGCCAGCAGTTAGTAGTTGTTAAGACAATAAAACAGAGTTGTACCATCTACGGCCGTGTTGGATCATTTGTGCATCGGAACACCCAACACGACAACTCCTCAGATGCCCTCAGCAGCCATTGGGCCAGCTTCGTGTTTTTACAAAGGACAAAAAAGGACTAAACGACAGCCGTGTGCCCTCTCATTGGGGAGCCAGGTAATTCCCGGGCGGCGGTGACATTCGAATTCAATCGCGCTATTGAGATGGAAATTGGTGCTAATTGGGGTTAACGATACGCTCGCCATATTTGGCCGAGATCCAGAACTCGCCATTGGGAATGACCAGCAATTTGATTGGCACCCGGCGGAGATCTTGATTTTGACCTTCCCCCCTATTTAACTGACGCGCCCAGATCTGTGCTGGCTGCAAGGCGGTGATTGAATCGCGCCCCGTGAGTAGCTTGTACTTCTTGTCTTCTCAGATAGCTCTGCAATTGCTCATCTGATCGTCAGCAAATGTTCGAACATGAGGTTTTATTTTTGGATTCCTGCCTTCAACAACACAAATGAAACAAGATGTGAACCTAACTGAACACAGACGACCTGAGCTGGAGAAACTGCAGATACATTTGAACTGACAAATTAGAAAATTGGCTTTGTTAACAAGCCAGAATCTTTTTTTCATTGGATGTGGGAATGGTAGGCAAGGCCAGGATGCGTTGTCTGTCCCTACTTGCACTTGAGAATGTGGTGATGAATGAGTGGCCTTCTTAAACCACTTCACGTCCATCAACCGCATTCAGATTTAACCACATTGCTGTGGGTCTGGAATCACATGCAGGCTCCCGACTCCCAAATTTGTAAATCATAGAATCCCTAAAGTGCAAAAGGAGGCCATTCAGCCCATCAAGTCTGCACCGACCGTCTGAAAGAGCACCCGACCCAAGTCCTCTCCCCTGCCCTATCCCCATAACTCCATCTCACCTTTGAACACTAAGGGACAATTTAGCACGGCCAATCCACCTAACCTGCACATCTTTGGACTGTGGGAGGAAACCTGAGCACCCGGAGGAAACCCACGCTGACACGGGGAGAACGTGCAGACTCCGCTCAGATTGCCACCCGAGGCCAGAATTGAACCCGTGCCCCAGCCGCTGTGAGGCAGCAGTGCTAACCACTGTGCCACCATGCTGATTATCTCGGGCCAAAACTTGCTTTAAAACAAAATCAGGTTTCTTTAAAAAACACCATTTTGCAGGAACCGGGGAGCAAGAGAATGAACAGAACTGACTGCAGACAGGAAGTGGAGTCAATATTGATTGGCATTGATATGGCTTTTGCTTTTAATTTTACAGAATGAGGACATAATTAAATAGTCACTGCTTAATGGTAAAAGTGTAAAGTTTACAAGAGCCTACGCTTCAATTAAAGAACAAACCTCAAGCAAGTCGTCTTCTGCTTTTTTTAGAACTGCCGTTGGCTGTTTTGTTACATTAAATGAAAGTATTTGTAACCTTGGCTCCAGAACAAATGAGTGTGTGGTCCCAGAGGTCTCTATTTAATAAAGACTTCACTGCAGATGACGCCAGTGACTGTCTGAGAGCCTAACTGGCGTTGTCCTGGGTGGTGACACATTCACAGTACATGGCAGTATTCTCGCTGGGATGCGCCATCGCCACCTCATTACACAGCAAGTGTATTAAGACAAAGGAGATTGTAAGCGCCACACAATCATGTTTCTTTCTTTTGTTGCAAATATGAACTGACTGCGAAGTAAAATTATGACTTAGACTAATCATTCAACTGATTTCCTGTCTAATATTGAGAGCAGTGAATCGAATTGAAAAGGGTTGAAGGTGGACATGAACCAGGAGTTGCAAAATGGCTTCCAAATCATCAGACTGTAATACATAAGAACAAAGAAGCAGGTTCAGCGATGGCTGATTATACGTGCTCTGCTTAAGTGAATCATTTTACTTCTCCTCCAGAATGAATGCATATTTTACCTAGATTGCAAACATTATTGCATTTACAAACAAACTGAAAATCTATCTGTTGCGCGAGTTGTATTAACTTCAGCAGGATTGCTGCCTCCAAAGTATATCATCAGGAAACAGCTTTGGCTTTGATTGGAAACATGCATCACAATAACGTCAATCATGTGAAACTGTGATTTCCAACATGAAAAAAACATAATTTCATCGCCTCTCTCCAACACAGACACAATCCTCCTCCAGCAATCTATATAATGACTGTAATTTCAAAGTAATAACAGAATGGAAGGCTTTACATTTCAGGCAATCAGCCAGGGGAGCTGAAGGGGTACAATGTGAAAGGTGTCGCAAATCCACGGACCACTTGTTCAGGCCGTCGCCACCCCGTGTCGTGCCAAGTGGCCTCGGCACAAGCCGGAAGGGATGCCAGCCAGCTGTTCCCCAACTGAATTTGAATCTTCAAATGTGAAAATGAGCGACAGGAACAGGTCTGAATATCTGGGCATCTGCCCTTTGTAATAATCAGCGTGAACTAACAAAATAATGCTTTCTCCATAAATGTTATTCTACTTTTCCAATTGGCTTCCACATCAGTTGTGTTCTGTGAATTATTCCTGCCCAATTGTGGAAAACGTAATAAAGTCTATCGGCTGTGACAACACCTGTGCCAAAAAACTGGAGTGAGATACTCAGAACACATGAATCGGAGATGGCCCTAAAAAGTGACCTACTTTTTTAAACCTGAAAATATTAATACTACCTTCTTTCCACAGCACCATACAGTTCATTTTGCCTCGATCCCAAAAGACACACAGCAGCTTTCTGGGCTGTGAAAGACCGAGGCACGTTTTCCTTTATGCCCTAGGTTTCAAAACATTCAATCATTTATCCAGGGGAAAAGGAAGAGTCTCTACAATGGTTGCTAAGCTTTCTTGTGAAGTTGTCGATTTGAACAAAATAGATTGCATCTATACAGCCCCCATCGTGTCCCAGGATGTTTCCACCCTGCCTGTATCTTTCCACCCGATTAAACAGGCCACGCCACCTCCCAGCCTGCCTCCAGGGTGAGAATAATAATGGGAATAGTTTTTCTTTGTCCACCTTTTCCAAACTTGTCATAATATTGAACACCTCTATCAAATCCCCACTAATCTCCTTTGCACCCACAAGATCAACTCCAACTCCTCTAACCCTAATCTTGGAGCTAAGATCCCTGGAACCATTCTGGTAGCTCTCCTCTCAAAGACCCTCTCAAAGGGAATGTCTTCGCTGGCGAGAAGAGGGGTGGTCTTTTTCGGCATGAAGGGGGGTATTTGCCAGCGTGAAGGGGGGGGGGGGCTTTATTGGCAAGAAGGAGAATGGCTCTGGAGTATCATTCTGAGATCAGGGCGCTCTTTAAAAAGGGTGTCCCAATCTCTGAGGGTCCGGCCTTGCTGGTGTCTTTGGGTCCCACACATCTCATTGCGGGTGGGTTGCCATTGGGAGAGGGAATTCTCCGTTTTGGAGACTAGGTTCTCCCACCGGAGTAGAATCGTTCCTGGTCTGCACTGGCACTAGGGGCGGTGGCCAGGAACAATTCCCTCGCCCTTGCCATGCAACTTTATGCATGGTGGAAAACTCGTAGGATTCAGTCAGAAGTCCAGTAACAGGTTGTCATTTTGAGCGGGCGGCCTAATACCAAGGTCCAGTGACTGGCCGCCCCCCACCCCTCCCCCCAACCACCACCACGCAATTCCTGCCCCCCACCCACCTCTGCATCCTCCCCCACCACCATGGGAATTACTGGTCCCCCCCCCCCACTTCCTCCCCCCCACAGCACACACACATGAGGGTTACCCAACCCCCCCACTGAGACCCCAGCACACCCTCAACAGAGACCCCCACATCAGACCACACATCAAATCCCCCATCTGAGACCCCCATATCAGAGACCCCCATCAAACATACCTCCATCAGTTTCTCCTGCCTGGAAGATATAAATGCTTTCACATTCTTTTTCTCTCAGCAGAAAACACTTAACTGTTTTTGATGTGGTAACGACCTGGTAATCATATACAGATGTCATAGAATTCTTATCATAGAATTTACAGTGCAGAAGGAGGCCATTCGGCCCATTGAGTCTGCACCGGCTCTTGGAAAGAGCACCCTACCCAAGGTCAACACCTCCACCCTATCCCCAGTAACCCCACCCAACACTAAGGGCATTTTTGGACACTAAGGGCAATTTATCATGGCCAATCCATCTAACCTGCACATCTTTGGACTGTGGGAGGAAACCGGAGCACCCGGAGGAAACCCACGCGCACACGGGGAGGATGTGCAGACTCCGCACAGACAGTGACCCAAGCCGGAATCGAACCTGGGACCCTGGAGCTGTGAGGCAATTGTGCTATCCACAATGCTACCGTGCTGCCCATGTCCATAAACATTGTGGTTAGGTTCACAGCAGGGTGTTTGAGATCATTCACATGTGAAGGAAAATGATAAACAGTCCAGACACCTGGCTGTCTGGAAGTCATTCCCCTGTCGATTACAGCCTACTAAAAGCTATTTCTCTTTGAAAGTGAATTGAAGCTTTGCAGACCAAAGGATCTGAGGGGGATTAAAGCCTTGTGATGTGTTTTAACTTTCTATGAAGCTGTTGCGCTCTACACATCTGTCTGAGGCAGCAGGTGTAAGGGTTAAGTAAGTGGAAAATCAGTGATTTCTCACTATTTCTGCTCTTTCGCTTCCAGGCAGGGGTGACTGATAGGGCTGTCTCTGACATGGGGGTCCTCCGATATGGCGGTCTCTGATGTGGTCAGGGTCTCTGATATGGGGGTCACTGATAGGAGGTCACAGATATGGGGGCCTCTGATATGGGGTTCACTGATATGGGGAAGTCATTGCTATCGGGGTCTCTGAATGGGGAGTCTCTGATGGGGGGTCTCTGATATGGGAGGATCTCCAATATGAGCGTCTCTGATTTGGGGCTCTCCGATGCAGGGATCTAATGGGGGATTTCTGATAGAGGTCTCGTGGAAGGTTGGTGGGATGGAGGGGGGTCAGCTCACTCTCACATGCATTGGGTGGGGGCGGGTATTGGTGACTCAAAAATTCCTGTGGTGGTTGGCAGGGAAGGATGCCCCTACTTGTCAGTGGGAATGGGCAGGATTTGCGTTGTGGGGCAGCCACCAGGTCTCAGTATCGGGCCGCCTGCCAAAATGGCGGCCCAATAGTGGTATTCGCAGAGGAAACACTCGAGCTCCCCGCCATGCATATATTTTCATGGCAAGGTAGAGGGAATCTCTCCTGGGTGCCACTCCTAGTGCCAGCTCAGACCAGCAGCGATTCAGCTCCGGCAGCAGAACATCCGGGTTACTCTCTCTTCCAACCTCTTCCATCGGGCAGGAGATACAAAAGTCTGAGAACACGCACTAACAGATTCAAAAACAGATTCTTCCCCGCTGTCACCAGACCCCTGAATGACCCTCTTATGGACTGAACTGATCTCTCCACACATCTTCTCCACTGAGTAGTACTGCACTCTGTATACTTCACCCAATGTCTGTGTCTATGTATTTACATTGTGTATTTATTGTATGTCCTACGTTTTTCATGTACAGAACGATCTGCCTGGACTGTATGCAGAACAATACTTTTCACTGTACCTCGGTACACGTGACAGTAAATCTAATTCTACATAATCTCCCAAATGGAAAATCCTGCACATAGGCCGAAATTCCCTGTTCATTCACGGTGGTGGGATTTCGGCCCCTCCATCTATGTCCTGTTGCTGGCAACTTTTATCATCCTCACCGTTAGTCACTTGTCCACCTTTTGTATCATTGGTAAATGTTGAAATTTTACTCTCTATTCCAAGGTCCAAGTCATTTATCCATGACAAAATTCAGTGGTCCTAGCAATGGCCATCATAGTGTCAGAGGATCTTTTGCATCATCTAAATAGTTTAACCGTGCATCCAAACGATGGCAGTGCAGCACTGCAGTATCCGCCTGCATTTCTGCACTCAAGGCCCAGGAAGGGGGAATAAACTCGCAATCATCTACCTTCGAGTAAGTGTGCTACCCACGGAGTCACAACTGAGACATAAAATATTCAAAACATCAGAATTTGTTCCAGCTGGATTAGTTCAACAACTTCCACTGTTAGAACAATGCCATACCTTGTAATCCTCACTCAATCAGTTTGACTGTCACCAAAAAGCTGCCACATTTTGGGGGCATGTTTCTCATAGTGCTCAGGTGGCATACCTCAGAGGCAAGATGGCTCTCAGTTACATGCCTGTCCCTTACATCATGCCTACCCCTTACATCATGGCATCGCACACACACTCACACAGCACGTTGACACTCGACTGAATGCAGCAATGCGCATCGTGACTGAATCTCCACTCAAACCCCTCGCCTGGCTTCCTGTCCCTGTAAATATCCCTCCACCTCTGCCGATTGACTGTGACCCACAAGCTGGTCGAAACCATCTGTGCTGCCCCTCACTTACCACTCCATAATGACCCTTTCAACCCAACCTACTGCCCGTCTCCATCTCGATGCCCCGCATGTAGCACTCTCCCTGAGCAAGATCTACCAGAAGGCAAATTTTGGATCCAGGAATGGGAAACATGGGAAGTCCCGAACGAGTAGACAAATCCCATCTATCTAATGGCAGGATTTGAGCTACCACGGCGACAGTGGTCCTTGCTAAACCGGTTCAGGACAGGGCAAGGCCCCTCTGCAGTTAGCCTCCACCACTGGGACCTCAGTACAAACCTCTTATGCACATTTGGAGAGACAGGGGGTGGGATTTTCCAGATCCCCCTGCCACCGGGATCCCAACGAAAGTAAGGGGTCTTTTGGCTGCCGAATTTCCCGCAGTGGGACTCACATGACCGGCCAGGAACATCCCGGTCACAAATATTGCTGCACATCACCGAGAGGGTGTGGCCTTTACAGACTAAGTGGCAAACTAATCACCTTAAACCCGACAACCGAGGAGGTTATTGCTTGTCTTCGGAGATTGGCATCTGCTAAATGAAATAAGTAAACAATCACGGCATTTGCTCCCAAGTGAATAATCAGGTGCTGAGTCCCGGTATTCTGGACAATAGGGGCTATGATGCCAGTTTTTCTGTCGGGTACATGTGGGTCCATAGCTGAATTGGGGAAACTGGTCCAAACTTATTATTAATTGTAGCCTTGCGCGTAGTTGATTCACTGCCACTAATGAATTGTCTGTTCATCCCTTTGCCCAATCTACAACCACTTTGATTTACCATACGGTCGCCTGCATTTAATCTCTTTGCATTAAAAGGCCATGGTAACATAAATTCCTCTAATTAAATTAGTAAAGGTGACTCTCTTTTGAGAATTGATTACAATCAGTAAGACTTTTGAGGTCTGTAAGATGGGCCTTTAACCCAATAATCAAAATCTGTGAGGAGACTATAAACAGAGATCACAGAGACCCAACCACTCTCGGTGTCTGTGTGAATCATCGCATTGATTAGGCAGGCTGGGTAGGGGGAGGGAATGGGATTGGACAAATTCTGCTGCCACCTCCTGGTTTGGAACACAGGAATATCAGAACAGGGGGCGGCCATTTAGTCCATCAGTTTATCCGGCCATTCAGTGGGATTACAGTTATTCCGCAATCTAACTCCAGATTCTTGCCTTTGCACCATATCTCTTAATAGCTTTGGTTATCAAGCATCTATCGGTCCGAGACTGAAAACTAACAACTAACCTGGCATCAGTTACCATTTGTGGAAGAGAAATCCAAATGGGGCTTGTTTAGCATAGGGCTAAATCGCTGGCTTTGAAAGCAGACCAAGGCAGGCCAGCAGCACGGTTCGATTCCCATAACAGCCTCCCCGAACAGGTGCCGGAATGTGGCGACTAGGGGCTTTTCACAGTAACTTCATTTGAAGCCTACTTGTGACAATAAGCGATTTTCATTTTCATTTCATGTCTCCCATCCATTGACTCACTCTACACCTCCCGCTGCCTGGGGAAAGCGGGCAGTATAATCAAAGACCCCTCCCACCCGGCTTACTCACTCTTCCAACTTCTTCCATCGGGCAGGAGATACAAAAGTCTGAGAACACGCACGAACAGACTCAAAAACAGCTTCTTCCCCACTGTCACCAGACTCCTAAATGACCTTCTGATGGACTGATCTGATCTCTTCACACATCTTCTCTATTGAGCAGTACTACACACCTGTATGCTTCACCCAATGTCTGTGTCTATGTATTTGTATTGTGTATTTTATGTTTGCCCCATGTATTTTCTTTTCATGTACGGCACGATCTGCCTGGACTGTACGCAGAACAATACTTTTTACTGTACCTCGGTACACGTGACAATAAAACAAATCTAATCCAAATGTCTACCGCTCTTTAACGTGAAGAAATATTCCTTGATTTCACCCCTGTAGCCCCTGGTCCTAGGCTCCTCATTCAACAGAAATGGTTTCTCCCTATCGACCCCCATCTGTTCCCGTTAATATCTTGAAAATGACAATCAACTCATCCCTAAATCTTCTCAACGCCATCTTGTGATCTCCCCTCGTAGCTTAAATCTTGGTGTTCGGGGATCTTCAGTTTACCGATTTCTCCACTAATCCCGATTCATGTTTGTGACTGGAGATGGGGTTTGAAATTCCACTCTCACTTGCTGGTATCTATTCTGTGAGTTTTGAAGGCGAATTAGTGATAGTGGCTTCAAGTTCGGACACTGATCAATTCTGAAAGCTTTTAGATGAATAGATAATGGGCTGTTGTCCATTTTAGCTGTCGGGTATAGACATGCGGGGGGGGGGGGGAGAGAAACGGACAGAATGTTTCAGTATCTGAAGTACGTACAGGAGAGGTATGGGGGAGTGGGGGGGGGGGGGGGGAGTGGGGGGGGGGGGGGGGCGGGGGTAAGCAATTTTGTCAAAGTGTTAGCAATGTAAACGAGGCAGCTTCATGGGGCTTCAGATGCTAAACCTGGATTAACGCACAAGGGTTTAGTACAAACACAATACCTTTTCAGCTCTCCCACCTGTTCCACAGCAACGTTAAATTATTTTTCAGCACTTAATCTTATTTCCTTACTACATATCACCCCTCCAGTTTTCTCCTTAAATTGCTTTGCGCAATACTTTGCTTTAATTATGTTGGTAGACCTCCTTATAGCTAGTTGGCTCAACACCAGAGGCTTAAACGGAAAACTAAGTAAAATAATCTGATGTTAATTTTGCATTCTTAAAGTGCACATAAAAAACTGTTATAAACTTCAATACTTTTTCAATGAAATGCTGATCTCCAATTTATTTTGTGAATTAAATACATTTTAAAAATGTTGTCTGCTTGCTATGCGTTTAGCGATGATCCAAATTCAGAAGAACCTAGGAAATTGGTGTTTGAGCCCGTCGACTATCTCCAGCATTCTATGTTATCATGGCCGATCCATCGGTCAAAAATCCATCGATCGCTTAGTGGAATATACTCACCAACTGAGCAACCGCAGCTCTCTAAGGCAGAGAATTCCAAAAATTCACAACTCACAAGGTGAAGAGATTTCTCCTCATCTCAGTTCCAAATGGACGGCTGCTTGCCCTGAGATTGGGGTCCCTGGTTCTAATCTCTCCAGCCAGTGGAAGCATACTCCTAGTATTTACACTGTCAAACCCCATTCAACACTGGTCCTCAATAATGGCGGAAGCGTTGACAGGTAGTTGCATGCTGTATTACTTTAATTAATGTGTCTCAAAATATTTGTCCATTGGGTGATCCATACTCTTAAGAACAAAGTTGAAGGACGTGATTCAGCAGACAGAAGTTAAAGTCTGCTGTCGGACCCATTTAGCGGGGTGTGTCTCAGCGGCCGCAGTGCGCGAATCACCCAATCCAACGGCACTTTGCTGTTTGTTTTGGCCCCGGGGAGTGTCTCCCTGCCAAGGCGACACTAAGGGGGATTTCCTGCAGCAGGAAACGCTTCTCACAGATCAGGGCGCCAATCTGCCTCGCAGTCCCGATCTCTCGACCCCCCCCCCCACATTCTGGCTCCCCCTCCACTTTTGTGACCCCCCCTCACATCCCCCTCAACCTTGGGGAGGCCCCTATGTAATCCTCTCAGCCCCCACCCTCCTCTAATTGGTGAAGCCTCCCCGGGCCTGACCCCTGGCAGTGCCAATCTTCCACCTGGGCACTCTGGCACTGCCACCTTGGCACCTAGTTGGCAGTTCCAAGGTGCCCAGGTGCCATGGGGAGTGCCAGGGTACCACCCTGCCCTTTCCCCGACCACCCGCGTGTCTTCAAGGGTGGTCGGGGAGAGAGAGCCCTCCCCCAGATGCCGTTACACCTGGTCAACATTTGTGTTGACCAGTACCAAACGGCACCCTGGCAAGGTCGCCCAGGTGCAGCCGTTGAGTCCCAGGTGCCAGGTATTTGAATGAGCGGTTAGGCCCAGAAAGGGGCCGGTTTAGCTCAGTTGGCTGGGCAGCAGGTTCTTGATAGAGAGCCGGGCCAGCAGCGCGGGTTCATTCCCCGTACCGGCTGAGGTTATTCATGAAGGCCCCGCCGTCTCGACCTTGCCCCTCCCCTGAGGTGTGGTGACCCTCAGGTTAAACCACCACCAGTCGGCTCTCCCCCTCAAAGGGGAAAGAGCCGAGGCGGCACGGCAGTGATGTGTTAAGTAAGTTGGTTCAACGTTGACTGCAACTGGATGCAGTGAAACTAGAAACAGGCTTCTGACACAGGAGACGGTCTAACACTGTTTTATTGAACTTCCTGATTGCTGTACATAGTCTGCTGTGAGTTGACTCTCCATCAATCTAACTGATAACCTCTGACTGGCTTGACCAGACTAACTCTCTACCTCATGGTGATAGTGCTCACTGTCTTGTGCACTCTAACTATCTCAGTAGCTGAGTCCTGTAGAGAGAGAGTCTTAATGCCCTGTGTGCTTTATAGTGGTGGTGTCCTGTCTGGTGATTGGCTGCTCTGTGTCGTGTGTGTTCATTGGTTATCCTGTGTGTCAATCACTGCCTGTCTGCATCTCATTATAAACATGAGTGGATATTATGACATCTCCCCTTTTTGAAGTAAATTTTGGAACGTGCCGATATATATACCTGCATGATTATATACAAGTGGTGAGTGAATGAACATATGTACATGGAAAGGTGTCTATCCTGCAGATACAGAGCAAACTGAACAAAATGTACAAGATTTAAGTCTATAGATTTAGTCTTTGTGACGGGCGTCGAATTCTTGTCGATCGCCTCAGAGGTGGAGAGGGAGACGCCGGCACTTGGACAGGCAGGATCGCTGCCAGATCGGTGGCCTCGTGGTGCGAGATGTCCGGAGGAGGCATGATGACATGCGGAGAAGTGCGGCCAGGCGGTGGGCAGGGAACTTTTCATAGCGCCCTCCTGTTGCGCCGTAGAATGGAGCCATCAGCCATTTGGACAACGAAGGACCTGGGGGCAGCCTGCCTGACGACAATAGCTGGGGCTGACCAACCTCCCTCAGGCAACTGGAGGCGAACAACATCGTCTGGAGCCAGCGCAGGTAGATCCTTGGCATGAGCATCATACGTGATCTTCTGCTGGTCCCTGGATCGCTGCACTTTCTGCAGCACCGTGAGGCGGTCAAGGTCTGGAACATGGATGGTTGGAACAGTCGTCCTCAGGTTGCGGTTCATGAGCAGCTGCGCCGGAGACAAACCAGTCGACCGAGGGATTGCCCTGTATGCCAACAGCGCCAGGTTGAAGTCCGAGGCTGAGTCTGCAGCCTTGCACAGCAACCGCTTGACAATATGGACCCCTTTTTCGGCCTTCCCGTTTGATTGCGGGTAATGGGGACTGGATGTGATGTGACTGAAGTGGTAGGATCGTGCAAAGTCGGACCACTCTTGGCTGTAGAAACAAGGGCCGTTGTCACTCATTACTGTGAGTGGTATCCCATGCCTGGCAAACGTCTCTTTGCAGGCTTTAATCACTGACTTGGACGTGAGGTCCGACAGTTTCACCACTTCTGGGTAGCTGGAGAAGTAGTCGACCAAGAGCACGTAACCACGCCCATTTGCGTGAAAGAGGTCTATCCCCACCTTGGACCACGGAGAAGTCACGATCTCGTGCTGGTGCAGTGTTTCCTTGGGCTGAGCTGGTTGAAACTTCTGGCATGTTGTGCAGTTGAGGACCGTGTTGGCAATGTCCTGGCTGATGCCAGGCCAGTAGACTGCCTGCCGAGCTCTGCGTCGACATTTTTCGACCCTGAGGTGACCCTCATGGATCTGTTTGAGCACCATGGCTTGCATGCTTTGGGGAATGACGATTCTATCCAGTTTAAGAACGATCCCCTCGACAACCGTTAACTCGTCCTTAACATTGAAGAACTGGGGGCACTGCCCCTTTTGCCAGCCATGGGCAAGGTGTTGCATCACGAGCTACAATAGAGGATCATTGGCAGTTTCTTCGCGTATTTGGACAACTCATTCATCAGTGGCTGGGAGGTTGCTGGCACACAACTGCACCTGCGCCTCGATGTGGCGAATGAAGTCGCCCGGTTCACACGGCATGATGATGGATCGAGATAGGGCATCCGCGACGATCAGCTCCTTGCCCGGTGTGAAGACGAGTTCGAAGTCATATCGGCGGAGATGAAGAAGAATTCGCTGCAGCCGAGGTGTCATGTCGTTTAAATCCTTCTGGATTATGTGGACTAAAGGCCTGTGGTCTGTTTCCACCGTGAACTTCGGCAGACCGTATACGCAGTCATGAAACCTGCCTATTCCTGTCAGGAGACCCAGACACTCCTTTTCGATCTGGGCATACCGTTGATCAGTCGGAGTCATGGCCCTGGAGGCATATGCCACTGGAGCCCAGGACGAGGAATCGTCTCGCTGGAGGAGCACCGCCCAATGCCGTCCTGGCTTGCGTCTGTGAATATCTTGGTATCCTTGGTTGGGTCAAAGAACGCCAGTACTGGGGCAGTGGTGAGCTTCGCCTTCAGCTCAAGCCACTCCGCTTGACATGCGGGAAGCCACTGGAACACTGTCGACTTTTTAACGAGGTGCCGGAGGGCCCTGGTGTGGGATGCCATGTTGGGAATGAATTTTCCGAGAAAATTTACCATCCCGGGGAAGTGGAGGACCGCCTTTTTGTCCTCTGGTGTCTTCATGGCATTGATTGCCAGCACCTTGTCGGCGTCAGGTTGCACACCCTGCTGTGAAATGTGGTCGCCTAAAACGTGATAGCGGACCGCCCAAACGAGCATTTGGCCCTGTTGAGCTGGAGGCCATTTTCATGACTCCTCTGGAAAATCTGTTTGAGGCGAGCAATGTGATCCTCAGGCGTCGTGGACCAGATGATCACATCGTCCACATGGACTGCACCCCCTCGATGCCCTCCATCATTTGCTCCATTATTCGATGAAAGACTTCGGAAGCTGAAATGATACCGAAAGGCATGCGGTTGTAGCAGGACCTGCCGAACGGAGTGTTAAACGTGCACAGCTTCCGACTGGACTCGTCCAGCTGTAACTGCCAGAAGCCACGGGAGGCGTCCAGCTTGGTGAAGAATTTGGCATGAGCCATCTCACAGGTTAATTCTTCTCGCTTCGGGATTGGGTAGTCCTCTCGCATGATGTTGCGATTCAGGTCTTTGGGATTAATGCAAATGCAGAGTTCGCCAGAGGGTTTCTTGATGCAGACCATGGAGCTGACCTAGTCTGTGGGTTCCATGACCTTTGAGATGATGCCCTGGTCTTGGAGCTCTCATAGCTGCGTTTTCAGACGGTCCTTGAGGGGAGCCGGTACCCGGCGTGGTGCATGGATGACTGGGGTGGCAATCAGCTTGAGCAATATCTTGTAGCGATATGGGAGCGTGCCCATCCCATCAAACACACTGTGGTATTGTGTGAGAATGTCGTCTATCTCAGCCTGGAGATTCGCATTGGGCGAGGCCGTCGCCAGTGTCGAGGACATGGCATGGACTCGCTGTACCAGATTTAGGAGTTTGCATGCGCGAGCACCGAGCAGGGATGCCTCGTCAGGCCGGACAATCTCGAACCTCAACATCGCCTTGATTGCCTTGTGAGAGACACCTAGCTGACACGACCCACTGGCAGCTATGGCACTGCCATTGTAGTCAAGGAGCTGGCAGGCTGGTGGAAGAATGCTAGGTTGGTGTCGGATGCTGTCGAGGTCAGACTGTGAAAAGAGGTTCGCAGATGCGCCAGTGTCCAATTTAAATCGGATGCAAGACTGGTTGACCATGATGACGGCACACCACTCGTTGTCAGGATCCACACTGAGGATCGAAAGGCGGTTGGCAGGCACGGTAGAGACCAATTCGCGTGTGGTGATGATGCCCACCCGATATGGAGACTCGAGGCAGTCAGCATCGGGGTCCGTCGGGCTTTCGGGATCAGAATCCTGCATGCCTTGTTGTACGCAGCGGACACGTCTGCGCTGCAGCTGGGATCGCTGGCTGTTGTTCGGTGGAGCGGACCGCCTGCCTTTGGCTGGACATTGCCGCTTTAAATGGGCGGAGCCACAATTCGGACACGTCATGACGCTGATGTCAGCACGTTTTATGCGCCATCGCGCATGCGCAGTGCGGTCGGCCGACATTCGCGCATGTTCCTCAGGGTCTTCGGCCTCATCGTCCACCCAATCGTGGCACGCATGCGTGGGGACCCGAGAAAAGCGCGCAAAGCGGCCACTCTCCTCGATGCTCAGGCCTTGCATTTTCACTATGGCCTGCACCCTTTCTGCCTCGTGGGAGGCCAGTTTTGCAGTTTCTGCCGCCCTAATGCGGGAATAGCGATTTCTGGCATGCTCATGGACAACGCACGTTTCGATGGCGACGGAGAGGGTCAACTGTTTGATTTTGAGGCGCTGCTCCCGCAGGGAGTTGGAGTGGACCCCGAAAACGATCTGATCCCAGATCATGGAATCAGTCCTCAAGTCATAATTACATGACTGCGCTAGGATGCGGAGATGGGTCAAGAAGGACTGAAAAGTTTCATCCTTACCCTGAAGCCTCTGTTGGAAGATGGACCGTTCAAAGCTCTCATTCACCTCAATGTCGCAGTGGCTGTCGAATTTCAGCAGAACTGTCTTGAACTTTGTCTTGTCTTCGCCATCGGCAAACGTAAACGAGTTATAGATGTGGATGGCGTGATCCCCCGCAGTCGACAGGAACAGCGCGATCTTTCTGGCATCTGATGCTGCCTCGAGGTCGGAGGCCTCGATGTACAGAAGGAACTTTTATTTGAAGACTTTCCAGTTGGCGCCGAGGTTGCCGGAGATCCGGAGTTGCAAAGGAGGCTGGATGTTTTCCATGCCGCTGGATGGCTGCTTGCTGGTCGTTGCAGAGTCACTCGAGGTAGGTTCGTTAAGATTAATAGCACTCTGGTACCATGATGTGTTTAGGAAGTTGGTTCAATGTTGACTGCAACTAGATGCAGTGAAACTAGAAACAGGCTTCTGACACGGGAGATGGGCCAGCACTGTTTTATTGAACTTCCTGATTGCTGTACATAATCTGCTGTGAGTTGACACTCTATAAATCTAACTGGTAACCTCCTACTGGCTTGACCAGACTAACTCTCTACCTCATGGTGATAGTGCTCACTGGCTTGTGCACTCTGACTATCTCAGTAGCTGAGTCCTGTAGAGAGAGAGTCTTAATGCCCTGTGTGCTTTATAGTGGTGGTGTCCTGTCTGGTGATTGGTTGTTATGTGTTGTGTGTGTTCATTGGTTATCCTGTGTGTCAATCACTGCCTGTCTGCATCTCATTATATACATGAGTGGATATTATGACAGGCGGTGCAGTGGGTTGGCGCTGCTGCCTCACGGCTCCGAGGTCCCAGGTTCGATCCCAGCCCTGAGTCACTGTCCGTGTGGAGTTTGCACATTCTCCCCGTGTTTGCGTGGGTTCTGCCCCCACAACCCAAAGATGTGCAGGATAGGTGGATTGGCCACGCTAAATTGCCCCTTAATTGGAAAAATAAATTTATTTTTAAAAAGGGGAAAGAGCGTATGGTGAACTGGGACTATGGCAACTTTACCTTGCCTAGGCCCGGGCAACACAGTGGCACAGTGGTAACACTGCTGCCTCACAGCGCTGGGATTCAGGTTTGATTCCGACCTCAGGTGACTGGTTGAGTGGAGTTTGCATTCTTCACGTGTCTGCGTGGGTTGCCACAGTTTCTTTCACAAAATATAAAATGATTCCCCAATTACTAAGCCTTTTGTTTAAGAATCGATCTCCCCCAAAATGAACCAATGTACTGGCCAACATTAACCATCCAACATGGGCAGCACGGTAGCATTGTGGATAGCACAATTTCTTCACAGCTCCAGGGTCCCAGGTTCAATTCCTGGCTTGGGTCACTGTCTGTGCGGAGTCTGCACATCCTCCCCGTGTGTGCGTGGGTTTCCTCCGGGTGCTCCGGTTTCCTCCCACAGTTCAAAGATGTGCAGGTTAGGTGGATTGGCCATGATAAATTGCCCTTAGTGTCCAAAATTGCCCTTAGTGTTGGGTGGGGTTACTGGGATAGGGTGGAGGTGTTGACCTTGGGTAGGTTGCTCTTTCCAAGAGCCGGTGCAGACTCGATGGGCCGAATGGCCTCCTTCTGCACTGTAAATTCTATGATTAAAAAAAACATGAAAGCGATGGAAATCCATTCAGACAATGCACAGTTTATATCAAAAACAGCATCAGCAGCAAGTGATTTCAAGGCTGTAATTTAGCTCCAGTATTAATGCAACAGTTAAAAGTTGCCTTGAGCTTCACAACTTTGCCCATCACAACCTTTACCAGTAATGTTAGAGTTAGCAAACCCTCTGAACTACCGCCCCACTTCCTCCTGAGATATGAAAGTGCCTGGCTGTGGCTTCACAGTGTGGAAAACAAGATTAATCACTGCCTTCCAGTCCAGCTTAATCTTTCTCGAGACCTCCAAACCGTGGAGATCTTCACTTCGCACAGACCCGCCTCTCCCACCGATAAGCTGCAAGCTTTTGAAACCCAAGTTCGTCATTGGGTGAATCAGAAAATAAAGTAAAAAGCAGGACTTGGATTTCTGGAGCATCACTCATGCCCGCAGGATGTCCAAAGGCGCATTAAAATCAATGAATTACTTTTGAAGTGTGGTCACTGTAGCAACGTGGGAGACACAGCACCCCGATCATGTACAGCAAGCTCCCACAAAAACAATAATAATCAAATAATGTGTTTTGGTGATAGTGATAGAGGGATGAATATTGGCCAGGACAGCAGGAATAAACCTTTTGGTTTTCTTGGAAATAGCAACATGGGATCTCTTACATTCATCTAAGAGAGCTGACATCGCCTGCCTTTAATTTCGCAGTAAGAAGTCTTACAACACCGGGTTAAAGTCCAACAGGTTTGTTTGGAATCACTAGCTTTCGGAGCTCAGCTCCTTCATCAGGCGTATCAAGGAGCTGCACTCCGAAAGCTAGTGATTTCAAACAAACCTGTTGGACTTTAACCTGGTGTTGTAAGACTTCTTACTGTGCCGACCCCAGTCTAACGCCGGCATCTCCACATCATGTTTAACGTCTCGTACACAGGACAGCAGCTCCGACAGTGCAGCACTCCCTCAGTGCTGTCAGCCGAGATTTTTGCGCTCAAGTCCGGGATTGGACATGGACCCACGACCTCTGAGTCAGAGGGAAGTGTGGGTGCTACCAACTGAGCACTGCTGCCACTAGCTCGTCTTCAATTCCATTCTTTTCAATTTCTCCTGGAATCCAGCACAGAGGTGTGCCTCCTCACCGAGATCTCTCAGTTACAAATCACACCGGTTTGGGATTACATCCATCCCTGGTGATCATGTTTCTCCATGTAATGAAGACCTCCGCCCATCTCTGCTGATGATCGACCGCACCCAGGGTCTATGTCACTTCTGGATTGAACATCTTCTGGTAGAGGCTGATTCACCTCCCACAGGTGAATAGTGGTGGCCCCAGGTGGCTGATGTTTTTTTCTCTGCCAGCGATCTCTCTCTTCTGCCATCTAGTCATGTATCTCGTCCTATGGTCAAATGAGGCTGTCTTCCTGCACTCCAAACCTGACAGCAACTTGGCAAAGCTGTGCAACGAGATGAAATGTGTAATATCCTACTTTGCGAGACCCTATTTGCTGATGGCGCTGCGCTGGTGTCCCACACTGAAGTTCACTTGCGACATCTCATAGGTCGGTCCTCCTGGGCCTACAAGGAGGTCGCACTGAGAGTCGTGAGTGCGTCACTTACCTTGGATCAGCCGGTCACCAGTAACCGGTCTCTTGCTGCACCAGAATTGCCAAGGCTGCGGCTGTCTTGTCAAATATTGAGGGACTGAGTACAGCAAACTAACCAAAATACAAATCTCCAGGTGTACCAGGTTGTGTTCTCAGAACTCTCCTGTACAGTCACGAGGGCAACTTTTCCAGCTTATGCAGGCCAGGAAAAATAGTTGGACAGCTTCCCACTTCGCTGCCTCAGCCAAATAATGAACATCTCCTGGCAAGACAGAGTGTCGAGTATGGAGGTAAAGGTAAAGTCGCCATAGTCCCAGGTGACCACAGGCTGCTTTCCCCTTTGATGGGGGAGCTGACTGGTGGTGATTTAACCTGAGGGTCACCACACCTCAGGCGAGGGGCAAGGTTGGGAAGGCGGGACCTCCATGAATAACCTCAGCCGGCACGGGAATTGAACCCGCGCTATTGGCCTTGTGCCTGCATCACAAACCAGCTGTCTTGCCCACTGAGCTAAACCGGCCCAGCCTGCATGAGTCACCAGCATTGTTTGCTCTTTTCGAGTCGTCCGCGACTCCATTGGCTGAGTCACGAGAACCAAATGGATGACGGGCACATCCCCACATGCATGCTCCTCGGCGAGATTGCCATTGCCGTGAGATTAACATGTCACCCACATCTGCAATACAAGGATGGCAGTCACCGCAAGTTGGCCAGAATCGGAGGTGCCGTTGACCAAATGCCTCGAGACAAGCAGAGAGACGGGGTGTGGAGAAAACAGAGGGCAGAAGAAAGTCAGAGAATCACGGACTCCATGCAATGCAGAAGGAGGCCATTTGGCCCATCGAGTCTGCACTGGCTCTCTGAAGAGCAATCGGCCTAGTCCTTGCGCAATCTTTCTGTTCCGATAGCAATCCAATTCCCTTTTGAATACGTCAATCGAACCTGCCTCCGCCACCCTCTTAAGAAGTTTATTCCAGACTCCAACCGTCTTCTGGGTGAAAAAACTTTCCCTCACATCAATTCTACTCCTTTTACCAATTATTTGGAGTCTGTGCCCTCTCGGTCTTCAATTTCTCTTGAGAAGAAACAGCGTCTCACTATTTACCCTGGCTGCACCCCTCAGGATCTTGAATCCCTCTATTAAGTTTCCTCTCAGCCTTCTTTTCTCCAAGAAAAACATTCCCAACTTCTCCAATCTATCCTGATAGCTACAGTTGTTTATCCCTGGAATGATTGTTGTGAATCTCCTCTGTACTCTCTCCAATGACCTCACATCCTCCCTCCAATATGTCGCACAGAACTGGACGTAGTATCCAGGTGAGACCCAACTAATATCTTATACAAGTTCAACAGGTTAGTCTGGCACGGTGGTTAGCACTGCTGCCTCACAGCGCCAGGGACCCGGGTTCAATTCCGACCTCGGGTGACTGTCTGTGCGGAGTCTGCATGTTCTCCCCGTGTCTGCGTGGGTTTCCTCCGGGTGCTCCGGTTTCCTCCCACAAGTCCAAAGATGTGACGGTTAGGTGGATTAGCCGTGCTAAATTGTCCCTTCGTGCTCAAACGTTGGGTGGGGTTATGGGTATTGGGCGGGGGAGTGACTGAATTTGGGTGTTCTTTCAGAGGGTCGGTGCAGACTCAATGGGCCAAATGGCCTCCTTCGGTGCTGTATGGATTCTATGATTCTACCATGATCTCCTTACTCTGGTACTCAAAGCCCCTGTTAATAAAGCCAAAGATGCTATATGCATTATTTAAACTTTTTTTAAAACATTTTTTTTTTTAATTTAGAGTACCCAATTCATTTTTCCCAATTAAGGGGCAATTTAGCGTGGCCAATCCACCTAGCCTGCACATCTTTGGGTTGTGGGGGCAAAACCCACGCAGACACGGGGAGAACGCGTAAATTCCACACGGACAGTGACCCAGAGCCGGGATCGAACCTGGGACCTCGGCGCCGTGAGGCAGCAGTGCTAACCCACTGCGCCACCGTGCTGCCCAGGCTAGATGCATTATTAACTGCTCTCTCAACGAGCTCTGCCCTGCTAAATTATCTACATAACACTCAAATAAAAGTGGTATTTACTTAGAAATCACAGTAGGATAGATCAAACATGACAGTTAAATTACAGAATCCAACAAACAAATGCACAAACATTTGGATTGCTAACCTTTTGCTGGGCCTGTTGTCACAGAGACAGTAGAACTATTTCTCATTGTCAATCAGTGGCTCACAGGGTCTCAATTTACATTCGGATCGAGGTGTGAAGTTACCATCTGCCAGACGCTGGCTTAGCACACTGGGCTAAACAGCTGGCTTTGAAAGCAGACCAAGGCAGGCCAGCAGCACGGTTCAATTCCCACACCAGCCTCCCTGAACAGGTGCCGGAATGTGGCGACTAGGGGCTTTTCACAGTAACTTCATTGAAGCCTACTTGTGACAATAAGTGATTTTCATTTTCATTTCAGTACAGATTGCGTGGGTTTTATTGAGAAATAAAGGTAGCTCTGCTGAGGTTTCAATCAGCTAAAACTCAACTTACACAAAATTAACTTACACTACAACTTACACAAATTAAATCACAAAGTGAGAGCATTTCAAACCTTCGAATCACAAAACAGGAACATGAAAATGAAATGAAAATCGCTTATTGTCACAAGTAGGCTTCAAATGAAGTTACTGTGAAAAGCCCCTAGTCGCCACATTCCGGCACCTGTTCGGGGAGGCTGGTACGGGAATCCAACCGTGCTGCTGGCCTGCCTTGGTCTGCTTTCAAAGCCAGCTATTTAGCCCACTGTGCTAAGCCAGCCCCTACATAACCAGCCCCTACATAACCAGCCCCTACATAACCAGCCCCTACATAACCAGCCCCTACATGAATGGCAATCTAGTTAAGGCTGGGATAAACAAATTTTTGCTCTCTGGGGGAATCAAGGGACGGGTGGGTGGGCAGCAGTGTGGAGCTGAGGCCTGAAATCAGCCATTTTGGTACAACAGGTGTCATGATATGCAAACATGAACCAATGAACACTCAGAAAATGACACAACCAATGGGCAGTCAGGACACTCAGAGGTGAGATCACCACAAGGGGGCATGACATAAACATTATAAAAGGGATGAGGCACTCGTGATCACACTGCATTCTTTGACCCAGACCGAGAGACCAAGATATCCACAGATGCGAGTCAGGGTGGCATTGGGGCGGTTTTGCTTCAAAGAGACGACACGTCATCCTGGGTACCAGTAGCATACACGTCACGGGCAATGACATCCACTGAGACCAGATATGCGCAGATTGAGGAGTGTTTAGGTCTTCTCACCGGCATCCTCAAATTTATGTCTACGGCTTGCCAACATTTACTGTTGAGACGGATCATAGGCCTCTGGTCCACATCATCCAAAAGGACCTGAACGACATGACGCCTCATTTGCAGAGAATTCTGCTCAAACTCCGGAGGTATGATTTCAATTTGGTGTACACTCCTGGCAAGGAGCTCATCATCGCCGATGCATTGTCCCGTTCCGTCAACTCACCCAGCGAACCACTGGAGATCATTCAGCACATTGAATTGCAGGTACAACTGTGTGCAAGCACTCTCCCGGCAATAGATGAGAAGATCGTTCTCATCCGAGAAGAGACGGCCAAAGACCCCCTGTTGCAGCGAGTCATCCACAACCTCAGCAATGGCTGGCAGAAAGGCAATGCCCTCAATTCTACAACGTCAAGGACAACCTGACGCTGATCGACGCCACCCTGCTCAAGCTGGACAGGATAGTCATCCTGCTACGTCTCCAGAGCATGGTGCTGCGGCAGATTCATGAGGGATACCTGGGTGTAGAAAAGTGCAGACGCAGGGCCCGGCAAGCTGTCTACTGGCCCGGCATCAACCGGGACATCACGGACATGGTCCTGAACTGCGAAACCTGTCAGAGGTTCCAACCAGCGCAGAGCAAGGAGACGCTCCAACCACATGACCTAGAGACCTCTCCGTGGTCCAAGGTTGGCATTGACCTATTCCACGTGAATGGTCGCGACTATATCTTAATCATCGATTACTTTTCGAACTATCCGGAGGTGCTGAAGCTGCCAGACCTCACCTCACGGACCGTCTTCAAAGTGAGTAAAGAGACATTCTCGCGGCACGGCATTCCGAACACCAGCATGAGCGACAATGGCCCGTGCTTCCACAGTCGAGAATGGTCCACGTTTGCCAATAGCTACAATTTCAGGCATGTCACCTCCAGTCCGCACTATCCGCAGTCCAATGGCAAAGTCGAGAAAGGGGTGCCCATCGTTAAGCAGCTCACCCGCAAGGCCTCGGACTCCGCTTCCGACATACACCTTGCACTACTTGCGTACCGGGCGACTCCCTTGTCCACTGGCATGTCGCCAGCTCAACTGCTGATGAACAGGGACCTGCGGACGACGCTTCCAGCCATACACTTGCCCAACCGTCATCACCTCCCGGTGCTGCAGAAGATGCAGCAGCTTCGCGACAGCCAGAAGCAGGGCTATGACGCACATGCCACCGATCTGGACGTGCTATCCCCGGCAGACACGGTCAGGATCAAGATATCGGATGATGGGTGGTCTGCTCCGGGTGTCGTTGTGCGACAGACCGCGCCCAGATCCTGTGTCATACGTTTGGCTGATGACTCCATTGTGCGAAGGAATCGAAGGGCACTGCGAAAAGTTGCTTGCCCACAAGCACTTTCCCCTCCATTTCCACATGTCGAATTGCCACCTCCAGACACCTCGAACCACGAGGCCACCAGTCGTGCCTCCCTGTCAAGACACCGTCATCCCCTCCACCACCTCTCCGGCGGTTGACGAGGATCGGAGACTGGACTTCTGAGCATTTGTTCTGTTTGTTCTGTTCTGTATTCCTCAGCCAGTCCCATTAGACAGACACATTCACATGTATATACAGCTACAAAAATAACAAAAAAAAGGGGTAGATGTCATGATATGTAAACATGCAACCGATGAACACTCAGAATAGGACACAACCAATGGGCAGTCAGGACACTCAGAGGTGGCATCACCACAAAGGGGTATAACATAAACACTATAAAAGGGATGAGGCACTCACACCCTGCCTCTTTCCACAGACAGACATCTAGAGAGTTAGACAGGGTTGATCAGCAGCATCACACCCCAGCACGTGGCTTAGAGCAAGCTGGTACAGTTAGACTGAGTTACTACAGTTAGATTAGCAGAGAGTCATTTGAGAACTGTGTTAATAGTTCAATAAACACATTGAACTCATTTCAGAGTCTGGAGCATCCTTTAGTTAAGACTGCATCAAGTAGCAGCCCGTGTTATCCGAAGCAGCATAACACAACAACAGGTTCGAGAGGATGCCTCTCTCCTGCTCTTATTTCTGATGCTCTTAACCTTGATAGTTTGGGGATGTGAAGATAAAAAGACGACCAAGATGGGGGTATCGGAAACCACAAAATGTTGCGAATAAGCAAACAGCCATTCAGCAGTTGAGGGAATAGGTGATGAACATTTCAGGTGTAATGATTCCAGACTCCAGTCATTTTGATGAAAGGCCCCCACCTGAATGGTTCTCCGCAGAGATGCTGACTGAGCTGTTGAACGTTTTCAGCACCTTTATTTTTTGTATCACATTTCCAGCACCTTTTGCCCAGTGTAGTCCTGGGGTCAGGTAGACCATTGTCCTGAATACTCTGCCACTTTGAGCTCGATTTAACGAAAGGAAATCAGAGTCCCGTTGTGGGTGCGAATAGTGGGGTGTTTCTCGGAGCCTGAAGAGCTGAGAATGACACCTCTATCAAGCAGATATTTTGGGGGTCTCTGCGGGGGACGCCCCACTGAGGCCGCACTTAACTCACTTCCTGCCCTGACCAGCTCAGCCCGTCAGTGCAGGAAGAGATCGAGCGCCATTTTTAAGTGCCGCCCTGATCTCATGACCCCCTCACCATGGCCTCCGTATCCCCCCCCCACAATGCCACAACTTACCGATTAAGGGGTTATCGAGTCCCCGCACCCCACCTCATAAGGGCAGTGCACCCCCAGAACCCATCCCCAGCACCCCTGGCATTGCCAGGATCTCCAGTGGCCACACCAAGATGTCCGGGTGGCATCAGAGGTGCCGGGCTAACTTCGTGCCCAGAGCCCAATCATATGGCTACATTATTCAACAAGATGATAGCCGAACATAGAACCATAGAATTCCTACAGAGCAGAAGGAGGCCATTCGGCCCATCGAGTCTGCACAGACCCTCTGAAAGAGCATTCTACCTCGGCCCACTCCCCTGCCCCAACCTTTAGACACTAAGGGGCAATTTAGCAAGGCTAATCCACCTAAGGGGCTGTTTAGCACAGGGCTAAATCGCTGGCTTTGAAAGCTGACAAAGGCAGGCCAGCAGCACGGTTCAATTCCTGTACCAGCCTCCCCGAACAGGTGCCGGAATGTGGCGACTAGGGGCTTTTCACAGTAACTAGGGGCTGGTTTAGCACAATAGGCTAAATCGCTGGCCTTTAAGGCAAGCCAGCAGCACGGTTCAATTCCCGTACCAGGCGCCGGAATGTGGCAACTAGGGACTTTTCACAGTAACGTCATTGAAGCCTACTTGTGACAATAAGCGATTTTCATTTTCATAACCTGCGCATCTTTGGATTGTGGGAGAAAACTGGAGCACCCGGAGGAAACCCACACAGACACAGGGAGAACGTGCAATGTCCATTCAATCACCCACGGCTAGAATTGAACCTGGGTCCCTGGCGCTATGAGGCAGCAATGCTAACCACTGTGCCACCGTACTGCATCTATTTCGCCTTTCTTGCCCCAACTCTTGATTCTCTTGGTGTCTAAAAATCTATTGATCTTTGTCATGAATTTGCTGGACGATGGAACACCCACAGCTCTCTCTGAGGTCGAGAATTCCAACATATCACAGCTCATTGAGAGAAGAAATGTCTCCTCCTCTCAGTTCCCCTTACCCCAAGACTATGCCCCCTCGTTCTTGATTCCCTAACCAGGGGGAAACAACCTCTCCACCTCTCAACCCCTCTCAGAATTGTGCACAGCTCAACGAGATCACCTCTCTTTCTTCAACGCCCCAGAGAGTACCAGCACATTCTACGCAATCTCTCCTCATAGAGGCCAACCCTCTCGCCCCAGCAATCAATCCATTCTCAGGCCGCCTCAGTGGGTTAGTGCACTATTGACTTAGAGACCCTGCAGTTGAAACCCAGTTGCTTGCGTCTGAGAGAAGCATCAGAAACAGTAAACGTGATCATGGGATTAAGGAAGATGGCTGTGATGGTGACCTTCTGACCATCTACAAAATACAAGCCAGTCTAAAGTCCGAATGACATCAACTCAGTTCAGGCTAACATAAAATGCAATATACTCTCTGAGGATCAATCAATGCATCAGGGCAGAATGGTAGCACAGTGGATAGCATTGTGGCTTCACGGCGCCAGGGTCCCAGGTTCGATTCCCCGCTGGGTCACTGTGTGTGCGGAGTCTGCACATTCTCCCCGTGTCTACGAGGGTTTCCTCCGGGTGCTCCGGTTTCCTCCCACAGTCCAAAGATGTGCAGGTTAGGTGGTTTGGCCATGATAAATTACCCTTAGTGTCCAAAATGTTTAGGAGGGGTTATGGAGATAGGGTGGAAATGCGGGCTTAAGTGGATTGGTGCAGACTTGGTGGGCCGAATGGCCTCCTTCTGCACTGTATGTTCTATGTAATTTGTCCCATTTTATAGAAACACATATTCCTTGAAGAAGTCTGGTTAAATTATCCTCATTAAACACAGGGTGATAAATCCGTGTCATCAGACACACTTACTGTGAAGTTACTGTCAACGTGAACCGATTTCTAATGGCCGTTGTCGCAAAATAATTCCCGTACCAGCCTCCCCGATCAGGCGCCGGAATGTGGCGACTAGGGGCTTTCCACAGTAACTTCATTTGAAGCCTACTTGTGACAATAAGCGATTTTCATTTCATTTCATTTTTTCATTTCATAAAGGAAAATGAGAAAATGACACGGCTCAATGAAAACAAAGCTGAAAGTGTGACTCTGAAACCTGGCGGGGGTTTGAGGAGGAAATGAAATGTGTTCCGGCTCAGAACAGCCTCACAACATTAAATGCCACCTGCTCTCACTTGCCCAAAACCCTGAGACATCGTCTGCCATTTGTGTTCAGCGTCAAATTAAGTAGCAGTGCCCAAGAGAGCTTTTAGGTACTAACTCCGACAAATTATGGGCCGGTTAAAATGCAGCATCTGCACTGGAGTAATGCAGTTTACGTGTCAGATCGATGCATTGAATACGATAATTGCAGTTTGCTGCGGCAATATCTGGAGGGATATTTCCATGTGTGTATTGTTTTAATAAAAAAACGCTCTAAAATAAATTATCCTTCAAATTTGTTATCAATCAACAGAAAGGAATATGTATCAGAGAATTTCAACAAGTAGTACAGAAGCATTTGGTGTAACCTCATCATAGTAACTTCCTGTGTAGGCCCTGCTGGCTGAATGTCAAGTCACAACCAAAGTACAATAAAACCAGGGCAGATTTTACAAACAAAATAATGTTGCAAGCTCTAGTGTCACGGGTAAAGATCAGCATGCACAAATTTGTGCAGACCGAGTTTCATGGACTCGATTTAAATGCTTAAGCCTTTTCAACGAATGTAGATCTAAATGTTTAGTTGTTTTTTCACTCAGAGGATTGTGAACTTGTGGAATTCTCTGCTTCCGCAGGCTGTGGAGGCCACATCACTGAATATATTAAAGGAGGAGAAAGATAGATTTCCAGACTCTAAAGGTGCCAAGGAGTATTTTTCTATTCGTTCATGGGATGTGTCCCAGCATTTATTGGCCATCCCGGACGGGGTATTTAAGAGTCAACCACATTGCTGTGGGTGTGGAGCCACAAGGGCGACACGGTAGCACTGTGTTTAGCACCACAGTTGGCATTGGTCGCCACATTCCGGCGCCTGTTCGGGTACGCTGAGGGAGAATTCAGTATGTCCAATTCACCTAACAAGCACGTCTTTCGGGACTTGTGGGAGGAAACCGGAGCACCCGGAGGAAACCCACGCAGACACGGGGAGAACGTGCAGACTCCGCACAGACAGTGACCCAAGCCGGGAATCGAACCCAGGACCCTGGCGCTGTGAAGCAACAGTGCTAACCACTGTGCTACCGTGCCGTCCTCAGGTGAATGTAAAAGATCCCAGGGCATTACATGAATGAAGTGCAGGGGAGTTCTCCCCTCCATCCTGAACAATATCTCAATCTCTCAGGAAGAGATTATCTGGGCATTATCACGTTGCTGTTTGTGAGCGTTGTAGCCATCGCAGATGTCCACCTGCAAAGGACCATGGGAATTATGGCCAACCCAGGACTCAGACAGACTCAGACGCGATTGAAACCCCCGCTCATTTGTATTCTAATGGCCCATTTCCCCAGAACAAAAGAACTGTACTCAGGTAACCGATACAGATACAGACTAATCGGCGCCACTCCCTTTAATCAGGGAGCCCAAACAGCCAAGGTCAATGACCGCTCAGGACACGCCCAGCCATCAAGGCACCCGCCCCTTTATTGGCCAAAATCAAAGGCAGTGATCGAAGCCTGTCGAATTATTGGGTCCAAAGCTAAGGACCGCCCAAAAGAGCAGAAAATCTCAGAGGGATTAGAAGAGACACGGCCATGTGCTCGGTCTCTCTTGGATCCGGCCTACGCCAACCCAAGTGCAGCATAACGACCAGACAGACAAGTTCTAAGACCAACGATCGCTACCAGACGGATGAGCCCAGCAGAAATAGAGCCACTTCTTCCACCCAGCCACGCAAGATCCGGACAAAGGCCTTGTCCATCTGCATAGAGCCGGTTGCCCTGAAATTAAGTGTAGATTATTGTAGTTGTTAGGTGTAGTTGAACTTGTAGTGTTTTGTGTTGCATGTCGAAGTAATCCTTGTGTGTAAATAAGCCATCTTTGAACTTGAACTGACTACATTCCTCCACATTTTTAGAGTTGTGCTGTTAAATCTATATTACCCCTCCTCACCCCTTCTGCAAAAGTACATCACTTCACACCTCTCAGTATTAAATTCCAGCTGCCTTATACTGACATCTTTACACTTGCTTCGTTGTATTGGCTTAATTCTCTTTGTTGTCACTTTGATCTACTTTGATTCATTTTGTTTAAGAAATGTCAGAGAAAATCAAGGGTAGTGCAGGTTTTATATGCAATAGATGTACAGCTTGCCTCAAGTAAAATTTAAAATGCTCCCGAGAGGTTTGCTGGAAGTGGCTGGGGATTTTTGAAGTTTATTTTTAACCATCTTAAAAAGTGAACAGACAGCCACTGATTTGTTACCAATAAAAAAACATAACTGGTATTTGAACACCTGCAAGTGGAGCTCTGTGTTAAAAACAGAAAGTGCTGGAAATACTCGGCAGGTCTGGCAGCATTGGTGGGGAGAGCAACAGGGTTAGCATTTTGAGGTGAGGAGAAAGGATCAAAGTGAAAGTAACCTCTCTGGTAAAAAGCAAAAAGTCTCTCTTTAGTAAACTCAAACTTTATGAAGTTAACGGAGAAGACTGGGGCCAGTACACAGGGTGCATACATTACTTCTTCTGGGCTAATAACATTGTGGAAGATGAGAAGCAAAAAGTGAGTCTGCTGGCAGCATGCGGGACCCCGACATGCAACGTGACTAAAAAGCCTGACTTACCCAGGTTGCCCTGACTCAAAAGCCTTTGACCAGTTTGTAATGTGAAATCACTATGACCCGAAGTCTAGCATCCTCCAGAGATACTGCTTTAACGTGGCAGGGAGGAGAAAGGGGGAACCAGTCACTGAATTTTTAACCAGGTTGCGGAAGTTGGCAGAACACTGTGAATTCAGCCCATTCCTGACCGAGATGCTGCGAGACAGATTGGTGTGCGGAATGAAAAACGTTACAACTCGAAAGAAGTTACTGGCAGAGCCCAATCTGGGTCTAAAGAAAGCCATTGAGATAACCGTGATGCTGGAGAACACGGCAAAAGGGGCTCAGGAGTTACAAGGGGCATCTGACACTAATGTGTTCTAGTTAGACGGAGGAGCCTCGTGTAAAAGCGTCCATTCCTCAATTGAAGCCACCTGTGTGAATCACCCCCCATCAACTTGGAGCTCAGCTAGGGCAGCACGGTGGTGCAGTGGGTTAGCACTGATGCCTCACGGCGCTGAGGTCCCAAGTTCGATCCCGGTTCTGGGTCACTGTTCGTGTGGAGTTTGCACATTCTCCCCGTGTCTGCGTGGGTTTCGCCCCCACAACCTAAAGATGTGCAGGGTCGGTGGATTGGCCACACTAAATCACCCCTTAATTGGAAAAAATGAATTGGGTGCTCTAAATTTAAAGAAAAAAAAACTTGGAGCTCAGCTGGCGTCCCCGGCAGTCTAGGAAATTTCATGACACTCCTAAGAAAGCTAGGGAACCCGCTGCAGAAGAATTCAGGCATCAGATGATGGGCTGTTTTAAGCACTGTAAAAGGGCACAAGCAAGGCGAGGCTATCAGAATCGGCAATACATGCGCTGCTCGGAGAGGAAGCCAGTCAGCACAGGCCTGTACCATGCAGGCGTGCCTACTGCCAGACCAAGAGACAATACAATTAAACCGTATCATCGTGACCAATGTCACCCCAGCAATGATAAAGGTGCTAGTAAATGGGCACCCACTGGAGGTGAAGGTGGACACGGGGTTCGTGTCTCCATCTTTGGAGAGCAGACATTTGATTGACTCAAAATTAGTATCTAACCCTTGTGTTTGGAAGAGCCAAATTTGCTACCTACACAGGGGAACCTTTATGGATTGAGGGTACAACAACAATCCTGGTGCCCTACAGGTAGCACTCAGCCCAGCTTCCGCTCATCATGGTGTGGGGACTGGGACCAATCTATTGGCGAGAGACTCGCTCAAGTGACCCAGGCTGGATTGGCTCGGGATTTTGAGACTGGGCCTTGGTGGACTGCACAAAGTTATCAGCAAATATCCTGAAAACTTCAAAGAAGGCCTTGGGCAAATGACCGGGGCCAGAGACAAAGTCTATGTTGACCCCACACCTGTGCCTAAGTATTTCAGAGCAAGACCGGTTCCATATTCCCTGTGGAAGAAGATACAGACCGAGCCTGGGTGCCTGGAAAGTCTGGGGATAGTAAGGCCCGTGCAATTCTCAGCGTGGACAGCGCGGTCATCCCCTTCCTTAAACTGGACAATTCGGTTCGACTTTGCAGGGATTATAAGCTTACGGTCAATCAGATTTCCAAGGTGGATAGTTATCCCCTACCGAGAATAGAAAACTCTGTACGCCAAACTCGCAGGTGGCCAGATGTTCACTAAGTTAGATCTGAGCAACGCCTTTCTTCAACTTGAATTAAACGAGCCTTCGCGCAAAAACGTCGCAATCAACACTCATAAGGGCCTGTATGAGTTTACTCGCTTGCCCTTCAGGGTCTGGTCAGTGTGTACCATATTCCCACAGGTCATGGAGAACATGCTCTAAGGATTAGGCAAAATGGGATAATGTACTTGGATAAGGTTCTGATCACTGGGACTTCAGAACAAGAGCACCTGGCAAATCTAGACGAGGTCTTGCGGCGATTTTCGAAAGCAGGGGTATATGTCAAAAGGGATAAATGCATTTTCCAAGTGAGCAAAGTGAATTATTTGGGTTATCAGGTGAACAAAAAAGGGGCTACACCCAGTGGAGGCCAAGGTCACCGCCATTAAGGAAGGACCAACTCCAAGAAACACCAGGGAATTGAAATCCCTCCAGGAATTAGTCAATTATTATGGGATGTTTATTCTGAATTTGGCCTCCTTGCTGTGTTCGCCACACATTTTGCTGCGAAAGTACCAGAAATGGTTTTGGGAGGCTGCACAGGTGGAGGCCTATGATAAAGTAAAATGGCAGCTGCGAACATCCGAATTATTGGCCCATATTGACCCCAAAAAGGAAGTCACCCTGACGCGCGATGCTTCTCCTTACGGAGTTGGGCGGCATTCTCACACTGCTGGGAAGACCCATCACCTACACATCCAGGACTCTCTCGGACACTGGGCGGAGGTACTGTCAAATCGAGAAGAAGGGATTTGCGATTGCGTTTGATGTAAAAATATTTCACCAGTACGTCCATGGCAGGCGTTTTGTGTTAGTGACTGGCCACAAACAGACACCAAGGAGGTCTCTGCATCGGTAACTCTTCGGCGCTCCCTCCCGGAAGCCAAAATCACCAATCCGCTTCACACCTCCAGATCCCGTTCCACCCTCGCTGGACCTCAGGCTGAACGTGAAGAGGTGGAAGAGACCTCCCCATGGGAATACTGAGGGGAAAACGGACTTAATGGGGGATGGATGTTATGGTGACCACGATGGACACGGGGGATTGTCTATACATCTCCCCGTGGAATACGAACTTCCCGACTGAGCGGATCGAGGCTCGCCCAACAGGAAGTGCATGGCATGAATTTAAGACCCGCATTCTGAGTCGGGCCAAGATCTCCGTAGGTCGCCAGGCTGGGACACAAGTGTTGTACGCCTCGGCAGTGGCCCTGCTTGTCACTTTAATAAAGGCCGTTATCATTAGAAGGAGGGACTTGGCGAAGTTATTACAGCAGTGAACCTGTGGCATTCTGAACCTCAGAGAGCTGTAGAGGCTGTGTCATTAAGCATGTTTGGGGCTGAGATAAACAGATTTTTAGGCAATCAAGGTTAATGGGGATACGGCAGAAAAGTGAAGTTGAGGATCATCACATCAGATCAATCATTAATCAGTGGAGCAGACCTGATGGGCCGAATGGCCTACCTTTGCTCCTATGTCTGATGGTCTTCAACGCAACTTGGGGTTGAATGGAACACCAAGTCCATGAACCAGGATGCTGCAGTAAACTTGGGAAGTACACCCAGTCTCTGCCGATCCACAAGCGGGAGGATCTGGGCCAATACGTTGTGACAGGGAAAGTCCATGCGGGGAAATTCCCGCTGTCAATATTTCTTCCTGAACATGCTTACAATTCGACGGCTGATACCGGCCAGAGAAAGCCTTCCGAAAAGCTCCTGGGCCGCCTTTGTGCAAAGTAGCCAGAGTAAATCTGATCTCCGGGGCTGACTGCTTCCAAATGTAACAATACTCTCACAAGAACACTGTGTTGGACGATGATAACATTTCAGAAATCAAACCTATCCCGCAGAAAATAAAGGGGACGTTTGACGAAACAGGAAGTCGAAAGATCTGTGCAGCTGATACAATTGATGTGAAACTCCTGTGTAGCCAAGCAAAAAATAAAGACACTGCCTCTTAAATAAAGGACCTGGTTCACTGTGTAAAGCATTTCGCCCTTTTAGTGCTGGGTTTTATCGGTTTCAGAAAGTAGCTGGTACCCATTAGCCTTTCTCAGGTGACAGCTACTACATACACAGCAGAATGGAGCAGAAAACAGCAAAGACAATCTCGATTTCACAGTTGCTGTATGATGCAAAAACAAGACAATTTCTTTTAAAGAAGGAAATCGAGATTTGCTTAACGCAGGAGGCCAGCACTAACCTGAACAGCAAGCAATGAGGGCTCCATTAGTATCTAATTATATCGCGCAAATTGCCTTGGCAACGTAGTCACACTATTCTTTTATCAAATTAACTGCGGATAAATGCTGAGTGGATGGATTCTGGCCACAATCCACTCTTTATTTGATTTCCGCCTGCTAATGAAAATTGATATATTTGTCTTCGCAATGAAGCATTACCGGATTGATTCCTGGAAATAGGGGATTTTCCTCTGAGGAGAGACTGAATAGGTCGGAATATTCCCAAGAGTTTGGGAGAGTAAGAGGTGACTTAATTGAAACACTCTTCAGGGGGCCTTGATAGACTTAATGCTGTGAAAATGTTGTTTTTTTATCCTGCTGGGCAATCCAGTCCACGGGGCCGCAGTCTCAGAACAAAGATTTGGCCGTTTGTGACTGAGGCGGAGAGAAATGTCTTCACTCAGAATGTCATGAATCTTTAGAATTCTCTACCCCAGTGGGCTGCGGATGTTCAGCTGTTGTGTATATTCATCATTAAAAGGGCCCTTGCGCAGTTAAGTATCAGCCCTAACTTTCGAAGGCGAGTTAAATGGGCAAGCAATTCACAAATGCAGCCATTTCGTGAAAACCTAAGCGGAAATTGAGGGGCAACTGCCATTTTCACAAGGCAGAGAGTAGCAAATCATCCAGTAACTTGTACTGATTCACAATTGGTGGTTGTCACTTCCTCCCTGCATTGTGTTGGCCCATGTGCTTTTATGGGGGGAAAATATATTTTATGTTGGGATGTGTTGTTGATGGAGGCAAAGACTCCACAAGAGGCCAGGCCGACAGGATATAACTCTCTTTATTCTCACATTAGATACGACATTCACTCCTCCCCACTCCCCTCCGCAGGGTCACCTTCCCTGACCTGCTCCCGGGCCTCTGGGGACTTCCTCCAATTGGGAGGAAGCTCCGTCCCCTAGTCAGCTTCCCTCCCCTGTTACCCCTCTGCTTTCAATTGTTCATCTTCTTCATCCACCTCCTTGCCCCTTTGCCTGTAATCGTGAGCCCTCATCCTCCCCCCCACTTCCCCTCCCCCACTCACCACCGACCCCTCCCAACACCCCCCCCCCCCCCCTCCACTCCCACTCTCTGCACAGCCCTTCGCCCACTGTTGCCTCCCTTTTCTTTGTTAGGCCGTCAATGTCTCAGCATCCCAGATGGACGCTGCTGTGTGGCACCAGAGGGAGGCAGCCCCTGTTCGCGGTAACACCTGTTCTCCCCTGGGGCAGTACTGATCCAAGACGGCGACACCGGAGGATCCATGGGCCCAGTAGCGTGGTGCTGTCCATGAAGACCAGTTAGGCATGGAGGTGGAGGGCAGGAATCAGTCTGCCCTGGCAGAGTGGTGAACGGCGCATTAGGAGCAGCGCAGTACGGTGGCAGAAAGGTTGTCGCACTGAATTTGAAGTCTCGTATGAACTGAGGACTGCGTTGCGCACGCCACTCTTTAGTAATCAGGTTTTAGACCTCCGGTAATCTCACACTGGGGTGAAGCAAGATTGAAAGGCTTGACTGGATGTCAGTGGTCCGCTGTTTTAATGAGCATTCATGAGATGCAAATCGCGCTCATGCCACGAGCCGGAGTAAAGGCCAGCCCGCAACTATCCCGCCATTGGGAGAATTGCAACGTGATTTTACGCCAGTGAGTTTCCGACTTTTTGTCTTCCGCCAGATTCACCGCACCAGTCGGCCACCAAACCCGCCGCGAGCGGGGCGGGAGAATTCTGTCCAATGTTTCTGTGGAAGATAAACTTTTGTAAAAAGCAACTTGTTCCAGGAACTGATCAGGTGACCAAGCTGCTTTGGAGATAGACAATAGAATAGCAAAGGGTAAACAGCAAGTCCGTTGTCGGGAACATCTCTTTCAGGAGACTTTAGGGGAAATTCCACTGGCTAAAAGGGTAAAGTTCTGATAACTGAAGCATTCTATCAACACTTCTGAGACTTCTGAGATAGCCAAGCTGAGAAGGAGAGAGAGAGAGAGAGAGAAGCAGAGAAAGAGAGAGAGAGAGAGAGAAAAACAGAGCGAGAAAGAGAGAGAGAGAGAGAGAAAAACAGAGAGAGTTCCTATAGGCAATACCAGATTTAAGGAACATTGGAAACGTGAGAGTTTTGACCCAAGGTCATGACGCTAACAACGCCTGTTTTGGGATTCTGTGACTGTGGGACAGTGTTGGGAGGAGATTTGAAGGGAAAACCTTGTCAGAGGTAAGTGGAAGTCCCAAGATATCTCAGCCTTTCTACAAACCTTTGAAACAGTACTCAGACCAAGCGGCTAATCCTCTCATTTCTGATCATTATCTGACTGGAGCTCTTATGCGGGTGTCAGTGAGTTTGGAATGGAAATGGGTGTGGAAGGAAATCTGAGTTTAGAAGCTCAGTTTAGAGTATAAATAACTGTGTTCACTATTTAAGCCTATTTCAAACCAGGTGTGGGCTCGGTGGCTGAATGGCCTCCTTCTATGTCACAGTGACGCTATCCTTATTCATCTGTAGGTTGCACCCTCGAGCTGATCAAGCTTCAGACCAATGCAGGGGCAATTTTGTAAACTGTATAAGTTTTATTTTTGAACTAGGCAGTGGTCAACGTTGTTCAGAGCTCCCTTGTATGAGAGTAAGTGTTGAACCGGCGCTATAAGTCAATGCTGTTACCTCTCTCTCTCTCACTATAAAATGTGCCCTGTCTTTTGTTTTATTCTTTCATGGGATGTAGGCGTCAGTGGCAAGGCCTGCATTTGTTTTGTTGCAATTGTACAGGGTGTTGGTGAGACTTGAAGGTGTTGGTGAGGCCTCACCTGGAATCCAGTTTCGGTCCTCTGCCCTAAAAAAGGACATAGTAGCATTGGAGGCAGTCCAAAGGAGATTCACCAGGTTAATTCCTGGGATGACAGGGTTGTCCTATCAAGCGAGACTAAATAGCCGGGGCGGGATTCTGCGACCCCCGCCCCGCCGGGTCGGAGAATCCCCGGGGGGCGGCACGAATCCCGCCAGCTGCCGTATTCTCCGGCGCCGTTTTTCGGGCGGGGGCGGGATTCACGCCACGCCGGTCGGAGGCCGTTGGCAGCCCCCCCCCCCCCCCCGGACGATTCTCGGGCCCCAATGGGCCGGGCAGCCGTCCGTTTTTGGCCAGTCCCGCCGGCGAGAATTACTCACCTCACGCACCGGCAGGACCTGGGAGGTAAGTCGGCGGGGGCGTTCCTCGGCGGGGTGCGGGGGATCCGACCCGGGGGGGGGGGAGCCAGGGCGACCTGGCCTGCGACTGGGGCACACCGATCTGCGGGCGGGCTTGTTCCGTGGGGGCATTCCTTTCTTCTGCGCCGACCCCTGTAGGGCTCCGCCATGGCCGGCGCGGAGAAGAGAACATGCGCCAAAATACGGCCGCCGGTCTGCGCATGCGCGGAACCACACTGGTGGTTCCCCGCATGCACAAAATCACGCCGGTCTTTTGGCGCCGGCTTAAGCGGCGCCAACCCCTCCGTCGTCCACCTAGCTATTGATGCCGGAGTGGTTGGCGCCGGTTCTCCCGCTGGCATGCGGACATAGTCCCCACGAGGGAGAATCCCAGCACTTGTGTATGTATTCCTTGGAGTTTAGAAGAGTGAGGAGTGACCTTAGTCAAACCTATAAGATCCTGAGGGGGCGTTGACAGAGCAGATGGTGAGATGTTTCCACTAGTGGGAGAGTCTCGAACAACGGGGACATAGCGACAAGTTACAAAGGCCAATCATTTGAAACTGAGATGAGTAGAAATTTCTTCCTGCAGAGGGCGTGAATCTCTGGAATTCTCTGTCCCGGAGTGGGATGGAGGCTGGAACATTGGGAATATTTGGTGGATAAATATTTGATCGAGTGAGGAATAGAGGGCTAGCGGGAAATGGCACAGAGAAGGAGTTGAGGTTGGCATAGATCAGCCAGGATCGGATCGAATGGCGGGGCAGACATGAAAGGGATGGTGGTCCACTCCTGCTTTTAAATCCTGTGCTTCTTGTTGCCCATCCCTAATTGCCTTTCAATTTAGTGGCCTGCTAGGCCATTTCTGTCAAATGTAGGCCTAACCAGATAAAGATGGCAGGTTTCATAGAATCATAGAATTTTACAGTGCAGAAGGAGGCCATTCGGCCCATCGAGTATCCACCGGCCCTTAGAAAGAGCATCCTACTTAAGGCCACACCTCCACCCAATCCCCATAACCCAGTAAACCGTTTTTGGACACTAAGGGCAATTTATCATGGCCAATCCGCCTGACCTGCACATCTTTGGACTGTGGGAGGAAACCGGAGCACCCGAAGGAAACCCACGCACACACAGGGAGAACGTGCAGACCCCACACAGACAGTGACCCAAGCCGGGAATCGATCCTGGGACCCTGGCGCTATGAAGCAACTG
The DNA here is from genome assembly GCF_047496885.1 of Scyliorhinus torazame. NCBI lineage: Eukaryota > Metazoa > Chordata > Chondrichthyes > Carcharhiniformes > Scyliorhinidae > Scyliorhinus > Scyliorhinus torazame. Next base: position 7,226,064 of record NC_092719.1, read on the forward strand.
TGCTAACCACTGTGCTACCTTGCTGACCTTCCCGTAAGGGCAGTTGGGTTTTTACAACAATTGACAATCGTCTCATCTTCATCAATATAACATTTGAGGACTAGTTTTATATTCCAAAGCTGTTAACTGAATTAAAATTCCACCAGCTGCCATAGTGGGAACTGAACCCAGGTTACCTGGGCCCCTGGATTACTAGTCCAGCGACGTTACCACCAGACCACTGCCTCCCCTGTACAGTCAGACTACTAACAGCTGCAGGCATCGCTTCCTCTGTCTGCAAGAACCAAGTAACAGGAAACCAGAAATAAAAGCAAAATATAATTGCATTTACACACTACCTTATCAAACGTCCCTCAGTAACCTTTAACCCTCGTCCACTTAGAAATGCAGTCACTATGTAGACAAGCACAGAGCAAGGGCTGCACAAACGGAACTGAGATCAGAGGTCAGTTTATTTGCTTTTGTTTAGGTTAGTCTAGAGGGCAATGCCAGGCACCCCTCTTCTTGTCTACACATCTTGAGAAAGGGCCACCTGTATTTCCACTCAGGGATCGGAAAGCCAGTCCCTGTGTTCCAATCACTAAAACTGGTCTCCTCTTCCCACCAGCAGAATCACCGGCCTATGTTTCCATGACTGGATTTCTACCTTAGCGAAACTAAAGGCGTTTTTTAGCAGTGCAAAAACGTGAGGAGGCAGTACACCAAAATCACTTTCCTGTAACAAGAAGTGCACAATATAAATGCATGTAAACAGTGCATGGGATCCTGAACTTGCATCAGCACACCATGCAAACAGAACCTCGGGTGAATATCTCTCCCAAAGGATGTGAATGAAACAGTCTCCCACGACTGCACTGAAACACCAGCCCAGAGGATGCATCTTGGGGTGGAGCTGGGACATATACGGTTCTGACTCAGGCATGTTACCCACTAGGCCAGGCTGCCATGGATATTAAAACAGTGCAATTATGGCTCCCTTTAAACTGCGACTGGTTCCCAGGCAGCAAGGAGCGACTGGATCAGACTTTGGACTTCAAAACAAGCATCCCCGCGAAATTCAACCAACCTTAAAATTCCACTTCGCCTCCTTTCGCTGTCTGACTGTTTGCACAGCTCTACCCTTAATCCATCGAGCTGAAAAGGAGCTTCTGAGCGAAATCAATAACAGAGGATTGTCGAATGAACTTGGTATGTTGACAGCATTTGACAGCGACAAAGCCCAACATTTTTTGCACGGAGCAAACCCATCAACACACAGTTATGAGACTGTGATATACAGGGTGCGATTCGGCAGACTTGAGTTGAGGCGCGCTGAACGGCGCCTTTAGTGGGGTGGTGCCCAGAAATATCCTGCTACCCAACGGCACTTTGCTGATTTTTCTGGTCCTGGGCAGATTCTCTCCGCCGAGGCAGCACTTAAAGGGGTCCTCCTGCTGGAGAACTGATCTCACCAGCAAGAAAGGCTCCTTGCAGATCGGGGCGCCAAGTTGTCCGGCTGTTCCGATCTCGCCCCCCCCCTTTCAGGCACCCTCCCCCCTGTTTGTGACCTCCCCCCCCCCCCCCCCCCCTCACTCCCCAAACTTTGGGGAAGCCCACGGGAACCCGCCCTCACCTCCTCTACCTGGTAAGGCCCCCCCAGCCCGATCCCCCTGATAATGCCAACCTGGCACCTGGGCAGTGCCACTGAGTTCCATCGAATCTCGCGAGACATCTTAAGCGTCGCAAATCTCGCGCGATACCTTTCCCGAGGTTCGACGGCCTCGTCCCGACACCGAGCCGGGCGCGACTCAGCGGCTCCGTCGCGTCTGTCACTAAAAAAAAAAAAAACCCCGGGGGAAATTCAGAACTTGAAAGTAACAGAGTTCCTAAATGAGCTTCTTTACGGTGGATGCATCCTGTCTGCATTCCTGATTGTGAGAAAGTCTGAATTGATAATTGTCTTCATTTTCAGGAAAGTGAGAATGGAAATCAGTTTGCTTTGTCACAGTCCGATGCAGCTCCTCTGCCCAATCAGCAGCGTGAGTTGGCACTCTACCTTCATGCAAACCCTGTACCTGTGAGTGACCGAGGAACCTCCCGGTCAACCCACCTGCCCTTTAGGACACACAAAATTCACACGCAGACCACTTCCCTTTCATTTTTCACGGCATGTGACAAGGCGAGCTTTTATTGCCCATCCGTAATAGCCCTTGACAAGGTGCAGGCGAGCGGCCTTCTAGAAATCCAAGTGGTGTGTTATTGTTGACACTGCCAATTATTTTGACAAGAAAATGGGCGCAATTCTGATAAGTTTGAAAGTGTGGTTTCTGGCGGGAAAGGCGGTGCAGATCCCATCAGGTGGGTGAGTACAATCCTGGTCGCAGTCCTCCCACACTTTTTTTGGGAGGGGGTGAGTTTCACAGTGAAACTGAGAGGGGCGAGGCCTAAACGCGGCAGCAAGCCGGGCTTCAGGGGAGAAGCTCCCCGATCTCAAATTGACAGTAAAGCTTCCCCCCCCCTCCTCCAATCACTGGCATCGGGGCTTCAGTGCCGTGCCACTCCCCCACCATCCTCGCCCGCGTCAGCCTCATCCCTCGCCCGCGTCAGCCTCATCCCTCTCCCCCCCACCCCCCACCCCCCCAGGATCGCTGGAATCGGGGCTCACCCAATGGGTCTCCTCCCCCAATCATCAGTACCATTGCCCCCCCTCCCCGGGTGTATGACATTCTGCTGGAGGGTAACCAAATGCCCCCCTTCACATCCTGCCCCTTTCAAGCCCCGCCCACTTGACACTGCCAACCTGCCCCCCCCCCCCCACATCCAGGCAGTGCCAACCTCGCAGTGTCAATCCGGCAGTGCCATCAGAGTGCCAGGGAGCAATGTGCTGCCATGAACTTGACCACATGGGGGCCACAATGTCCTCAGAGCCCCCTGGCGTGGTAATCACATTGGGATTAGAAAGGGTGCCGGGGTGTCTTTGGGCCGGCATGAACAAGACGGGCTGAATGGCCCCTTTCAATGCTGCGTCATTTCTACCGTTCTATCACTTCTGGTCTTCGGTGGTGGAGACCTGTCTGTCAATGTCTCATGTGTTGGGTAAAACCAATGTAAATTGTTGTGGAAGCAACAAAGAGGTTTGACCAAAGTATGTTTTCACATTCCTCATTTCCTCCGATTTTAGTCAATGGTCCAAAGTCAACATAGAAATTTTAGAAAGAACACTTCTCTGCTAAGCTGTAAATATTTAAACGGAGCTTCCTTGACAGTCCAAGAAACTCTTGATAGCTGCATCAGTGATATTGGAATAGATACAAATAATGTGGACACATTAAGCAAAATAAAGAATAAAAACAACAAGCAAATAGTAACTTAAAGCATTATTACCAAAGTAAAGCACAAGTACCGTTAAGCAGCGCTGTAATGTCCAGAGCAACTGTCCTCGCCATGACTCATCTTAGCTGAGTCACTTTAAGAAGCACTGTGGGGCCACAATGGCATTGGAGTTATGCAAGAATACAAAAAATAATTCAAGCTGCGGTTTCGTGACAGTCACACTTTGTTTGAAGCAGGGGAGATGGGCTGAATGGAGGAGGCCTTGTGGGGCAGCGGCTTGTGTCCAGTCTCCGAGCTAGAAGGAGTCCCATTCCTGGCCAAGGAAGGTGCATTCATAACCTAATCAAACCGGGCGAGTGCCAACCAGCAAATCCTTTCAACACGGCAGCCAGTAAGGACGGGGGAGAACTCCTGGAAGCTATGTGAGGGGAAGAAAGTTGGACCCTCGATCATCACTACAGCTTGTGTGTAAAGGGGGATGGTTTAGCACAGTGGGACAAACAGCTGGCTTGTAATCCAGAACAAGGTCAGCAGCGCGGGTCCAATTCCCGCGCCGGCCTCCCCGAACAGGCGCCGGAATGTGGCGACTCGGGGCTTTTCACAGTAACTTCACTGAAGCCTACATGTGACGATAAGCGATTATTATCGTTATTAAAAGTGCAATCTGGGCTTCCTAAGTGAACTGTAACACATCATCCAGATTAACCGAGTGCAAGGAATTAAGGCATGATTGCAAAATCAGCAGCTCCCTTCATGAATGAGTCAACGGGCTGATTTTGTCCGGGAAAAGTGCACAGATGCTGAATATCTTCTGCGAAAGAGCAGTCTGTCAGAAAAAAGGTCGGGCACTATTTCAGTGGAGCCACGCTTTGTGTGTCAGAACTGACCCAATTCTGACGAGGAGCCTCTACCTGGGAATCTATCTTTCCAAACACTGACAGAGCTGCTGTGCATTCCCACTACTTTCTGGCATTTGATGACTGTTCCAGGACAGCTGAATCCAGATGGTCTGAAATGAAACTTTATGCTGTTCAACAAAAGCAAATCAACACTAAAATCCCACAGATTTGTAACGTAATAGTCAGAGAATTGTAATCCTCAGGAGCAGGTGATTTACTCCAAAGATGGCAACAGTAACGATTTGAACATTTCAAACATTAGATGAAATTGACATGCTAAACTCGTTTTCATGCTTTCTGGAAAAGCAAGTGCGGTATACTTGCAAAGAAGACAGCTTCATGAACTGAATGTGCAAATGCTTAAGGCTGATCGTTTAATCCGTGCTTAATACTAGTAATATATGTACACATTATCCTGCCTTTTGAAAATGGAGTTAAAGATCTTATTTTTGTGGATTCTTGCAGCCAAATAAAATGGTGAATACGTGCAGTATTTTAAAAATTTGCTGCTTTTTGTACAATGCAATCTAATTAGCGGGAGTGACATTTATAGTATAGATACATTAACATTGCTCAGTGCTAACAATGCACAAAACCGATATTAATAACAAAATGGCCAGAATTCTCTTGCTGTTGGGATTCCCTGTTCTGTCGGCAACGCACTGTCGCTCGTGGGTTTCCCAGCAGCGAGGGGCGGCTTCAGTGGGAAATCCCATTGACATTGGGCGGGAAGAGAGAATCCCGCCCCCAGCGAAGGGCGCGCCACCGAGAAACACAAGGCAGGGGGACCAGAGAGTCCCCGATGTTTGCCGTAGACTTCAACCTTTAGGTAACGTATGGTGGAGTGATCTGCCTGCCGCACCTCAAACAAACATCAAAGTGGGGCAAATGCTACACATGAAATGGTGAGATTCTCTGAGGAGAACAGAGAAATCTAGAGATGCAGAGAGGGAGATCTTTAAAAGGTACGAGTGCTGGTCGGTAAGAGAATAGCAAGCCAATCAGGGTAAGTGATTGTTGAGCATTTGTGGAAGACATTCGTCAAGCTACTATCCGATCATTAAATCCCAACCTATAAGGAGGATGGAGCTATAGAATATAGCCCACATTCACCAGGCTACACAGCCAGGCCTGATTACTAGGCCATTCAGATAACCGTATACCAGGCTAGGTGAGCTCAGCTGGAACAGAAAGCAAAGTTGGCAGGTAGAAAAGGGGAGCATGTTAACCAAGAAAGCCACTCGAATTATCTGTTAGAAAGTGTATATGTTTTGAGGTCAGGTGAGAGTAGAATGTATGACACAGAAACAGCCCATTCGCTCATTGGTCCATGCTGGTGTTTATGCCTCACGGAAGCCCCCCCCCCCACACACACACATCGTCAACTCACCTTATTGATTATCCTCTATTCTTTTCCCACATGTGCTTATCTACTTTTCCTTTAAATGTGTCCATACTTTCCAACTTAACCACTTCCTATGGTAATGATTTCCAAATTCTCAGCACGCTCTGGATGAGGAAGTTCCTCATTAATTCTATACGGCATTCATGAGTGACTATCTTGGATTTCTGTTCTCTCCCATGAGTTGAAATATCTTCTCCACTTCTACCCTATCAACACTTTTCATAATCTGAAACGTCTCTACCAGGTCACTTCCTCAGTCTACTCTTGGTGCTTTTCGCCATCAATCAGCCTGCTGAAATTTAAAGTCTAGGTTCACAAGGAAAGGGGTTCTTTAAATGTGTTGTTTGATGTGTTGTGTTCGGTGTTCGATGTCTAGCAAGGAATCCACAGAACTGCTTGTGGCTTGTCCAAACTAGGATATTTATTAATACACACGTGGTAAGATAACGATCTGATACACAACAAGTTATCATGGAATTTCTTTATACACCCCTGGAACTACCCCCATGCACTACTGTCCTCATAAGACAATAAGACATAGCAGCAGAATTAGGCCAATCGGCCCATCGAGTCTGCTCCGCCATTCAATCATGGCTGATATTTTTCTCATCCCCATTCTCCTGCCTTCATCCCATAACCCCTGATCCCCTTATTAATCAAAAACCTATCCATCTCTGTCTTAAACACACTCAGTGATTTGGCCTCCACAGCCTTCTGCGGCAAAGAGTTCCACAGATTCACCACCCTCTGGCTGAAGAAATTCCTCCTCATCTCAGTTTTAAAGGATCGTCCCTTTAGTCTGAGATTGTGCCCTCTGGTTCTAGTTTTTCCGACTAGTGGAAACATCCTCTCCACCTCCACTCTATCCAAGCCTCACAGTATCCTGTAAGTTTCAATAAGATCCCCTCCTCATCCTTCTGAGGATCACCGGACCTGCCCGCACTTATATCTGAGTGCCTTGGCACATGACAACTGTCTCATGACTGCATGGTGTATCTGTACCGCCACCTGCTGGTTGGAGGTCGCACCACCAACTATCTACAGTATTGTTTACAGGCATATCACCATACCCCATAGAGACCGATTGATTTTTAGAAAGAGATATGAATTTCCCAGTGACCTTCCACAAAGAATTACATGACAAGATTTCACATTTTAAGACTTTTACTGTAACAAATAAATTAAAATCAACTTTGAATAAACATTCCTTGGTTGGCAACAAATACAACTACAGAAAAGATATTCCTCAGGAGCTAATTAACACAACCAAAACTTCCACCCCAGGTTTATACATTACACCACACTTACCACAGTAATGTAGGCCAGGATTTTCCATACTCGACTGGGACTGGTGTGTTTACTGGCGAGATAGGAAAATCTCACAAGAAGGCCCCTGGTGACATAAACTCAGAATTGATTGTCCCCTCCCCATATGAATGGGGTGCCACATTTCCCACCTTCAAACATCAGGAACTTAGCTTGAATACATTTGCGTCTCATTGTTGTGGCCTCATCAACCCCATGTCAAATTTAAATCCCACATCAGCATTGTTTACAACTGTCTTTAAAAGCTGTGCACCTGGTGATCTGAACTTTGAGAGGAACTCAAAGGTCAATGAACACAACTTAGCGCAGCAGTCATGAGAATACCAATGCAAGAGAGCGCCTCTGTGGATTCAGGAGGGTCACGGGCAAGTCTCTGTGGCTGCACTGTGGTGTTGGGGCAGGGCAATAGTGCCAGACAGAAGGAGAGATGTTAACCTCAGAGTTAGGGCAACAGGGGTAGGGGGGAGTGTGGGCAGGAAGGCTCATGGCAGTACGGACAGAAGGTTGCACACAAACACGTGCCGGAGGGAAGGGGGGGGGGTTAGAAAACAGCCAGAAAAATGGAAAAACGTGTCAAGGTGAACACTCTTTTGCTGCGGAGGCCATTTAGCTTGAGCCCAATTGACATACTTGGAGTCAGGCTATTAAACCAACTATGCCCGCTCAAGCAGCATTAATTCCTGAGAATGCCAATGATTGGTCCTCCACTGTTAACCCCTTGTGAGCAGGTTTCAAAAGGGAACAAGTGCTATGGTGCTGCAGAAGGAGGCTATTTGGCCCATCCAGTCTGCACCGACCGGCCAAAAGAGCACCCTACCTAGGCTAACTCCCCCAACCTGTCTCTATAACCCCACCTGACCTACACATCTTTAGACACTAAGGGGCAATTTAGCGTAGTCAATTCACCTAACCCTCACATCTTTGTCTGACCGTTGGTCTTTGTTGCTGACCCTCACTGCCACCACCTCCCATGTTGGATTGGTGACCTTGGGATCAGAGCGGAGGCACAGGACACTAGTAGGCGCTAGAGGAAAACGTCACTAGACGCTCCCTTTTGGCCACACACACTTAACGTTCAACTTCTATCCTGATGAAGCTTGGAAAGCGGAATTGAGTTCACAAGCAATCACACACAATCACCTTGTGAAGGACTGATGCCAAAGTTCCCTGGCCTTGACCTTCCGCGAAACACATTGGAAATCCTAAACATCACCGGCACAAACCATGGCAGAGACGGATACTTAATGCACAAATGGAAAATGAAAACCTCTCCAGTGTGCGACAGTGGTCACTCAGAACTGACCACGGGACATCTAATGACTCAATACCTGAATCGTAAAAACACAGAAAGCGTTACACCGATACACTGCTACTCCTGACATGATTATCACGTCTGACCTCCTAAATGCTAAACTACAGTTGTTGCTCTAACATTTACCAGCCATATGAAAGAGAGATTCTTCAGGGCAGTGCCTATTTTTCTTTATTGCTGATAATCCAGGGGCTGGTTTAGCACACTGGGCTAAATCGCTGGCTTTTAAAGCAGACCAAGGCAGGCCAGCAGCACTGTTCAATTCCCGTACAAGCCTACCCAAACAGGCACCGGAGTGTGGCGACTGGGGGCTTTTCACAGTAACTTCATTGAAGTCTACTTGTGACAATAAGCGATTTTCATTTCATTTCATCCACTGAAGTTTATCCTTTAACAGTGCTACACTGGGGCACTGCCTGACATCCTTAATCGCCTGCCCGTTCAGCTCCTTCCCGAGGTACTGAAGTGCAGAAGATGCTATTGTCAAATACAGCATGTCGGATAATGTAGCTGTACTCAAGAGGGACGAGGATCAGTGTTGGGCCCGCAGTTGTTCACAATTTACATAGATGATTTGGAGTTGGGGACCAAGTGCAATGTGTCAAAGTTTGCAGACGACACTAAGATGAGTGGTAAAGCAAAAAGTGCAGAGGATACCGGAAGTCTGCAGAAGGATTTGGATAGGCTAGGTGAATGGGCTAGGGTCTGGCAGATGGAATTCAATGTTGCCAAGTGTGAGGCTATCCATTTTGGGAGGAATAACAGCAGAATGGATTATTATTTAAACGGTAAGATGTTAAAACATGCTGCTGTGCAGAGGGACCTGGGTGTGCTGGTGCACGAGTCACAAAAAGTTGATGTGCAGGTGCAACAGGTGATTAAGAAGGCTAATCGAGTTTTGTCTTTCATTGCTAGAGGGATGGAGTTCAAGACTAGGGAGGTTATGCTGCAATTGTATAAGGTGTTGGTGAGGCCACATCTGGAGTATTGTGTTCAGTTTTGGTCTCCTTACCTGAGAAAGGACATATTGGCACTGGAGGGAGTGCAGAGGAGATTCACTAGGTTGATCCTAGATTCACTGGAGTTGAGGGGATTAGATTATGACGAGAGGTTGAGTAGACTGGGACTGTACTCATTGGAATTTAGAAGGATGCGGGGGGATCTTATTGAAACATATAAAATTATGAAGGGAATAGATAGGATAGATGCGGGTAGGTTGTTTCCACTGGTAAGGGAAAGCAGAACTAGGGGGCATAGCCTCAAAATAAGGGGAAGTAGATTTAGGACCGAGTTTAGGAGGAACTTCTTCACCCAAAGGGTTGTGAATCTCTGGAATTCCTTGCCCAGTGAAGCAGTTGAGGCTCCTTCTTTAAACGTTTTTAAGAAAAAGATAGATACCTTTCTAAAGAATAAAGGGATTCGGGGATATGGTGTACGGGCCGGAGAGTGGAGCTGAGTCCACAAAGATCATCCATGATCTCATTGAATGGCGGAGCAGGCTCGAGGGGCCAGATGGCCTACTCCTGTTCCTAGTTCTTATGTTCTTATGAACACTTAACAGAGGAATGTTGAACAGCAAGGGAGATAGTATTTTTTGAATTTTGTGGGGACCGTGTAGCCCCGGTATTAATGCGCTGGGATTGATGCTCAAGATATTAATCAGAAATATTCTACCAGCTTTGAAAAATCCAAAACCTCTTCAACATCGGGAATTTAAATTTAAAAAGCAAATAACTTTCAAAAGACTTGTACAGGAGAAAGAGAAATTTAGCAATGTATTAGCAGGAACAACTGGATCCACAACAAATTCGGTTCAACATCACCACTGTCTAAGATCACCTCAACAAGGGAGGACAAGTAAAATAAGAATCTTAGGAACTAGGAAAAGAGCAAAACAAGCAGAGGAACTGGTGAGGAAAGAAATGAGGATTGATTGTGATACTTAATGACAGTGCACCATTATTGTTTCCGGAGAAGGTTAGCGAAGGACATTCATAATGAAAACAGAAAATGCTGGATAAGGGCAGCACAGTGGCGCAGTGGTTAGCACTGCTGCTTCACGGCGCAAGATCCCAGGTTCGATCCCGGCTCTGGGTCACTGTCCGTGTGGAGTTAGCACATTCTCCCCGTGTTTGCGTGGGTTTCGCCCCCACAACGCAAAGATGTGCAGGGTAGGTGGATTGGCCGTGCTAAATTGCCCCTCAATTGGAAAAAATTAATTGGGTATCCTAAATTTTAAATAAAAAAGAAAATGCTGGGTAAATTCAGCAGGTCTGGCAGCATCTGTGGAGGGAGAAACAGACTTAACATTTTGAGTCCATGTGGCTCTTCCACAGAACTAAAGAGGGACAGAAAAGAATTGAATAGTATAGTTGGGGGGGGTGGAGGAAGTGGGGCGGAATAGAAGTTCAGGGGTAGGTTGGGGCTAAGGGCAGATTGAGAAAGATGCCATGGATCCACGACAGAGGGGGTGTTAATGGTGGCACTGATGACTAAAGTGGTAATAGTGGCATAACGGTAAGATAGCAGAATGTGTCAACATGAGTACAAAGGTCAGTGAAAGCAGAACTGAAAAACAAGTGACAGATGGGAATTAATGCTGTCAAAAGCAGAGAATCAACAGGTAATTATTGAATAATCTAACGCATGTTTAAGCAGAATATATCTGGTGGGTCCAATTGCTTCCTTTAATTTGGGATTCACTGGAGTGTGTGGTGAAGCTACCAACAAGCAGAGGTTGGACAACATCAGCAGGCAAAAATACATCTTTCCCTACCCTCCTCCCAGACTTTGCATCCAAACATCTATATAAGCTGAAGCCAAGATTCATCCACACTACTTAACAATTTAAAAGAATGAAAAATAGCCCCCTCCCCACACCTGTGCACACCTGTATAGAATTTACAAGCTAATTAAACATTTAATTAACTTTTTGCAAAATAGAAATGGATCTTAATTAAATTTCCAAATGTGTGGAACCCAAAACAACCTTCAATAACTCAAAGCCAAGAATAATGGGATCAGCTGCGGGGCAGTAATACTAATGTTGGCTCAGTATAGAAATGCTGCTCTGAAGGGCATGATTTAATTACAACACAGCCAGGATAATTGGAAATGTTGCCATGGAGGAAATATTACCATGGAGAACAGGTTAAAAAGGTAGATATAGAGCGCGATCTACCAGCCGCTTTGCGCCCAAACTCGGCCAAAATGCAACAGAGAGATGTCAGGAGAGGTGTCTCCTGGACTTCCCGGTGGCCGTTACGCCTCGAGAGATCTAGTTCCACAATGGGCGGGATCCAGTATTGCAGTGTGAGGTCGGCTTAGAAACTGACTTACCTCTGCCTTCGCCGGATCGAACAGCCACCCGGCATCTACCGGCCTCGCTGAGGACACCCCAAATGGGCACAGCTCCGTACAGGTCCTCGCAAACGGGGACAAGATGGAATGGTATCTTGGGTCTCTCCCATGCAATTGGAGATCCCCAGGTGGTCGACCGCCGGGCAGGGTGGCACCCAGGAGCTTCTAGTGCCTCCCGGACACCTTTGCACTGCCATCCTGGCACCTTTGCAGTGCCACCTGGGCACCCTGGCAGTGCCACCTGGGTGCCATCCTGGCACTGCCAGGATACCATGCTGGCATTGTGCCCGCACCGTGGATCGGGCCTAGAGGTGCCCAGCCCATATGTAGTGGGGTACCCGAGGACCCTATAAAAAGTGAGATGGGGGGGGGGGTCCGGGGGTTGCGTCGGGAGTTCGAGGTGCCATTTAAAATGGCAGCCCGATCCCTTCCTGCGCTGAGGAGCTCTGCTCGTTCCCTGCCAGATCACGTAAACAAGACAAAGAGTGCCGTTAGAAAGCGGAGTCGTTCTGGGCATTTGTACCCCGCTAGTCCACCCAGAACGTCATGATTTTGTTTTGGTTAAATCGCGCCCAAAATTAATTATTTTCAATTTTCCCCCCAAAATGTAATGTATCTCGGTTCTTTGTGAAGATAGTTTCTATTCAGAAAGAAGCTGTTTTGATTTGATTTTCACAACCAAAGAATTGATCTCCTGACTGCATCAATCTTGCTTCTCTTCGAGGTGTTTCAGGAAACAGCCAGACTGGCAGATTGATTAAAGAGTCACGCATTGCCACGCGGTCCTTGATGAACACACGATGCAATCTTACCCTTGCCTCAAAACCTGTGCTTGTCACATTGGTGGGTATCTTTTCTTGACAAAAAAGGAAAGGTTTGTGTATCTCTCTACATTACGCCACTCTCTGTGCTGCACAGATCAACAGTCAAGTAATGACCATGAAGTGAACAAAGAACAGCAGAGCACAGGAACAGGCCCTTTGGCCCTCCAAACCTGTACCGGTCATGATACCACCCTTGGCAAAAACCCTGAGCACTCCTTAAAAGAACAAGAAGACCAAGAGTGCCTCCTGGCTATGATTGAAATAACACCATGAACAACAATAACAAAACTGTGCTTCAGTTTCATTACTGTTGTTTGTGATGTTATTTCAATCATCTGATGTTTTTGCAGCGATGAATTACATGGAGATGATGCATTATCCTATTTATCATTGCCCCTGCATCATTGTGTAATGAAAGTAGAGGCTAATGTTGGTTTGTACAAGCTCCTTCAATCTCTGGGCATTGGGTTCTAATGCAGATGACTAATGGGACAACAATCTTCAACCTGGAATCTCTATCAAAAATAAATTGGGCAGTTGAAACTCCAAGTGAGTCGAAGCATATAATTTACTGCTAATTGCCATTCCTAATCCAAGAGCTGCAGTGAAAATTGAAAATTTGCATTGGTGTAATTGGGGAAAGGGTTGTTCGTTTAAGGTTAAGCTTGAGGTTAATGCTCATTGTCACAACACAGATGAAGTGAAGAAAAAGGAGTTTTACTCATTGTCCATACTTACATCTGATCTGAAAACGTTTAACATTTGTACTGAGTTTCAAGAAGTGGGGAAGTATTTTCCACAGAAATAATAAATCATAATAAATGTACCAGACGATCATTGTAAGTCACCTTGGTGAAAATAGGAATTAAAACCAAATTAAGGAGAAAATTTACGTGTGTACTAAATATCTGTAGTTCTTTGTATCAGGTCAGTACTCACTGAGAATGACTAACAAACCGACACAATGAATTTCAATCTTGAAATGTGTTCCTTTATGAGTGTTATAGTTAAGGCTTCTCTCCCAATAAAGTGATGTTGTTTATCTTTAAATTGCTGCATCATGTAAATTAAATCTTGCCCACCAGTCTGCTCTTCTCACTACCGATTTTCCCAAACTTTCCCAAACTACAACAAATTATGGCCTACAGGTTATCTTTGGGTAGCAAATATAAACACTGAGTCAGTCCGAGCCCACCATTGTAAAATTTCCACTTTACTCATCGGGTGACCTTTTTCCCTTGTCCATCAGGGCATCTTGAAAGGTAAACCGGTCCCCAATCGCCAAGGAGAGAGAGCAGGAAGGAAAGAAAGTAGCCAGAATAGGGGATGAAAGGGAGGGCAGGAGGAAGGACAGACTGGAAGGACAGCAGGAAAGAGGGAGTGAGGAAAGCAGTGAAGGAGGAGGGATACTGTGGAGGGGAAGCTCACGGCATTGAAGGCAAATTGTTGACCTGATTAGAAAACTGACTGAAGACAGAGGCGATGGACGATGGACAAGTACTCTAATTGGCAGGATGTGTCCCACAAGCTGGTGGCGTTTGGTCTCAATGCTTCACCATACTTATTAATGACTGAGATGATGGGATAGAAAGCCCCATATCCAGGTTTGCAAATGGCATCGAGATGAGTGGCATTCTCAGCATTATAGATGGGAGCATAAAATTACAAAGAGTTACTCATGGGAACAGCTATGGCAATGAGCGTGAATATGGGGTCCTTCACTTTGGATCAAAAAGGGTACTCTGTCACTACCAAAAGGCTGGAAACAGCAGAGGTTCAAAGAGTCATGGAGTCCAGGTGCGCAGGTTAATAAATTGATTCAGAAAGTAATAATAAAGCATGCTTGACCTTAAGAGGACTGGAATATAATAATAATATTTATTGTCACAAATAGGATTGCACTAACACTGCAATGAAGTTATTGTGAAAACCCGTGATCACCACACTCCGGCGCCTGTTCGGGTACACTGAGGGAGAATTTAGAATGTTCAAATTACCTACCAAGCACGTCTTTCGGGACTTGTGGGAGGAAACCGGAGCACCCGGAGGAAACCCACGCAGACACAGGGAGAACTTGCAGACTCCGCACAGGCAGTGGCCCAAGCCGGGAATCGAACCTGGGACTCTGGAGCTGTGAAGCAGCAGTGCTACCCACTGTGCTCCCGTGCCGCCCAATACAACAGGGTCGAAGCCAAGCTGCAGCTTTACACAGCCCCGGTTACACCATAGCTGGAGTACGGTGAGCAGCTCTGGGCACTACACCTTAGGAAGGGTGAACTGACCTCGGAATGAGTTCAGCACAGACCCACCAGGGTGAGACCAGACTCCAAGGGTTAAATTGCAACCAGATATTCCGCAGTCACAGGTTATATTCCCTGGAGTTTAGAAAGTCAGGGAGTGATTTGATCAAAGCTTTTAAGATATGAAAGAGTATGGATAAAGTAGATTAAAAATAATTTTTGCTGGTTCGAGAATCCAGGAACAACGGGTATAGTCTAAAGTTAGAGCCAAACCTTTCAGGAGAGAAGGTAGGAAACACTTTCACTCGCAAAGAGTGATTAAAGATAGGACTCTTTTCGGCAATTGATGCTGCGTTGATTTTTAATTTCAAAACTGAGAACGATAGATTTTTGTTAAACAAAAGAAATATGGGGCAAAGGTGACTGTATGGATTTAAACTGCAGATCGGCCACGATCTCATTGAGCGTGAATATGGGGTCCTTCACTTTGGATCAAAAAGGGTACTCTGTCACTACCAAAAGGCTGGAAACAGCGGAGGTTCAAAGAGTCATGGAGTCCAGGTGCGCAGGTTAGTAAATTGATTCAGAAAGTAATAATAAAGCATGCTTGACCTTAAGAGGACTGGAATATAATAATAATATTTATTGTCACAAATAGGATTGCACTAACACTGCAATGAAGTTATTGTGAAAACCCGTGATCACCACACTCCGGCGCAAAATCGCCTACTCCTGTTCCCAAAGAAGATATGGCTAAGTGGTGAGGTTAAAAAAGAAATCTCAGTCGCTGTATTGTGATGTACCACAATACGAGAATGAGAAGTGGTTCGTCAGCAGCTTTGCACAGACATTCTGTACGTCTGACAGGTGTTTTCCTCTTCTCAGCTATGAAAATGTAGTGAAACTTTAGGGAATTGAAAGCCATGAAAAGAAACCTTTCTAAAAGTGTTTAGCTATAGTAATAACAGTGCTCCTCACAGTAAACCGTATTGTGTTGTATTTCATTGAGCTAACTGAAGGTTTGTCACAACTTTGCTACCTGAGAGTCAACTACAATGTGGCTCTTATATAACTACCTCGGGAAATATATTGAAAAATTTACATTGCAGAAGGAGGCCATTCAGCCCATCGAGTCTGCATCAGCCCTTGGGAAGAGCACACTACGTTAGCCCATGCCCCCACACTATCCCCGTAACCTTTTGGACATTAAGGGGCAATTTAGCATGGCCAATCCACCTAACCTTTGGACTTTGGGAGGAAACCGGAGCACCCGGACCTATTTTCCGAAGCAGAAAGGTGAATAACCGGGGGTTGGTGGGGTGGGGAGGTGGGAATGAATTTTTAGTGTAACTGATAGAGGGATCAGAGGGGAAGATTTTTCGCACACAGTGAGGATGTGGAACTCACCGCCTGAATGGGTGATAGAGGCAGAAACTCGCCTTGCTTTTAAAAACTGCTTGGGGCCGCATGTGAAGTGCCGTAACCTACACGGCGATGGAGAAAGAGCTAGAGGTCGGAATTGTGCTGGATTTCTCATATCCGACCGGCACAGAGGGGAGACGGTGGCAGAGTGGTATTGCCGCTGTATTGGTAATCCAGAGACCCAGAATAATGCTCTGGGGACCCAGGTTCAAATCCTACCACGGCAGGTGATGGAATTTAGACGCCATAAAATATCTGGGGCGGGATTCTCCCTCAATCGGCGGGATGGCCCGACGCTGGCGCCAAGTACGGCGCGAACCACTCCGACGTCGGGCCACCCGGAAGTTGCAGAATCCTCTGCACGTCCGGGGGCTAGGCTGGCGCCGTGCCAACCGGCGTCGAAGGGCCGCCGTAGTCCCGTGCATGAGCAGGATTGCCGGCGTGTTTCCTGCGCATGCGCAGGGGGTTTCTTCTCCGCGCCGGCCATGGCGGAGCCCTACAGGGGCCGGTGCGGAGGGAAAGAGTGCCCCCACGGCACAGGCCCGCCCGCAGATCGGTGGGCCCCGATCGCAGGCCAGGCCACGGTGGGCCCCCCCCCCCCCCCCCGAGGACGGCCTACCAGCCAGGTCCCGCCGTGATGGACCCTGTCCATTTCACGCCGGCGGGACTGGCCGAAAAGGGAGGCCGCTCGGCCCATCGGGGCCTGGAGAATTGCCGGGGGGGTGCCGCTGCCAACGGCCCCCGCCCGGCGGGCGTGAACCCCGCCCCCGCCCGAAGACCGGCGCCGGAGAACTCGGCAGCCGGCGTCGGAGCAGCGGGGCGGAATTCACGCCGCCCCCCCCCGGCAATTCTCTGACCCGGCCGGGGGGGGAGAGGAGGAGAATCCCGCCCCTGGAATTAAAAGTCTAATGATGACCATGAAACCATTGTCGATTGCCATTAAAAACTCATCTGGTTCACTAATGTCATTTAGGAAAGGAAATCTGCTGTCCTTACCCAATCTGGCCTATATGTGACTCCAGACCCACAGCAATGTGGTTGACTCTTAAATGCCCCCCCCCCAAGGGCAATTAGAGATGGGCAGCCTGCGATACCCACATCCCATGAATGAATTTAAAAAACAGACTCAAAGGGCTTAATCTCCGTACTGTAAATTCCATGGGTGGGATTTTCAAGACCCCCCCCCCTCCCCCATTGACCGACGGCGAGGTCCCGCCACTCTCTACGGCGTTTCCCATTGTATCCACGCCATTGAGAAACCTGCAGCAGGACCAAAGGACACTGCTGGCGAGAGTGACTGCATAATCCCAGCCTCTATATTTTTAGCAAAGGAATGGAGGTTGTAAGGGGAAGGGATTATCCAAAGATTGATAAAACTATAATCCAGTTTCCACAAAGACCGACAATTAAAATTTAGGTGGATCCTGGTTACTGATCGGAATCGTCTCTTTCATATAAAACTGGCAGAACCGATTGAAACAAGAGACAGCACTTTCCACTCCCTCAAATAAAGCTTTTGTCAAGTAGCGGTTTTATGAGCCTGGGCTCATATACCAGACCAGAGGCAGAATTGGAAAATATTTCTCAAACAGCATTGCGTATATACTTTTAACCTCCAAGGCACATAGTTATATCAATGAATGGCTAGCACAGTGGTTAGCACTGTTGCTTCACAGCGCCAGGGTCCCAGGTTCAATTCCCGGCTTGGGTCACTGTCTGTGCGGAGTCTGCATGTTCTCACCATGTTTGTGTGGGTTTCCTTCGGGTGCTCCGGTTTCCTCCCACAGTCCAAAGATGTGCAGATTAGATGGATTGGCCACGCTAAATTGCCCCTTAGTGTCTAAAAGGTTAGGTGGGGTTACTGGGTTAGGGGGATAGGGTGGAGGCATGGGCTTAAGTGGGGTGCTCTTTCTAAGGGCTGGTGCAGACTCAATGGGCCGAATGGCATCCTTCTGCACTGTAAATTCTATGCATTGGACATTCTGAATTCTCTCACCGTGTATCCGAACAGGCGCCGGAATGTGGCGACAAGGGGCTTACTTGTAACAATTAAAGATTATTATTATGTGGCTGAGGGTTAAAATAGTATCATGTAAACCATTCTATGATGCCCATATGTAAAAAGAACACCTTATCAAATGTGTGTTGTGAAATTTACCAATACGAATAGCGTAGGCAGCCTAGGCAAGTCTAAATCATGGCCAATCATTATAAAACAATCAAAATCAGACACACAGAGCGAATGGAAATGTATCTTTTTTAAAGGGGGTAGCAAAGTAAAAACAAGGAAAATAATGGCAAACAACACAACCAAATTCAGATTTAATTTAAGTGATCGGGTCAATAGGTGGCATATACAATTCAATATGGCTAATTATAAATCAACTACCATGGCAACGAGAAATCGAAAGAGAAACCATGTGATGATCGTCTGTATCTAGGAGTTGCATTGCAGACAACAAAGAAACCATCAGCAGACAACACAGAGTTGTCAGTCTTCCAGGATCGGCCAGGAATTAAAGATCAATCTCCAGGATTGGAGAAGAATCATTGGCACATTCAGAAAGATCGATCAGTTTCTTTGAACGATTCTCTTTACCAGATATAAAAATATTGGAAATGGGGGATACAAAGGCTGCTTAGCTGATTGTCGAGCATCATCCAACTGGGATGAGTCTTTTTGCTTTCCAATTGGTGTACGAAGACCGTGTGTCGCAATGGTGAATGTGCTGGCCGACTAATGGCTGGATGGTGAACGGACAAGTCACGTCACGAAACCTCCAGGAACACATTTAGTCACCTTTGGCAACCGCACAACAGCGCCTGCACTTCAGAAGGATTTCACTGGCTGTAAAGCGCTGAGGGACCTTGTGAAATCATCAAAGGTGCTGCTCTTTATTTCCTTTCTTACTTCCCAGAATATGTTTTGCCTGCAAGCTGAGAACGTTTGCAAACGTTGCCAAGAAAAATTGAAGCAATGATGATGGTGTGAAGGTGATCAATCTGTCTAAAATAGATGGGTTCGTCTAACACTGATTTCTGCTCCAAAAAGGAATCACAGTATTTTACTTTTCACTCATGAGATCTGAACGTTGATGGTAAGGCCAGTATTTCTCGCCCGTCCCAGGTATGTAATTGAAAGTCAGATGATGTGTTAAGAAGGGATCAGATGATTCATTAGCCATATTTTGGGGAGCATTGCGAAACACAAAAGAACACATCACAATGGAACTGTTAACCTTAAAACACCGATGGAGATTCACAAAGAAACAATTAAATATACTAATGTTGCATCAAAGTACCAAAGTATGATTTTACAATCAATGTAACACCAAAGATCAACATATGAAAGTCTAAAACGGATCACTGAAACAGGCAGATAATTGATAGGAATGTAAATCAGTTTCTTACTCAGTGCAATATTTCAAAGTTTCACATCAATCGCTATGTGAAGCCACAGATGATGGATCCTCTATATCATCTGCCTCAAAATAAGCTACACATCAGCTAGTATCACCCAAACATTTCCAAGAGCATTGCCAGTTGCTGGAAAGAAGCTTAGAAAGGAAATGTCCTAGGGTGGGAAGGGGACCTAGGCGGGTCCCATCAATGAGGGTATCACATCAACCTTAAAAAGGCAACGTTATGTGACGAGGAAGCATGGTCGCGCAGAACTTCGTTTTCCAAAGTACACATGTCCTATTAATATGGTTGCAGTGGAAATTGTTGTTGAGGAAGCAAGAAAAACGTAGCAGCCCTGTGTCCTGCTCAATGTAGCTTCTTGATTATGTTGATCGCGTGGGGATATCATGCCTTTTAACCAGCTGCTAGTGCACACTAAGTAGGGCTTGTTGTCCACATGGACTTTGCTACATGATCTTCACATCTTCCTCACTCGCACCAGCTTCATTGTAATGTGATGCCTCCTCCTCCTTGGAGGTCACAGCGGCACGTTATTATTCTGATCCAGAGTATTTAACTAGAGGAACTATCTGTGAAGATAGAAATACAAGAGGCGCGATTCTCCGTTGCCCGACGCCGATATCGTAATCGGCGATTGGGCGAAGAATCCCTTACGCCGCCCAAATCGGGAGCCAGTTTGATGCCGGTTTTGAGTCTCCGCCACCTCCAAACTGGCATCATCGCGTCGCGTGCCGCACGCGTTGGCGCATCATCGGAAGGCTCTCACCCCCCCCCCCCCCCCCCATGGTCTGATTTCCCGACCGTGCAGTCTGAGCGGTCAGGAACCCCGCGTGGCGGCCGCGGACTGTGTCCAGCACCGCCAGTCGGCCGGGAGCCGTGCTGCTGGCCAGGGGGATGCTCCCGCCAGGGCTGGGTGGATTGGTGGGGGGGTGGCCAGGGGGTGGCCAAGGGGTGTCTGTGGGGCCGTATTTGGCAGGTTGGCCCGCGCACGGCCGGTGCTATGTTGTCCATCTGCGCATGCGCGGCCAGGGACCCGGACATTCTCATTTCTGACACGGGAGCCGGGAGTTTTACCCAGCGCCGCTGCTAGCCCCTCACCGGTCCCGGAATCGGTGAGGTTTCGGTGGCGATTTTGGCATCGTAAAACGCCACAGTTCCCACACGGGCGTCGGCAGGTAGCTGCAGAAATGGAGAATCCCCAAGGTGTTAGCATAGAAACAAGTTGTGTTGAAATTATCCAAAAGTAAGTAATATGAGCAAGAACATTTACACCTGCAGTAAAAGAGCTTGCACATATCATCACAATGCTCCTGAGCAATGATAAGAGTGAAGTCTGATAACGCAAAGCCAAACTCACCAGAGTCACTGGGAGCTGGGCCATTTTGGATTGTGGTTCTTTGGCTGTTTTTTCTGAACGTTAATTTATGAATCCATTAATCCCTCTGTGGTTCAAAGTCGTCGACAAGTTCTGTTGACTTTAATGTCACCAATGTTTCCAACCACACTATCGCAACAAAGGGCAGCTTGTTTTTGCTTGGAGACATATTGCTCATTTACATGCATATGCAAAGTCAACTTATGTTGCTGTTCTGCACACTATCGGTTGTATTCTGTGGTCTCACTCCGAACTCGATTGGAGCGATAGCATTGTGAGAATGGTGAGGAACAACTTAACATTGCCTTTCCTGCCATTCCTGTAACCTTAAGCCAAGTGGAGGGACCTGTAATGATATGTATATAGGTACGCCAGTGAAGAGTTAATTATTACATCTCAGTTTAAAACAAACACTAGAGGGCACCACCAGTTCCCAGTATAAATATCAGACCTCAGGGAATCTTGAGTAGTTAGGTGTTAGCAAAGGAGAAGTATTGATCACAGCTCGAGGAGTAGTTTAGATTAGAGAGAGAGAGAGAGTTAACATGAGGTCATTATTAGTTAATACTAGATTATAGATTACTGTTTAACAGATTCAACCCTACTTTCTTAGTAGTTATAGCTCAGTACATAATCGTTATTCAATAAATTAGTTTTGCTTTAATCTAAAGATTGGTGGTTGCTACTAGTTGTTAGGAAGATGAGCCACTCTAATAGCAAAGCCAACCCCTATATCCTTCTACTTGCCACCTGGGCAAGTAGAATGGGACAGAAAAAGTCAAATTACTTCCCTCAGGTACCGCCTTTCCGATTTCTAGGATGCTAACTTTTGATATTGTTATTAAGTTCTGAAAAGGCCTATTGGCCTTGAATTTTACAACGGGGTGGTGGTGGTGGTGGGGGGGGGGGGGGGGGGGGGGCAGAGTGCTAGGAGGCTGGTGATAACCCAGGCAATGTCAGGGATGTGAAGGCCCCATCGATCGTGACCCATCCTGCACCCTGACCAGATTGCCTACCTGGCTGACAGGTGTGAGTTGGAATTCAGCAACTCGAGGCTGCTGCCAGAGACCCCATGGGAACAGGGACATTGTGGAGGAGAAGGACGATTGGTGGTCACCATGGGAATCGTCCCCAGCAGTCAGCGGAGGGAGTGGGCTGAGCTTTGAACCAGCTGAGCTCTTTCTTTAGAATTCGGCCAACCTGGAGAAGCTGATGAAAGACGATGGGTTGAAGGGACATGGCAGCTGCGATCAGGGGATGCAAGCCAAGGGCTGGGGAGACCCAAGGTTCTCCTGTGAAGCCTGGTGGAGTACACGTACTCCTCCCCACCCAAAAGAAGACAGTTTTAAAACTGAGGCGGTCCCTTACGCTGCTCCTGTTGTGTTGCTGATTGCTAGGAGCAGCAGTGCAAGCCTCCCATTGTGTTGAAGTAAAGATTGATATGCTAATCCCTGACTTTTAAACCTTAATCTTTTACTTGTTCATGGCCTGAATCACTGGGAACGCAGCAACTTGGAGGTGGAATTTACGGATTTAGGATTTTAACCCCTCACTCTGTCTGACGGGACGCATGGGGGAAGGGAATTCAAATTGAGGCCATTAAATTGCTAGCCTCTGGAAACCTTGTGTTCCTTTTGCGGATGCTTCAGTAAAATATCTGAGCTGTAAACAAGTGAAAAATCTGCCCGAAGTCCCCAATAACCAAAAACCGTGCCGCCGGTGCTCAATATAGTTAACTTCTGCTGTTAAAAAGATAGTGGGAGCAGATTTTATTGAAACAAATTCAGTCAGCAACGTGCGATGTACGTCTGCTATCACCCCCACCCTCCCACCACCGGCCCTCCCACTCCCATCCAAAGGCCAGGTGATAGTAAAGCATGATAAGGCAAGAAACCAACTGAAGCAAAACAAATGAGCCGATTGCTAAATAAGGATAATCAAGATGAGAAAAGGCTAATGTGTCATTATCCTATCATGGACGTCTCTCTATATCACAAAGAGTACCTGGGGAGAGCTGTCAAGACCAGTCATCAGCAAAAACTGACCAATTAAAAAAAAAAAATCTTTATTGTCACAAGGGGTTGGTTTAGCACACTGGGCTAAATCGCTGGCTTTGAAAGCAGACCAAGGCAGGCCAGCAGCACGGTTCAATTCCTGTACCAGCCTCCCCGAACAGGCGCCGGAATGTGGCGACTAGGGGCTTTTCACAGTAACTTCATTGAAGCCTACTTGTGACAATAAGCGATTTTCATTTCATTTCACAAGTAGGCTTACATTATCACTGCAATGAAGTTACTGTGAAAATCCCCTAGTTGCCACATCCCGGCGCCTGTTCGGGTACACAGGGGGAGAATTCAGAATGTCCAATTCACCTAACAAGCACGTCTTTCGGGACTTGTGGGAGGAAACCACAGCACCCGGAGGAAACCCACGCAGACACGGGGAGAAAGTGTAGACTCCGCACAGACAGTGATCGGTTCTGGGACGCTGGCGCTGTGAGGCAACAGTGCTAACCACTGTGCTACCGTGCCACCTTCTTAAGTTCAAGCCATTCCTTCACGAGTGACTTACATTGGGGATGGGGGGTTGCAAAAAGCAGATTGCTGGACAGCTGTGGGTGTGAAGCAGTTTCAGAGATTTGGAACACAGGGAGGAAATCGCAACGTGAAAGTAAGAGGTGAAATATCTGCATTTCTTGAACACAAGACCTTCCACACATTTATTGCAACTAAAAATTTATCTTTAAACATAAAATAAGTGGACATTTACAGTGGTTTGCAATATAAGATCTTAAGCAGTAGGAGCAAGAATAGGCCATGCATCCCCTCGAGCCAGCTACGGCATTCAATAAGAATGTGGCAGATCTTGTACTTCACCTTCCTGCACTATCCCCCCATTACAATGGAGTCCAGAACATTATTGAAATACACTCATGGGATGACGGACAGTAACCTTTACATGGAAGAGATTTGAGAATGATAGAATCCCCACAGTGAAGAACGAGTCTGCACCGACCCTCTGAAAGAGCACCCTACCAACCCCACTCGCCTGCCATATCCCCGACCCTGCACATCTTTGGACTGTGGGAGGAAACCGGAGCACCCGGAGGAAACCCACGCAGACACGGGGAGAAAGTGCAGACTCCGTTCAGACAGTGACCCAAGCCAGGAATCGAACCTGGGACCCTGGCGCTGTGAGGCAGCAGTGCTAACCACTGTGCCGCCCTCTGGGTAGGGAATTCCAAAGATTTACAACCCTGAGAGTGACAATAGTACTCATTTCTGTCCTAAATGGCTGACACCGTATCCTCAGACGACAGGCCGAATCTTTTGGAGACAGTGGGGTGATTGACCGCTGGCTAAAGAGCCAGTGAAACCCATGGGTCGCCTCTGTTTGGGAAAGCCCGCCGCACTTAGACACTTGACAGGCCTGGGGCAAGAATTACCCCAGGATCAAGGAGGTCCACCCACCAAGATCTTCTGCACTCAGCAGTATCACTGGGGACGTGATGGCTACTGGCAGAGCCACATCCACTGGGGCCTCAAGTGGAGGAAGGACTCAGGCACAGTTGTGTGATGGTAGCAAGGGGCCACAGGGAGGTGGGGGGGGGGGTTGGCAGTAAGAGCAAGAGGGCGGTTCTCAGCAGGGAACCCCCCCCCCCCCCCCATTCCAATGCCAGATCCCTCAATCAGGCACCGAATGTCACTGAATGAGGAACCCACACCACCACCACCCCCAAAATACCAACTCCCGCACCCCCGCACTGGGTGTCCGCTAACAAACACACCAGGATTTGCTTGTCATGCTACCATGGTTGTAACAACTGTTGCAGCTCATTCGCTACTTTAATGATTGAGTGAGCCAGTGGTAGGAAGCAAAAGATTTTCTTTAGACAATAATCTGCCCACAGCAGTAACTATCCACAATCACAGTCCCCATTGGAACATTCAATATGTCGGTCCCTGCTCAGGCCGGCTTTTATGATTGTTTCTAGCGAGCTGCAGCTGGGTGGCCTCCACCCCCTACCTGGGAAGCTCGTACCCCACGGGAGGGATCGATAATGGTTTCCCCATGCACTTTGTGGGGGGCTATGAAACCTCTCCACCCCCCCCCAAAGTCTGAAGGTCCCCCCTCTGCCATCATCAGTGGGGGCCTTCTGTGCTGCCTTGCCCGAGGTTGAGCTTCTGCCTGCGGCGGGGTCTAGGTCAGGCGGTGACCACCGGTTGGTCGACCACCTTTTTCTGCCCGGCAACCAACATGCCGGTCCCTGCTCAGGCAGGTTTAACGAGCCCCCACTGGGAGGGCCTCCTCCCCCTACCTACCTGGGATGCTCATACTCCACAAACCCCACGAGGAGATCGATAATGGTTTCCCCGATGGCCCCGTGGGGGCTATGACAGCCACCAATATCCACAGAACAGGATTTCAACAAACAGCTACATAGCTGGTTTTAAAAAATGTTATTTCAAAAAAATCACAACTTGAGTCTTAGACAAGGATAGGATTGTGCAGAAAAACTGTAATCAGGCAATGGTGCCTTTCTCCTGATAAATTTGTTTGTTTGATAGAGTTGTAAAATCTTATCTCCAGGCAATCTCCACATCCCCAATTACAGTAACACCCTGAATTAACGCGCTTTGTTATGACACAAACATGCTGCTGCTAAGGTGAAAATGTTTTTCAGAAATACAATTACCTTGTGACCAAGATTAGTCAACAGATGAGAAAACAGTTCACACAGCAAAACAAATAGCTACGATACCTTCATTCACTAGATCCAATTGGGCAAACAGAAATGCTTGCATACCAAACAGTTTGCTATTAAAATATGACTCTTTTAGAAATACACTGCTGTTTAATCATTTTTTGACAAGGAGAATAAATAGTGCAATAGATGAAGGCACTGCCCCTTCACTTCTGGGCCCCAAGTGTCAATCGACGCCTTGTCTGGCATCTGGTTGTAATGGTGCGATGTGAAATGGCGGCAGACGGACTTAACTCGTCATTATAATTTTTGCAAAAGCACGCCGTAATGAAGCTGTAGGAATAAAAACACTACACAGGAGCGATATGAGTGTGTCTCTTCAGAGCTCTGCGTATATTGGGGAATATAATGGAGAGTCTGAGAAACAGGAGGAAAGTCCTGGAATGCAAGGGAAGGGGAGACCTAGGATCTAATTTATGGACTGTCAGTTTGACTCTATGGGAGAGGATCAGAGTGAAGATTCAAGGTTCTGGCTGGAGACTTGGAAAAAGTGATTAGTTTCAAGTACGAGGTCGATGGTGGCAGACGGTGGAAATGGAAATTAAGCAACAAATTAGCTCTGGTTGGAGGAATTGATAGAAGTGCAGTGGAGTGACAGAAAAATATTGTTGAAACTGAGAGGAAGAATGTACAGCCTTGCTGTGTTTGGTCTGCTACATAGTCGCCGGGGTCCTGGACTCAGACAAGGCTGAAGGTATTCAACAATATGCTGTATTTACAAGGTAGTCGCTACACGATG
Source organism: Scyliorhinus torazame (assembly GCF_047496885.1). NCBI lineage: Eukaryota > Metazoa > Chordata > Chondrichthyes > Carcharhiniformes > Scyliorhinidae > Scyliorhinus > Scyliorhinus torazame. The sequence continues at coordinate 7,252,466 of NC_092719.1, forward strand.
CTCTTCAGAGAACTTTCTCTTCCTGCTCTGTTAGCTTATCATCTGACATCACTGAGGATGTAGGATATGTATTAACATAGTCAACATTAACCCTTTATACTACATACAAGGCAGTTGTGAGACCTGCCTTGTTACAGAGTGCAGAAACCTAGGCAACATCAAGAAGAGGGGAATAACGATTGTTCTACATCCCACCCCAGGCAGAAGTGAGGAAGGCGCTGGACGAACTGTACACAGTTATAAACAACTACGAAACAGAACACCCTTGTTCATCGTGGCCGGGGTCTTCAACAAGGCCAACCTCAAGGGTGTATTGCCAAAATTCCACCAGCACATCTCCTGTCCCACCAGGGGCGACAACACTCTTAACCACTGCTACTCAAAAGTCAAGGGCGCCTACCGTTCCATCCCCCGACCGCACTTTGGGAAATCAGACCATAAGCAGAAACTCAAGTGGGAGAATCCAGCTAAGAAGGTCGTGCAGTGCTGTTCCGAGGAAACGGAAGAGCTCTTACGTGACTGCTTAGAGACAGTGGACTGGTCCATATTTAAGAACTCAGCGATCAACTTAAATGAGTATGCCACCACAGTCACAGATTTCATCAGCAAATGTGTGGACGACTGCGTGCCAAAGAAAGCAGTACGTACGTTCCCCAACCGGAAACCATGGCTCAATCACGAGATTGACTCCCTACTGAAGGACAGATCTGAGGCGTTCAAGTCCGATACATGAAATCCAGGTACGACCTCCGTAAAGCCATCCGAGATGCCAAGAGAGAATATCAACCCAAGCTAGAGTCACAGACTCTCGGCGGTTGTGGCAAGGACTAAACAACATAACGGCCTACAAAGTGAAGCTGAACAGTATCTCTGGCAGCAGCGCCCCTCCCCGATGAACTCAATGCATTCTATGCTCGGTTCGAGCAGGTAACCAACAATCCGCTGTTGAGTGCCCCAGCAGCCAATAACTCACCCATACCCACCATCACAGCTTCCGAAGTCAGATCGGCCTTCCTGAAAGTGAACCCTCAGAAGGTGATGGGCCCGGATGGGATCCCTGGTCGTGCATTCAGAGCCTGCGCAGACCAGCTGGCAGAGGTGTTCGCCGACATCTTTAACCTGTCCCTACTCCACTCTGAGGTCCCCACCTGCTTCAAGAAGACCACCATTATACCGGTACCAAAGAAGAACCAGGCAACGTGCCTCAATGACTACCGTCCGGTGGCCCTGACTTCAGTCGTAATGAAGTGCTTTGAGAGGTTGATCATGTAGCGCATCAACTCCATACTCCCAGAACGCCTTGATCCACTGCAATTCGCATACCGCTGCAACCGGTCCACAGCAGACACCATTTCCCTGGCCCTACACTCATCCCTAGAGCATCTCGACAACAAGGACTCCTACATCAGACTCCTATTTATTGACTACAGCTCCGCCTTCAACACCATAATCCCAGCCAAGCTCATATCAAAGCTCCAAAACCTAGGACTTGGCTCCCCACTCTGCAACTGGATCCTCGATTTTCTGACCCACAGACCACAATCAGTAAGAATTAACAACAACACCTTCCTCCACAATAGGCTAAATCGCTGGCTTTTAAAGCAGACCAAGGCAGGCCAGCAGCACGGTTCAATTCCTGTACCAGCCTCCCCGAATAGGCGCCGGAATGTGGCGACTAGGGGCTTTTCACAGTAACTTCATTTGAAGCCTACTTGTGACAATAAGCGACTTTCATTTCGTTTTTCATTTCAATAGCGGGGCCCCGCAAGGCTGCGTACTTAGCCCCCTACTATACTCCCTGTACACACACGACTGCATGGCAAAATGTGGTTCCAAGTCCATACACAGGTTTGCTGATGATATGGCCATAGTGGGCCGGATCTCAAATAACGATGAGTCTGAATACAGGAGGGAGATAGAGAACCTAGTGGAATGGTGCAGCGACATCAATCTCTCCCTCAATGCCAGCAAAACTAAAGAGCTGGTCATTGACTTCAGGAAGCAAAGTACTGTACACACCCCTGTCAGCATCAACGGGGCCGAGGTGGAGATGGTTAGCAGTTTCAAATTCCTAGGGGTGCACATCTCCACAAATCTGTCCTGGTCCACCCACGTCAACGCTACCACCAAGAAAGCACAACAGCGCCTATACTTCCTCAGGAAACTAAGGAAATTCGGCATGTCCACATTAACTCTTACAAACAGTTACAGATGCACCAAAGAAAGCATCCTATCGGGCTGCATCATAGCCTGGTATGGCAACTGCTCGGCCCAGGATCGCAAGAAACTACAGAGAGTCGTGAACACCGCCCAGTCCATCACACGAACCTGCCTCCCATCCATTGACTCCATCTACACCTCCCGCTGCCTGGGGAAAGCGGGCAACATAATCAAAGGCCCCTCCCACCCGGCTTACTCGCTCTTCCAACTTCTTCCATCAGGCAGGAAATACAGAAGTCTGAGAACACGCACCAACAGACTCAAAAACAGCTTCTTCCCCACTGTTACCAGACTCCTAAATGACCCTCTTGTAGACTGATCTCATTAACACTACACCCTGTATGCTTCATCCGATGCCGGTGTTATGTAGTTACATTGTATACCTTGTGTTGCCCTATTATGTATTTTCTTTTATTCCCTTTTCTTCCCATGTACTTAATGATCTGTTGAGCTGCTCGCAGAAAAATACTTTTCACTGTACCTCGGTACACGTGACAATAAACAAATCCAATCCAACACTAATGAGGTCTGGATGCTGACATGGATATGTTGAGTGCTGAGAAAGGGCAATATCAGTAACCAGTGCATCAGGCGATCCGTGAAGATTCTGGGAGCATCGAAGAAATTGGCTGGAAAGAGATCGCAATGGTCTGGTCATCTACTGCGGAGAGACAGGGGAAATGTCTTGAGGCGAACGGTGGAGAGAGGACTGCCAGGAAGAAGAAGAAGAAAGTCTAAGGTCAGATGGAAAAGTACGGAGATACTTAAACACAACGGGATTGGAAGAGGAATGGGTGACTGACAGGAGGAGATGAAGAAGGGCGATCAACCAACATTGTGGGGAGGGTCGCCTGGTGCATAATGTAGGGGGACGACGTGTACAAGGTGACTCCTGCTAGAGTTCCACATTTCTGGCCCCTTTCTCTCAGGTTCAGGAGGTATTTTCTTTTGAAAACCCACATAGTTAATGGGATAAGGTTCCTATATGATTGCAATATACAGAAAAGTCAGGAGAAAGGCAGTGGGCAGTAGAAGTTTGTTGACAGTGTCAAAGGCCTTTTTGAGCTCGTCGGCAGATAGAATTGTGGAGGGAGCCTCTGGGGCTCCAGCCACTCCACTAACGGTCAAGGTGCTTTCGAGTACCTTGGCCAAGGAATTTGATAAACACTGGCGTGTTGTGTCGGAGGATCTCCGGAAATCAATGAAGGCTAAGGTAAATGATTTAACAAATTGGTCCAGGACGCAATCCGTTCAAATGGTGGGGCTGCCAGAGGGGATGGAACGACCGACGTCCGCGGATACTTTGCAGACATGTTCGAGAAGATGGTGGGGGGGGAGGGAGGATTCACGTTTCCTCCTGAGTTGGACCGAGCCCACCGTACACTCCGGCAGAGGCCTCATCCTGAGGCTCCACCGAGTGCGGTAATAGTGAAGGCCATAGCTTCAAAGAGAAAGAGCGGGTTCGGAGATGGGCGAGGGAGCATCGTGACTTCAAACGTGAAGGCCACGCCATCAGGTTTTACCAAGGGCTGCGTTCAACAAAGCCAAGGCCGCCCTGTACAGAAGTGGAGTCCGATTCGGTGTGGCCTACATGGCGGAATTTAGAGTGACATTCGAGGGAAAGGACTAATTATTTGATGCACATGGAGTGGCGGGCTCCTTAGTTAAGAGACACGGGTTGGGTGCGGTGTTGTTACGTTTTTTGGGTGTTGGGGATGGGCGTGTTGAATTGTTGCATCATTGGGGTTCCATGTTTATTTTTGTATTTTCCTCTTCTTGTTGGGGTTGAATTTTTACAGTTTGCGATTAGCTTTGGGGTTTAGTTCCAAGAGGGGTTCTGTTCAGATTGTTATGAAGATATATACCTCCCTGGCGGAGTGCAATTGTTTATGGGGTGTCAGTATTTTGTTGCTTGTAATCATTTTTCTTAACTTTAGTTGGGAGCCTCTCTGCTAACCTGGTTACAAGTTGAACTGGAACAAGGGTGAATATTCCCTGGTCAACCCTCCCAGGGAGGAGAGCCCAGCTGGGAATGCTACCTTTTCGCCTTGCCAAGACTAGTTTTTATTATCTGGGTGTCTGGATGGGGCCCACAGTTGGGCCTCGCTTCATTAACTAAATTACGCTAGTCTGGTTGATAGTGCCGGTGTTCCAGATGTGGGATAACCTCCACCTGTCCTTGACAGGCAGGGTTCAGACGCATTCCCGATATTTTTATTTCTTTTTCAATGTCTCCCCATTTTTCTCCCCAAGTCCTTTTGTGTCAACATCAACAAGGATCCATGGGGCTTTGCTTCAAAGACATAGAAAGTCAGGGGGCTTGCCTCTAGCCAATTAATTATTTTACTATTGGGCCGTCAATCTTCAGAAGATATTGTTGTGGTTCAGCGATCCTGGTTCCATATGGAAGCGAGTTCCTGCACCGTCTCTAGCCTTGGTGCAATAGTTACTGCATCGTTGCCTTTCTCTGCAGTGAGATTTTCCCTGAATCCAGCGGCGGACTCCGCCCGGAGAATCTGGAAGCAGTTTAGGTAACATTTCGAGCTCCTTTCCCTGTCTTTACTATTCCATTTAAGTCATGGGAGGGGAAGAGTTTTGGAGAGGTTTGAAGACCTGTTATTGGAGGGGAGGTTTGTCAGTTTTAAGGAGTTGGCAGAGAAATTCCAACTGCCTGGTTCCAGTGTTTTCGGGTACTTTCAGTTTCGCGATTCAGTTTGGTTGGGTGAACTCATGCCTTTTTTACATTTGGCGAAGGTCAAGTACACCATTAGAGGGTGGGTGGGAGGATTCTCCTGAAGGTGGCTGCCATTCATTTGCATTTTTAAGGAGCTAGTCACCGTCAGCTTTTAGGGGGTTAAGTTTAGTTTTAGGAGTTAAAGTTAATGTGTGTTTTTGCTTGCTAGTCCCTTTCTTCTACTGTGCAATTTTGGTTAATTGTGTTGTATGGTTTTGTTTATTCTGGAACATTTTTAATAAACATATATTTTTTAAACCCAGCATTGTGGTGACTCCCAAGTAAAACGGCAGAAGCTGAAAGAGGGAGAAAAAGAAGAGGAGTGGAGACACAGGTCACAGGTGGTTAAGATCTGGAGCGCACTGCCTAAGAGCCTGGTGGAGGCAGATTCAATCCTGGCTTCGAGGAGGGATTTGGCTAAATCCCCGAAGATCAAAACGTTGCAGCGTCAGAGGAAGAAGCGGGGGGGGGGGGGGGGGAAGAGTCCAACTTGCAGAGAGCTAACACATGCTTAATGGGCCAAATGGCCTCCTTCTGTTCTGTAACCATTATACGATTCTATTCAAATAGCATAAAAGGAGGTTTCCCCTGAATTAGGGGCAGCACGGTAGCACAAGTGGCTAGCACTGTGGCTTCACAGCACCAGGGTCCCAGGTTCGATTCCCCACTGGTTCACTGCCTGTGCGGAGTCTGCATGTTCTCCCCGTGTCTGCGTGGGTTTCCTCCGGGTGCTCCGGTTTCCTCCCGCAGTCCAAAGATGTGCAGTTTAGGTGGATTGGCCATGCTAAATTGTCCTTAGTGTCCAAGAAAAGGTTAGGAGGGGTTATTGGGTTACGGGGATAGGGTGGAAGTGAGGGCTTAAGTGGGTCGGTGCAGACTCGATGGGCCGAATGGCCTCCTTCTGCTCTGTATGTTCTATGTATGTATCTAGTATCTGGCTTAGCGTATTTGCTCAATTTGTTTGGTGTACGGCGCCTTAAATCGAATAATCATCCCAACAAGTCAAATATCTTATCTACACAGCTCATCCCAACCTATTTCATTTTGCAAATTCCAACATTTGTAACAGAGCCCATCCAAACTTGTCTTGCTGTATTTGCTCTCTCGCTAGTGATGGCACGACAGCACCTCTACTGGGGAAGGGTTGAATTACAGCACAACAGGTTTATTTTGTTAATGGCCATTGTAAATGAGGTGGAGATGCCGAAACTGGACTGGGGTGAGTAATCTCACAACACCAGGTTAAAATCCAACAGGTTTGTTTCAAATCACTAGCTTTCGGAGCACTGCTCCTTTCTTCATTAGATAAATGAAAGGTGCTTGAATTGCAAGAGCAAAAAGAATCCTAGAAAGTGACTGTTCAGGAAATATTAAGTCAGTATTTCCGCCATTAAGTCGGAGCTGAAAAGCTACAGGGGCACCTCCGAGAAGGAAAAGTGGAGGCCGCAGAAAGAGGGTGTTACAACCAGGTTAGTGCAGACACACAGAATCCTCTCTTTGTCCCACTCCAGGGTTGGCTGCGACAGAAATGAAAACGGAAAATGCTGAGTAAATTCAGCACGTCACGGCAGCTTCTGTGGAGAGACACACGTTAACGAGTGGGATTTTCCAAGACAAAAGACAAAGTGTCAGGTTCTGACTGATAACTGGCGGGCTTCTCCCCACAAACACGGCCAAGCTTTCGGACCAGATCTTCTGACGCTCTGCCAAAAAGAAATCGGGGACGCGGTTTGCACCGTCACTCTGGCGGGGCAGGGCGGGACTTGATAGAGCCGGCAAGCCGGGCTCCACAGACGTCTGGGTGCAGTTTTTAAAGGGCGCCCCAATCTGCGAAAAAAATTTAAACTCACTCCCACATTCCCCCCCCCCCCACTCCCCCCCACCCCACGGCACTCTCCGCCCAGCACATTTGTCAGCATGCACCCCTCTCCCCCCCCCCCCACGTACTTAAGGGATCGCCCCTTCCCCCAATGTAGGATGGTTGCCCCACTGTCTCTGGAGGTGCCCACCTCATTCCCCACCTCAGTGCCCCCTGGCACTACGAGTGTGACAACGGGCAATGGCTTGCCTTGGCCCTCACCCCCATGGCCTCCAGGCACAGGCACACCCGCACCCCCCCCCCCCCCCGGGCATGGTCATCACAACTGGTTTTCGTTTTTGAAAACCAGTTAATTGCGCCGGGATGATGTCACGTCACCATGGGGCGTGACACTGCGGCGTAAACCCATTGAATAATATTCAAATTAATGTAAATTCATGGAAATCAATTTCACACTCTTTCTGTGCGTGAACCTGATCACGTCACTGGTGGGAGGGCGAGGAAGACCTCAAAGAGGTCTCGCCGGCGCAAGTCCCGTTATGGCCCTCGCGTGAGATTTAGCCGCCATAACGCGATTTACGCCCACAGCTAACAGATCCGCAAAATCCCACCCGCCGTTCTGCGTCATATAAAGAAAGTCATATGAAGAAGCAACACATGGACTCGAAACAGTAACTCTGTTTCTCTCTCCACAGCCGCTACCCGGTCTGTTGAGTTAATCAGCATTTTCCGTTTTTATTTCTGATTTCCAGCATCTGCAGTATTTTGCTTTTATATTATTAGTTACAGCAGAGCTTGAATTTAAAAAGGCGATATTGCCAATTCAATATATATACCTAACTGTGTGCAGGACCATTAGAAATAGAAGGTTCATTAAGTTAACAAGTAAAGAGTTTGTTTTATTGCTAAAACTCACTCAGACAAAGATACAGAAATTAACAAAAGGTTTGAAATGTACAAATATGTCGAACGACACACTGATGCTAAAACAACGCGAACACAACCACTCCCTCCACCCCAAAAAAGAAATAAAATCCTCCAGAATATCCGATCTTAAAACTCGGCAGAGTAAAAATTAAAGTCAGAAAAAAATTATTCATGGCTTGATTGCAGCTTGGGAGTCACTTTCCACAGTATCTGCTGGTACTTGGGTTTCTCATTGGAGTAGTCCTTCTGCAGTCATAACTCTTTTCTCTTGGAGACAGTGGTGTTCATTTGGAATTCTCCTTTAAGAATGCTTAGTTTACAGCAATGAGATCTTCTGGTGGGTTTTCAAATCACAAACAGCTCAGCTTTGGTGAGAGAGATTTCAGAAAAAGAGAGGGGGGGGTGAAGTTGCAGGCCCTGGAGCTCCCATTCCCTCTGACTGTGTTACAATCACAGTCGGTGTTACAACAGGACGGGAAGATGCCAGAATGGAACACTGGCTCAAAAGACCAGAACTTTTACTTTCAAAGTTAAAACTTGGAGAAACGGGGTCACAGGACTGCAAATTATTGTTAACAAGACAAAAGTCATCTATTAAACATGAAAAAAATTGTATTATGATACAATCCTCCTGTACTCTCCCCTGAGCTTAACAGTTTTTAAGATTACCACAGATTGCAAAGTACATCTTAAGCTACAATGATCTCAATAACACACAAAAGTCCCTTTTAAGCACACAAGATGACTGTGGTAAGTCACAGTCCTCTCTGAATCCATGTGGATTTCTCCTTAAAGTCCCCCCAGATGACTCTTATAGCAGGAGCCACCTTGTCTCCCTCAACTCCGGCTTCCTCATGAGTGGTTTCAAATTCCACTTTCAGGTTTTGCACCTCTCCCTTCAGGTTTCCTTTGTCTTAAAGCACAATTGCTTCACAGCTCCAGGGTCCCAGGTTCGATTCCTGGCTTGGCTCACTGTCTGTGCGGAGTCTGCACGTCCTCCCCGTGTCTGCGTGGGTTTCCTTCGGGTGCTCCGGTTTCCTCCCACCCCAAAGATGTGCAGGTTAGGTGGATTGGCCGTGATAAATTGTCCTTAGTGTCCAAAATTGCCCTTAGTGTTGGGTGTGGTTACTGGGTTATGGGGTTATGGGGATAGGGTGGAGGTGCGGGCTTTGGTAGGGTGCTCTTTCCAAGAGCCGGTGCAGACCCGATGGGCCGAATGGCCTCCTTCTGCACTGTAAATTCAATGAAATTCTATAAAGGCTTTTACACAAACTCCGAGGTCCAGCCACTGATTTTCACAATTATTTCAAATAATTTCTCCCAAATTGAAGAAACCTCAGCACTATTGCAAATATCTTTCAGGCCTCTTATGAGCCAATGCCTTTTCAACTTCATTTGACTTTACTGAACAGTAATCTTTTCTGGTTCCCAGTTCCCTCTGTTCCATTAACTCCAGACTTCTTGGAAACTTCTCTTAATTTCTCTACTTTCCTTAACTAACTAGACTTTAGGTTTCCGGCATCTGTTTTCATAACCATTACTCCATAGAACGGCTTTTCTTCTAGCAAAGCTGAGTGAGATGTTCCCTCTTCAGCCCTTTTTCTGAGCTGCTTTTTCTCTCACTACCTATCTCCACTGCAATCAAATTCAGCTAAACTAAAACTTGAAAGCTTCTCTACCTTACAAGGCCCCAGTTGCTAAGCAATCACTGCTGGGTTATTTATACTTCACACCGTAGCCCTCTCTTATCCTTCACACATACAAACACCTTTGTCCAGTGTGAATCTAACTATTGGTTTTACCCTTCAAGGCACAGAAACATTAAATCAAACCCGCTTAAAACTATCTCTTATTTCTAATGTTTACCAATATAAATCCCTTAAAATGTCCTTTATTTTGTTGACAGCTGTTAGTTCAAAGCAATATATTTGACACCAAAAGCTGGGTCACATGAGCTCTCTGGTTTCAACATGGGCTTGTCTTAGCTTGTCTCTGAGAGCTCTGTGGACTCTCGGCCTTCATAAAGCAGCTTGTGTTCCTTTGCAAATGCAACGTTGCAGCGGTGTCCTTTGTTGAGCATAAAGTGTCCTTTTCAAAAAGTTCAGTACAGATATAAGGCCAGCCCATAAGATTATAAAGTAAGTTCCCATATAGCATCTTCATGATAGAGGGGTTAGCCTAGGATGTCACAGAGCGGCTGCAAAAGAGCTAAAGCGGATATCTGAGGATGGGTGTAAGAGAGACAAGCATGACTTATGATGAAAGCAGATCTTCTGCTAAGAGTCAGGCAAAAGCGAGGCAGATGCTACTCTCCCACTTAAAATGCAGGACCGATCTGCTTTAGAACTTAGTAACACTTTAATGCTTTTGTTCCTCAAGGGAAGTGAACAAATAAGAATGGATCCCATACAAGCAGTCACACTGAATATGTTTACCATCGGAGATTCCTTTTGAAAGATTCTCCCTCCTATCCAGCATTCCATCATATTGCATGTACCTAACAATATAAATCAGGTGACATTTACAGACGTCAGTCATGTCAAAGTTTGCAACATGAAGTAAAAACTAAACACTCACAGTGCGACACAATCCAGTCAAGTGGAAAGAAACATTGAATAGATTAATAGAACGATAGAGCAGAGCAAAATAAACACAAAGGGAGGTAGAGGTCTCAGATCACAGAGGGGAAAAGAGCTAAGTCACTCTCAATGCACTCTATAATAATAGGCGGGATTTAAACTCACATAAAAATCAATTTGCTGGCACAGAGATAAAATATGTGTGTCTTGAGATTCCAGGAATCCAGATGGATCTAAGATACACTGATGAAACTTGTCAACAAGCATAATAGCATTACTATAGCTGGGTTTAATATTCATAAAAGAGAGTTAAGTTCCCAACCATGTTCCATGTGAAACCCGATACCATTCTGACTCAGAATTATTCATTGTGCGAAAGGATTTTCTGTAGTAAGAAAGATCGATAAGGCCACCATAGCAAACAAGAAGCAAAGCTGCCACTATCTATCGAAGTCTCTCACTAACTCACCTGGAATTTCATCCCATGGATAAGGTTAAATGCAAAGTCCGTCAATTTCCGAAGCAAGTTTCGAGGGCACGCTTTAAGCAATGGGAAATCTCTGGTGCGTCTCTCTGGTTTCTCCCAATCAGACAAACTTGTTATGAGCAAAAGACCCTATTGCTGAAGGAAAATGATTTTGCATGTCCCAAATGTGTGATTAATTATAGCTGTTACCCAAGCCAGCTCTGAAATTGACAGCAACACTGCCTTGCTTAGGTAGGTCATTGATTAAAACAATCTAAGCCGGAATAATAAAAACAGACTTGCATTTCAGTAGCACCTGTCACAACCATTGGACATTCGGAAGCGCTTCACAGCTAATGAAATGTAGTCACCCTTGCAATGTATGAAGTGAAACAGCCAATTTGGACACAGCAAGCTCCCTTGACAGCAATGTGGTAATGACCAGAAATTCTGTTCATAGTTATAGAGTCATAGATATTTGCAGGATGGAAAAAGGCCATTTGGCCCAGCTTGGCCGTGACACCCAGTTTCTATCACTAAGTCCCACTTGCCCGCATTTGGCCCTTATCTCTCTGTACCCACCCTGCCCATGTTCCTATGATGTTAATTGAGGGATAAATATTTGTCGGGACAACAGACATAACTTGCTTGCTCTTCCTTGAGATACTATCCCGATATCTTTTACATCCACCAGGGCAGATGAGTCAGTTTAACATCACATCTACGGGCAGCACAGTGGCGCAGTGGTTAGCCTCACAGCGCCGAGGTCCCAGGTTCGATCCCGGCTCTGGGTCACTGTCGGTGTAGAGTTTGCACATTCCCCCGTGTCTGCATGTGTTTTGCCCCCACAACCTAGGTGGACTGGCCACGTTAAATTGCCCCTTAATTGGAAAAAATGAATTGGGTACTCTAAAAGTATTTTTCAAAAAATCACATCTGAAAAATGGTGCCTCCAACAGCACAGCATTCCCTCTGCACTGCAGTGTCAGCCTAGACTTTTGTGCTCACGTTCTGGAGTGAGGCTTGAATCTAGAACCTAGAATCTAGACAAAAGTGCTACCAACTGAGTCAGAGCTGATACACAGTCAGTTTGGGAAGCACAGAAGTGAAAGTTTTTTTGGGGGGTAGGATCAAAAAATAACAAAATAAAAGGACCACCAGCACCTTCTTGACAATGGTAAATCGCCGCCCACCGTGCATCTGGACAGCATCTTAACAAAACTATTCAAAACTGAAGATGACATCATGAAATATTGAGGTTGATGCTTTCCAAGACAGGGGGAAATTAGGGAGGTATTTCCAGAAACACAGATGTCCTTGAAGTCAATATCATGTAAACAAACGGTAGCCTGGGAAAGTGTGATGGGGACTGAGGATTGGAAAGTAACCATCACAACATCAATGGTAAAAAAGGGTACGAGAAGCAGCAGAACGCATCCAAGCAGAGGGAATATTGAAAAATAGAAATAGGAAGAAGTCAGTATGGATTTATAAGAAGGAATTCTTTCAAACTAACTTTCCAAGGAAACAAGCTTTCACTCAATGTAATTTTTTGGGGGATGTGGTATATACTATTTAGCAAGGCTTTTAATATCCTGCAACGGAGCATTTGGTTATAAGACCATAGAGACAGGAGCAGAATTAGGCCACTCGGCCCATCCAGTCTACTCCGCCATTCAATCATGGCTGATATTTTTCTCATCCCCATTCTCCTGCCTTCTCCCCATAACCCCTGATCCCCTTATTAATCAAGAACCTATCTATCTCTGTCTTAAAGACACTCAGTGACTTGGCTCCACAGCCCTCTGCGGCAAAGAGTTCCACAGATTCACCACCCTCTGGCTGAAGAAATTCCTCCTCATCTCTGTTTTAAACGATCGTCCCTTCAATCTGATGCTGTGCCCACGGGTCCCAGTTTCTCCTACTAGTAGAAACACCCTCTCCATGTCCACTCTATCCAGGCCTCTCAGTATTCTGTAAGTTTCAATGAGATCCCCCCTCATCCATTTAATCTCTACCGAATACAGACACAGAATCCTCAACCGCTCCTCATATGAGAAGTCCTTGATTCCGGGGATCATTCTTGTGAACTTCCTCTGGACCCTTTCCAAGGCCAGCACATCCTTCCTTTTTTTTTTAATTAAATATTTTATTGAAAATTTTTGGTCAACCAACACAGTACATTGTGCATCCTTTACACAATATTATAACAACACAAATAACAATGACCTATTTTATAAACAAAAAATGAATAAATAATAAATAACAAAAATGAAAACTAGCCCTAATTGGCAACTGCCTTGTCACAAGTAACACTCTCCAAAAATATAATTTAACAGTCCAATATATAACTATCTGTAGCAACGACCTATACATACTATACAGTATATATTAACAACCCTGAGAGTCCTTCTGGTTCCTCCTCCCCCCCCCCCCCCCCCTCCCCCCCCCCCCCCCCCCCCCCCCCCGATCCTGGGCTGCTGCTGCTGCCTTCTTTTTTCCATTCCGTCTATCTTTCTGCGAGGTATTCGACGAACGGTTGCCACCGCCTGGTGAACCCTTGAGCCGACCCCCTTAGGACGAACTTAATCCGCTCTAGCTTTATAAACCCCGCCATGTAATTTATCCAGGTCTCCACCCCCGGGGGCTTGGCTTCTTTCCACATTAGCAATATCATGCGCCGGGCTACTAGGGACGCAAAGGCCAAAACATCGGCCTCTCTCGCCTCCTGCACTCCCGGCTCTTGTGCAACCCCAAATATAGCCAACCCCCAGCTTGGTTCGACCCGGACGCCTACTACATTCGAAAGCACCTTTGTCACCCCCATCCAAAACCCCTGTAGTGCCGGGCATGACCAAAACATATGGGTATGATTCGCTGGGCTTCTCGAGCACCTCGCACACCTATCCTCCACCCCAAAAAATTTACTGAGCCGTGCTCCAGTCATATGCGCCCTGTGTAATACCTTAAACTGAATCAGGCTTAGCCTGGCACACGAGGACGACGAGTTTACCCTGCTTAGGGCATCTGCCCACAGCCCCTCCTCGATCTCCTCCCCCAGCTCTTCTTCCCATTTCCCTTTTAGTTCATCTACCATAGTCTCCCCTTCGTCCCTCATTTCCCTATATATATCTGACACCTTACCATCCCCCACCCATGTCTTTGAGATCACTCTGTCCTGCACCTCTTGTGTCAGGAGCTGCGGGAATTCCCTCACCTGTTGCCGCGCAAAAGCCCTCAGTTGCATATACCTGAATGCATTCCCTTGGGGCAACCCATATTTCTCGGTCAGCGCTCCCAGACTCGCGAACTTCCCATCCACAAACAGATCTTTCAGTTGCGTTATTCCTGCTCTTTGCCACATTCCATATCCCCCATCCATTCCCCCCGGGGCAAACCTATGATTGTTTCTTATCGGGGACCCCCCCAAGGCTCCAGTCTTTCCCCTATGCCGTCTCCACTGTCCCCAAATCTTCAGTGTAACCACCACCACCGGGCTTGTGGTGTAGTTCCTCGGTGAGAACGGCAATGGGGCTGTCACCATAGCCTGTAGACTAGTCCCCCTACAGGACGCCCTCTCTAATCTCTTCCACGCCGCTCCCTCCTCCTCTCCCATCCACTTACTCACCATTGAAATATTAGCGGCCCAATAATACTCACTTAGGCTCGGTAGTGCCAGCCCCCCCCTATCCCTGCTACGCTGTAAGAATCCCTTCCTCACTCTCGGGGTCTTCCCGGCCCACACAAAACCCATGATGCTCTTTTCAATCCTTTTAAAAAAAGCCTTCGTGATCACCACCGGGAGGCACTGAAACACAAAGAGGAATCTCGGGAGGACCACCATCTTAACCGCCTGCACCCTCCCTGCCAGTGACAGGGATACCAAATCCCATCTCTTGAAATCCTCCTCCATCTGTTCCACCAACCGCGTTAAATTTAACCTATGCAATGTGCCCCAATTCTTGGCTATCTGGATCCCCAGGTAACGAAAGTCCCTTGTTACCTTCCTCAACGGTAGGTCCTCTATTTCTCTACTCTGCTCCCCTGGATGCACCACAAACAACTCACTTTTCCCCATGTTCAATTTATACCCTGAAAAATCCCCAAACTCCCCAAGTATCCGCATTATTTCTGGCATCCCCTCCGCCGGGTCTGCCACGTATAGTAGCAAATCGTCCGCATACAAAGATACCCGGTGTTCTTCTCCTCCCCTAAGTACTCCCCTCCACTTCTTGGAACCCCTCAACGCTATCGCCAGGGGCTCAATCGCCAGTGCAAACAATAATGGGGACAGAGGGCATCCCTGCCTTGTCCCTCTATGGAGCCGAAAATATGCAGATCCCCGTCTATTCGTGACCACGCTCGCCACTGGGGCCCTATACAACAGCTGCACCCATCTAACATACCCCTCTCCAAAACCAAATCTCCTCAACACCTCCCACAAATAATCCCACTCCACTCTATCAAATGCTTTCTCGGCATCCATCGCCACTACTATCTCCGTTTCTCCCTCTGGTGGGGCCATCATCATTACCCCTAACAACCTCCGTATATTAGTGTTCAGCTGTCTTCCCTTCACAAACCCAGTTTGGTCCTCGTGGACCACCCCCATTCACATTCCTCTATTCTCATTGCCATTACCTTGGCCAGGATCTTGGCATCTACATTTAGGAGGGAAATAGGTCTATAGGACCCGCATTGTAGCGGGTCCTTTTCCTTCTTTAAGAGAAGCGATATTGTTGCTTCAGACATAGTCGGGGGCAGTTGTCCCCTTTCCTTTGCCTCATTAAAGGTCCTCGTCAGTACCGGGGCGAGCAAGTCCACATATTTTCTATAGAATTCGACTGGGAATCCATCCGGTCCCGGGGCCTTTCCCGCCTGCATGCTCCTAATTCCTTTCACCACTTCTTCTACCTCGATCTGTGCTCCCAGTCCCACCCTTTCCTGCTCTTCCACCTTGGGAAATTCCAGCCGATCCAAGAAGCCCATCATTCTCTCCCTCCCATCCGGGGGTTGAGCTTCATATAATTTTTTATAAAATGTCTTGAACACTCCATTCACTCTCTCCGCTCCCCGCTCCATCTCTCCTTCCTCATCCCTCACTCCCCCTATTTCCTTCGCTGCTCCCCTTTTCCTCAATTGGTGTGCCAGCAACCTGCTCGCCTTCTCCCCATATTCGTACTGTACACCCTGTGCCTTCCTCCATTGTGCCTCTGCAGTGCCCGTAGTCAGCAAGTCAAATTCTACATGTAGCCTTTGCCTTTCCCTGTACAGTCCCTCCTCCGGTGCTTCCGCATACTGTCTGTCCACCCTCAAAAGTTCTTGCAGCAACCGCTCCCGTTCCTTACTCTCCTGCTTCCCTTTATGTGCCCTTATTGATATCAGCTCCCCTCTAACCACCGCCTTCAACGCCTCCCAGACCACTCCCACCTGGACCTCCCCATTATCATTGAGTTCCAAGTACTTTTCAATGCACCCCCTCACCCTTAGACACACCCCCTCATCTGCCATTAGTCCCATGTCCATTCTCCAGGGTGGGCGCCCTCCTGTTTCCTCCCCTATCTCCAAGTCCACCCAGTGTGGAGCGTGATCCGAAATGGCTATAGCCGTATACTCCGTTCCCCTCACCTTCGGGATCAATGCCCTACCCAGCACAAAAAAGTCTATTCGCGAGTAGACTTTATGGACATCGGAGAAAAACGAGAACTCCTTACTCCTAGGTCTGCTAAATCTCCACGGGTCTACACCTCCCACCTGCTCCATAAAATCTTTAAGTACCTTGGCTGCTGCCGGCCTCCTTCCAGTCCTGGACTTCGACCTATCCAGCCCTGGTTCCAACACCGTATTAAAATCTCCCCCCATTATCAGCTTTCCCATCTCTAGGTCCGGAATGCGTCCTAGCATCCGCCTCATAAAATTGGCATCATCCCAGTTCGGGGCATATACGTTTACCAAAACCACCGTCTCCCCCTGTAGTTTGCCACTCACCATCACGTATCTGCCCCCGTTATCCGCCACTATAGTCTTTGCCTCGAACATTACCCGCTTCCCCACTAATATAGCCACCCCCCCTGTTTTTCGCATCTAGCCCCGAATGGAACACCTGCCCCACCCATCCTTTGCGTAGCCTAACCTGGTCTATCAGTTTCAGGTGCGTTTCCTGTAACATAACCACATCTGCCTTAAGTTTCTTAAGGTGTGCGAGTACCCGTGCCCTCTTTATCGGCCCGTTCAGCCCTCTCACGTTCCACGTGATCAGCCGGGTTGGGGGGCTCCCTACCCCCCCCCCTTGTCGATTAGCCATCCCCTTTTTCCAGCTCCTCACCCGGTTCCCACGCAGCTGTATCTCCCCCAGGCGGTGCCCCGCCGCCCATCCTCCCCCATACCAGCTCCCCCCTCTCCCCAGCAGCAGCAACCCAGTAATTCCCCCCTCCCACCCCCCCCCGCTAGATCCCCCCGCTAGCGTAATTACTCCCCCCATGTTGCTCCCAGAAGTCAGCAAACTCTGGCCGACCTCGACTTCCCCCCGTGACCTCGGCTCGCACCGTGCGACGCCCCCTCCTTCCTGCTTCTCTATTCCCGCCATGATTATCATAGCGCGGGAACCAAGCCCGCGCTTCTCCCTTGGCCCCGCCCCCAATGGCCAACGCCCCATCTACTCCACCTCCCCTCCTCCCCCCATCACCACCTGTGGGAGAGAGAAAAGTTACCACATCGCAGGATTAGTACATAAAACTCCTCTTTCCCCCCTTTTTAACCCCCCTCTTTGCCCCCCACATTCGCCCCACCACTTTGTTCAAACGTTCTTTTTAATAACCCACTCATTCCAGTTTTTCTTCCACAATAAAAGTCCACGCTTCATCCGCCGTCTCAAAGTAGTTGTGCCTCCCTCGATATGTGACCCACAGTCTTGCCGGTTGCAGCATTCCAAATTTTATCTTCTTTTTATGAAGCACCGCCTTGGCCCGATTAAAGCTCGCCCTCCTTCTCGCCACCTCCGCACTCCAGTCTTGATAAACGCGGATCACCGCGTTCTCCCATTTACTGCTCCGAGTTTTCTTCGCCCATCTAAGGACCATTTCTCTATCCTTAAAACGGAGGAATCTCACCACTATGGCTCTGGGAATTTCTCCTGCTCTCGGTCCTCGCGCCATCACTCGGTATGCTCCCTCCACCTCCAACGGACCCGCCGGGGCCTCCGCTCCCATTAATGAGTGCAGCATCGTGCTCACATATGCCCCGACGTCCGCTCCCTCCACACCTTCAGGAAGACCAAGAATCCTCAGGTTGTTCCTCCTTGCGTTGTTTTCCAGTGCCTCCAACCTTTCCACACATCGTTTCTGATGTGCCTCCTGCGTCTCCGTCTTCACCACCAGGCCCTGTATGTCGTCCTCATTCTCGGCTGCCTTTGCCTTCACGACCCGAAGCTCCCGCTCCTGGGTCTTTTGTTCCTCCTTTAGCCCTTCGATCGCCTGTAGTATCGGGGCCAACAGCTCTTTCTTCATTTCCTTTTTGATCTCTTCCACACAGCATTTCAAGAACTCTTGTTGTTCAGGGCCCCATGTTAAACTGCCACCTTCCGACGCCATCTTGGTTTTTGCTTGCCTTCCTTGCTGCTGTTCTAAAGGATCCACTGCAATCCGGCCACTTTCTCCTCCTTTTTCCATCCGTATCCAGGGGGGATTCCCTTCTGGTTTACCACACAGTGTTTTTAGCCGTCAAAATTGCCGTTGGGGCTCCTATCAAGAGCCCAAAAGTCCGTTTCACCGGGAGCTGCCGAAACGTGCGACTCAGCTGGTCATCGCCGCACCCGGAAGTCCAGCACATCCTTCCTTAGACACGGGGCCCAAAATTGCTCACAATATTACAAATGGGGTTGGACCCGAGCCTTATACAGCCTCAGCAATACATCCCTGCTCTTGTATTCTCGCCCTCTCGACACGATTGCTAACGTTGCATTTGCCTTCCTAACTGCCGACTGAACCTGCACGTTAACCTTTAGAAAATCTTGAACTAATAATAATTGCTCACTGTCACAAGTAGGCTTCAATGAAGTTACTGTGAAAAGCCCCTAGTCGCCACATTCCGGCGCTTGTTCGGGGAGGCCAGTACGGGAATTGAACCTGCGCTGCTGGCCTTGTTCTGCATTACAAGCCAGCTGTTTAACCCACTGTGCTACCCTAGATCCCTTTGTGCGTCTGATTTCCAAAGCTTTCCCCATTTAGAAAATAGTCTATGCTTCTATTCTTCCTACCAAAGTGCATGACCTCACACTTTTCCATGTAGTATTCCATGTGCCACTTCTCTGCCCACTTTCCTAGCCCAGGTCCTTCTGCAGCCTCCCTGCATCCTCAACACAACCTGTCCCTCTACAGATCTTTGTATCATCTACAAACGTAGCAACAGTGCTCTCAGTTCCGCCCTCCAGATCATTATCACATCATCATAGAGTTTACAGTGCAGAAGGAGGCCATTCGGCCCATCGAGTCTGCACCGGCTCTTGGAAAGAGCAACCCACCCAAGGCCAACACCTACACCCCATCCCCATAACCCAGCAACCCCACCCAACACGAAGGGCAATTTTGGACACTAAGGGCAATTTATCATGGCCAATCCACCTAACCTGCACATCTTTGGACTGTGGGAGGAAACCGGGGCACCCGGAGGAAACCCACGCACACACGGGGAGGATGTGCAGACTCCGCACAGACAGTGACCCAAGCCGGAATCGAACCTGGGACCCTGGAGCTGTGAAGCAATTATGCTATCCACAATGCTACCGTGCTGCATCGTTATCAAGGTAATGTGGTGAATGTATTCACCATAATAGAAGTTGTCTGTATAGTAGAACATAGAACATAGAACATAGAACAATACAGCGCAGTACAGGCCCTTCGGCCCACGATGTTGCACCGAAACAAAAGCCATCTAACCTACACAATGCCATTATCATCCATATGTTTATCCAATAAACGTTTACATGCCCTCAATGTTGGCGAGTTCACTACTGTAGCAGGTAGGGCATTCCACGGCCTCACTACTCTTTGCGTAAAGAACCTACCTCTGACCTCTGTCCTATATCTATTACCCCTCAGTTTAAAGTTATGTCCCCTCGTGCCAGCCATATCCATCCGCTGGAGAAGGCTCTCACTGTCCACCCTATCCAACCCCCTGATCATTTTGTATGCCTCTATTAAGTCTCCTCGTAACCTTCTTCTCTCCAACGAAAACAACCTCAAGTCCATCAGCCTTTCCTCATAAGATTTTCCCTCCATACCAGGCAACATCCTGGTAAATCTCCTCTGCACCTGCTCCAAAGCCTCCACGTCCTTCCTATAATGCGGTGACCAGAACTGTACGCAATACTCCAAATGCGGCCGTACCAGAGTTCTGTACAGCTGCAACATGACCTCCCGACTCCGGAACTCAATCCCTCTACCAATGAAGGCCAACACTCCATAGGCCTTCTTCACAACCCTATCAACCTGGGTGGCAACTTTCAGGGATCTATGTACATGGACACCTAGATCCCCTCTGCTCATCCACACTTTCAAGAACTTTACCATTAGCCAAATATTCCGCATTCCTGTTATTCCTTCCAAAGTGAATCACCTCACACTTCTCTACATTAAACTCCATTTGCCACCTCTCAGCCCAGCTCTGCAGCTTATCTATATCCCTCTGTAACCTGCTACATCCTTCCACACTATCGACAACACCACCGACTTTAGTATCGTCTGCAAATTTACTCACCCACCCTTCTACGCCTTCCTCTAGGTCATTGATAAAAATGACAAACAGCAACGGCCCCAGAACAGATCCTTGTGGTACTCCACTTGTGACTGTACTCCATTCTGAACATTTCCCATCAACCACCACCCTCTGTCTTCTTTCAGCTAGCCAATTTCTGATCCACATCTCTAAATCACCCTCAATCCCCAGTCTCCGTATTTTTTGCAATAGCCTACCGTGGGGAACCTTATCAAACGCTTTGCTGAAATCCATATACACCACATCATCTGCTCTACCCTCGTCTACCTGTTCAGTCACCTTCTCAAAGAACTCAATAAGGTTTGTGAGGCATGACCTACCCTTCACAAAGCCATGCTGACTATCCCTGATCATATTATTCCTATCTAGATGATTATAAATCTTGTCTCTTATAATCCCCTCCAACACTTTACCTACTACAGACGTGAGGCTCACCGGTCTATAGTTGCCGGGGTTGTCTCTGCTCCCCTTTTTGAACAAAGGGACCACATTTGCTGTCCTCCAGTCCTCTGGCACTATTCCTGTAGCCAATGATGACATAAAAATCAAAGCCAAAGGTCCAGCAATCTCTTCCCTGGCCTCCCAGAGAATCCTAGGATAAATCCCATCAGGTCCCGGGGACTTATCTATTTTCAGCCTGTCCAGAATTGCCAACACCTCTTCCCTACGTACCTCAATGCCATCTATTCTATTAGCCTGGGGCTCAGCATTCTCCTCCACAACATTATCTTTTTCCTGAGTGAATACTGACGAAAAATATTCATTTAGTATCTCGCCTATCTCTTCAGACTCCACACACAATTTCCCATCCCTGTCCTTGACTGGTCCTACTCTTTCCCTAGTCATTCGCTTATTCCTGACATACCTATAGAAAGCTTTTGGGTTTTCCTTGATCCTTCCTGCCAAATACTTCTCATGTTCCCTCCTTGCTCGTCTTAGCTCTCTCTTTAGATCCTTCCTCGCTACCTTGTAACTATCCATCGCCCCAACCAAAACTTCACACTGCATCTTCACATAGGCCTCCTTCTTCCTCTTAACAAGAGATTCCACTTCCTTGGTAAACCACGGTTCCCTCGCTCGACGCCTTCCTCCCTGTCTGACCGGTACATACTTATCAAGAACACGCAGTAGCTGATCCTTGAACAAGCCCCACTTATCCAGTGTGCCCAACACTTGCAGCCTACTTCTCCACCTTATCCCCCCCCCAAGTCACGTCTAATGGCATCATAATTGCCCTTCCCCCAGCTATAACTCTTGCCCTGCGGTGTATACTTATCCCTTTCCATCATTAACGTAAACGTCACCGAATTGTGGTCACTGTCCCCAAAGTGCTCTCCTACCTCCAAATCCAACACCTGGCCTGGTTCATTACCCAAAACCAAATCCAATGTGGCCTTGCCTCTTGTTGGCCTGTCAACATATTGTTTCAGGAAACCCTCCTGCACACACTGTACAAAAAATGACCCATCTATTGTACTCGAACTATATCTTTTCCAGTCAATATTTGGAAAGTTAAAGTCTCCCATAATAACTACCCTGTTACTTTCGCTCATATCCAGAATCATCTTCGCCATCCTTTCCTCTACATCCCTAGAACTATTAGGAGGCCTATAAAAAACTCCCAGCAGGGAGTTTTCCCTATGGCCAGGGAATGGTAATATGATCTCCTTCCATGTATTGTACTGGAACCTTGGTGGGCTCCGCCTCTGGCTCTCTCCACCCCCCCACCCCCCCCTCCACCCCCCGGGGCAGCATATAGACCTGCCGCCTGTGGGCGGTGCTCATTGTTACAGCAGTCACAGGCAGGCAAGTTCGTGGATAATAAAGTCTATGTTCACTCGTTTTCATCGTCTTGTAGTGAATTGATGGTACATTAGGTAGGAAGGCAGCAATTAAGAGAGGCATCTCCAAAATAGATAGAAGATTGGCAAATCGAAGACAGCAAAGGGTGCTTGTCAATGCAATTGTGTCTACACGGCAGGGTTCGCCAACAGAGTCCATAGTGCTCAGTGTTGCATACAATTTAATTAGTGATTTGGAGCTGGGGTCAGAAGCAAGTTTGTGGAAATCAACTGGTGTGATTTCAGAAAAACAGCACGTGGCAAAGCAAATAGAAAGATCCGGATAGGTTGGAAAGGTGGATTGAAGAGTGCCTCACTATGTTAAAACCGGACAAATGCAAGGTAATATAATTAGGGAAAGAGAATGAAGAGTGAACAGTTTCAAAGTACAGGACATAACTCAGGAGAGGTATATCCACTTACAGCCAGATAGCTCATTCAAATCAACAGTGCAATAAGTGACAACTGTTAATTAACCTGTCAATCAGATTTTAAGCTGAAAATGAATCCACACAAGGCCATGCTTAGAATGTTTGTTGTTATAGTACAACACCGAAGGTAGCATAGGCAAGAGACCAGCTTTTGACCTAAGAGGATTGATTGAAGAGTTTGTGAGTGATTATTCTGGAGAAGACTCAGAGAGATATTGTTCAAACATTAAAGTGCCAAAATGCTGAGAGTATATCACAATTTCATAGCAGGAATACATTTGAGGTTCCAACAAACCATGAAAAGAAGGTTGAAATTCATAAGAGGGAAGTTGCACAAACATCTTGTAACCATTATAAGGATGGTGAACATGTGGAGTGAGGGAGTGAGTGGGGGAAGATTGTGTGGAAAGTTTATGGGAAAACTATGTAGGTCTTTGAGGGAAGGCTGTTAGCTTCTGGCATTGATTAGACTTCTTTATTTATGTATATGCTGCACAACCCAAATGGGTCAGGTTTGATTTAACCTAACCTGCCTCGGATTGGGGAGCAATGGGATCAGGTTGGCCAGCCATTTACACTCTCTCAGTACTGCTCAAGTCTCTAAAGCAAGACCTGAACCAACAATGTGGTTGACTCTTAACTGCCCTGTGAAATAGCCCAGTAAGCCACTCACTTAAGGGCAATTAGAGATAGACAATAAATGCTAGCCTTGCCAGGGACAGCCACATCCCATGAACGGGTAAAACAAAAATGATTTAGAAGCAAGACTACTGCCAATTGTGCCACAGCTAGGGGTAAATGTTTTCCAGAATACTGAAAGAAATTAACACTCTATATCTTCATATTGTACGGTAGAAACTTTATCAACCTGAGCAGGGAGACAGGGCTCAAGTTGAGCTGACCTCATTAACACTACACCCTGTATGCTTCATCCAATGCCGGTGCTTATGTAGTTACATTGTATACCTTGTGTTGCCCTATTATGTGTTTTCTTTTATTCCCTTTTCTTCTCATCTACTTAATGATCTGTTGAGCTGCTCGCAGAAAATACTTTTCACTGTACCTCGGTACACGTGACAATAAACAAATCCAATCCAATCCAAATATTGTACCTCCAGCAAAGCCGTACTCATCCGATAGGGCAATGAAGTATCAGCCGAGATGATGTACTCAGATCCTGATGTGCAGATTGACCCTAAGAGTTAGTAATGCCACAACATCAAATTTTCAATTCTAAGCGTATGTGTTAAACTGTGCATTGAAATATGCTAAAGCTTGTAATTAAACAATCATGTTTTGTATAACGTTACGGTATTTTTTTGGACTGTCTTCTAAATAAATGACAATCCTGGTATTTCTCAACAAATGTTGCAGGGTCAACTGTTGACAGCAGTTTCATTAATTAATAATGTCCCCACTTGAAAATAGCAGACCTCATGACACGGAATTGCAAAACAGTTAAAAATTGGAACCTTTGGTTGAGTAGTTGGAAAATTAAATCTTAGCCTCTGACTTCTCTATAACAAGCTCAATGAACAATTTAATTTGCTCCATGATTTTTGTTTCATCTTCAATAGACAGCAGAGAAATTTGGATATATACAGAAGATGGACAGAACAGTGTCCTTTGGGATGTACCACCTCTGTGCAAGATGCAGAATTTTGCATAAGTGACTTTGTCTGCACTGATGTCTGGAGAAGCATTTTATTTTTCAAAGATAATTTTAAGTTAACATCACATTTTCAGCCTCAATGATCCAATATATAATGATTCGACAAACATACACATTGCAATAACCAACAAATAAATATGAATGATCACAAATGCAGTTTGTATTTTCTTGACGTCTGTTCCCTGAATTTATGCTTTTTAACAAAATCAGTCTCAATGTCATTCATGGAGGAGAAATGTTTTCAAAACAATGAATTATACTGCTCTGATCTTTATCTTTGATCTTGCAAACAATTGAATTATTTTTTCCAGCAATAACACTTTTGTGTCTTTCCAAATTCCCACTTTTAATTGTTTAAGTCTAACAATAGGGCTTCAGCGATGATGAAAGTGATCGAGGTTCCTTTCTTGATAATAATAATCTTTATTAGTGTTACAAGTAGGCTTACATTATCACTGCAATGAAGTTACTGTGAAAATCTCCTAGTCGCCATATTCCGGCGCCTGTGCGGGTACACAGAGGGAGAATTCAGAATGTGCAATTCACCTAACAAGTACGTCTTTCAGGACTTGGACTTGAGGGAGCTGTAAGATGTCCATGATTCACAGTCAGACAACAAGGTACTAGATGTTCGCACTAGTTGACAACAGAGGGGACATGTGAGCTGGTGGATTATGATGATCAGTAGTTATGGTGGTTTGACAGGAGGTGCCAACACTGAACACAACACCACCA